>NC_052623.1:118524155-118892905 GCF_016161935.1 Mauremys reevesii
CATTGTTCTAGGCCTTCGGAAAACTGAACTATTCATGGTCTCTGCCCCAGTGAGTTTACAGTCTAGGAAGATAAATAACATATAAAGGCTGGGGAGAGGGAGACAGTGAAATATATACAATATTTTTGTATACATGAATATATAGTTGCTATATATAGTTGCTATATATATATATATATATATATATATATATATATATATATATATATATATATATATAGGTGCATATTTAGATGGATAATTACACAGCTAAATAAATATTGACTTTCCTCAGTTATCCCTCAGCTGTCTTTCAGACTATTCATATTTTGGCTAGTTTCTTATGGCAGAAGTGGTCTTGAGAAGGGACTTGAAGGGGGCAACAGGCAGCCCTTATGGATCAGTTCAGGGAGGCTGTACAGTTCTTAAAGAGTGGCAAGGAAGAAAGAACAAAGATATTTGAGAGAAGAGCTGTGCAAATCAGCCCCTCCCTTTAATTTATGCATGTGTGGTATTCTGATATTGAATGAAGACTGTAATGTAAACTGACCAATGGCAGATGATAACAAAGAGCCGTAGGCACCCATCCACTGTTCAGTGGGAGGGGAACAAAGGAGTAGGGGAAAGAATGAAAAGGACTAGCAGAACTAATGATGGGATGAATGGGATGAATTGGATGGATGATGAATGGATGATGGGATGAATTGCACCCTCAGCAAGTTCACAGATGACACTAAGTTGGGGGGAGAGGTAGATATGCTGGAGGGTAGGGACAGTGTCAAGAGTGACCTAAGCAAACTGGAGGATTGAGCCAAAAGAAATCTGATGAAGTTCAACAAGGACAAGTGCAGAGTCCTGCACTTAGGAAGGAAGAATCCCATGCACCACTACAGGCTGGAGGCCGACTGGCTAAGCAACAGTTCTGCAGAAAAGGAGCTGGGGATTACAGTGGATGAGAAGCTGGATATGAGTCAGCATTGTGCCCTTGTTGCCAAGAAGGCCAACAGCATATTGGGCTGTATTAGTAGGATCATTGCCAGCAGATCGAGGGAAGTGATTATTCCGCTCTATTCTGCACTGGTGAGGCCATACCTGGAGTATTGTGTCTAGTTTTGGTCCCCCCACTACAGAAGGGATGTGGACAAATCGGAGAGCGTCCAGCAGAGGGCAACAAAAATGATTGGGGGCTGGGACACATGACTTACGAGGAAAGGCTGAGGGAACTGGGGTTATTTAGTCTGCAGAAAAGAAGAGTGAGGGGGGATTTGATAGCAGCCTTCAAATACCTGAAGGGGGGATCCAAAGAGGATGGAGTTCAGGTGTTCTCAGCAGTGGCAGATGACAGAACAAGAAGCAATGATCTCAAGTTGCAGTGCGGGAGGTCTAGGTTGGATATTAGGAAACACTATTTCACTAGGAGGGTGGTGAAGAACTGGAATGGGTTACCTGGGGAGGTAGTGGAATCTCTGTCCTTAGAGGTTTTTAAGGCCTGGCTTGACAAAGCCCTGGCTGGGATGATTTAGTTGGTGATAGTTCTGCTTTGAGCAGGGGATTGGACTAGATGAGGTCTCTTCCAGCCTGAGATTCTATCATTCTATGAAAAGGGAGAACAGAGCTGATGTGGGATACTTTCCTTTCTCCTGAGCCCTGGGAAGACCTTCCATGCAAACAACGTGTGGTTGGGCGTCTGCAGGTTTTGAAGAGAAGGGTGTGGGATAGGGAATGGAGCCAGGAAAAATTGCTCTCTCTGACATGTCCCCTAGCGGATTTCCCAAGGGAAGTCAATGTGAGAACTGGAATGGAATCATGAAAATCAACATTTTCCAGGATATATGGTTCTTGTTTCTAGATACATGATTAGGTACTTAACAAATAGGAAATATATAGAATTCTTATTTTGAGGAGATATGCATGCTGTTTCATAGACCAACATATCCCATTTTGCAAGTTTGTATACTTTTTAAATGCAACATATTCAAATACCTTAATGATCTTTGTTAACTCACTGAGTGACATTTTAAGCTAAATGACATATAGTTCATAGCTCTGTAAAACCTCTGTAATTGTATACAATGGATATATTGTGAAGTAAAAGTATAAACATGATTTAAAAATCATTTTGTGATTATAGGATGATGATTGATATTATTAGGAGTTATGGGATCTTTATGTTCTATTCCTACGTTTACCAGAGATTTCCTGTGTGACCTTGAGCAACTTAATTACTCTGTGTCTCCGCTTTCCTGGCTGGTAATAATAATAATAAGTACCTGTGTTACATGGGTGTAGTGATGTTTAATTTATAGGCATTTTCAAAGTGCTTTGAGATCCTTGCATGGATGGGTACTATAAGAGTGTAAAGTATTATTAGTTATTGTTACCATCTAAACCTATCCTGAAGGAGATTTCAATTAACTTCTTATGAACATGAATGAATAAATCCTTAAAGAATCATGTACATAGTAATCTAAATGGTTAATGACTATAGTGCAGTAGGCTGATGCAAAGCTATGGAAGGCATGTGCCTTAATGAGGAGTGAGTCAGGAGCCCTGAAGCATGGAATGGGATGGGGTAGTCTACAGGACAAAACACTGTGACACAAAAGCTCAGTAACCCAACTACATACACATTTATGTTTTATTCATTTGTGCTGGAATCTTTGTCTCTCACACATATCATATCAGAGGCGTAGCCGTATTAGTCTGGATCTGTAAAAACAGCAAAGGGTCCTGTGGCACTTTATAGACTAACAGACGTACTGGAGCATGAGCTTTTGTGGGTGAATACTCACTTTGTCGGATGCATGTCATGTCCGACGAAGTGGGTATTCACCCACGAAAGCTCATGTTCCAATACGTCTGTTAGTCTATAAGGTGCCACAGGACTCTTTGCTGCTTTTACACATCATATTGTGCATAGAAAATAGTCCAACAAACCAAAATACACACATGCAGCCCAATCCGACTGGATGCAAGTCCATAAGGATTTTGATACATGCTGTTGCAGACTCATAACCTTAAAGTTTCAAATTTTCATGGGGCTCCCTAACACATTTTTTAAAAATGGTGAGCAAATCTTAAACATTGTGGAGATTTAATTTTGCTAAACGCCCCTCAAGTCTGGTTGCTGATTGAAAACTTATCCAACCACCTGAAATGTGGGGGCTGAAGTGTTTTTTCTGTGACAAAACACTGGCAGTTAATAGGCACTCAACTGGTGATGGACCGGGTATAAGAACACAGACAGACACTAAGTACAAAAGAAGAAGGCAGGACTCAATTAATTAATTAATTAATTAATTAATCAACAGCCATCTCTGATGTAGGGTCTCACTAAAGTCTGGGTTTATTGTTAAGATTTTTACTAATTTTTGTAGACCAATCGAGTGTGTGCAAAAAATGTTTCTGCATCCATTTATGTGGTAGCAGTGCTGGGAAAGCGCAGAGGCAAAGCTCTGATGGGAATGGTGTAATACAGCAGCTGAATGTTTGAGGACAGACCTGAATTTGTGAAGCAGTCATCTTAGAGACAGAGGACCCAACTTTTGTCTGAGAAATGGAATGGCAAAGAATGTAGATTCAGCTGCCCCGTTCAGTAGCCAAATAATTTGTGAAGACAGAATGGCTGATATTTTTATAATGAAGATAATAGAGCAGAGCACCATTTCGACTGTGTCCATTTCCTTTCTTGGGAGACAATCTCTTTCCACACCTTGTTTCAGTTTTTGGTTGCATAGGTGCCTTTTTAAATCTAAAAGGCGATTATGAAGTTAGGAGGTGTGTGAACCACCAACCAGACCTAACCTAGTATACAAAATAAAATTCAGGCACTCTGGTATCAGAAAGAAGTAATCATTCAGGCAAACATATGGTATATGGTGACACTGACCAGCCTCACACCAGAAAGTAGCATCCTCATTGACCTCCCAGAAATGAGAGGCTGCAGAAAAATGTATCTTTAAAAGAGGCTGGAAATTGCATGAGATCAGTCTTTCATGTGAGATTCCAGCTGGTTATGGGTTCAGATGGGTCAGAAATAAACTGAGAATAATCATTCTCACAGTGTTATGGATGAAACCAGAATTCAAAAAAGTGCTTGGAAAGCAGAAGAGAAAAAAACCCTAAAATTTTTCAAACCTTAAAAAAATGTTTGATTTGGTTCCTATTTTATCCATAGTGGTTCATCCATCTCTTGCTAACTCTCTGTTTTTATGAGCATAATTTACATACTTTCCAAAAACATTTTATACAACAACCTTTTTTTATTTAGTACATGGGTTACTTTAGAATTCAGAAACAAATGTTCCTCTGTGTGTGTGTATGTGTGTGTGTGTGTGAGTGTGAGTGTGAGTGTGTCTAGTTTTCTACAGAAATACAATAGAATAGAATGGAGATCAGGGTCCATCTCTTAGGTATATTGGTGGTATACTGGGCAAATAATTGTAGGCATATTCCAAGGCAAAGAAAAATGATCAATAATATTTTTCTAAAAAATACAGATCAATGAATCATATCTTTGAGGACCACTCCTAAATGTAAAGCTAGAATATGAATAAGGTAAAAATAAAGTGAACTTACTGTGACACTGTCTCTATTCTTGCTTTTCTTTTCCCATTCTTTTACTTCTGCCTGAGTTTTATTTTTCTTTCATCAGGTTTCTTTTCTCTCCTTGTCACCATATTTTTCTTCTTGTAACTCCAGTCTCCTGCTCTCTCTCTCTGTCTCTCTCAGATGAAGAGGTGATGGGTGTATAAATGCTAAGAGTTGATAGGATCTCTGTTGTTATTTCCTGCTCTCTTCCTCTATCCCTCTCCCACTCCCCCTTTCCTCAGGAATAGGGCATGCATACTCTGTTTTCTTCCTCAAGAAACACAATAATTGCCATGCTGGATCAGACTGGAGATCGATCTAGTCCACTACCCTCTCTCTGAAAGTAGCCAGTAGCAGATGTTTCAGAGGAAGGTTCAACACCACACTAGGTTGATATTTGATAATATGCCCACAATTATGTCTCATCCTGATCATTAATAGAGATCGATTTAAACATAGAAGAATGACATTTAATACCCTTTCCAGAAAATGTTTGTTATAATTAATTATGATGAATTCTGGCTATTGTTGTTATCCATATAAATACCCAATTTCTTTTTTTGAATCTTGCTAAGTTCTTAGCTACATTGACTTCCTATGGCAATGAGTTCCAAAGTCTAATTACACATTGTGTGTAAAAGTATTTCATTTATCAGTTTTGAATTTGACACCTTTTAACTTAACTGACTGTCCCCCTGTTCCTGTGTTAGAAGACAGAGATAACAGAAGTTTCCAATCTACTTTCTCAATCCCATGTATTATTTTGTAAACTTTTATAATGTTCCCTTTTGATTTCTTTCTAAGGTAATAATCCCTTATCTCCTAAATCTCCTCATTAGCTATTATTCTTATTCTTTGTATTGAATTAGTGCCTACAGCAGCCAGCCCTCATTGCTCTAGGCATTGCACAAACATATAACAAAAAGACAGTCCATGGAAGAGCATACTATCTATGCATGAGACAACAGGCAACAGCTGGATACAACAAACAGACTATGGAGCACAAAGTAACAGAGAGAACACAGCATACAAACTACTTACCTTCCCTGGCTCACCCCATTCTCACTTCCACAGCTGCTCTGTTCTCCTACCCAGTGTTCCTTGGTACTCCTGTCCCCGACCCTGGTTCTATCTGCCAACCCTATTAACTTTCTTTCTAATCCCTCCTCCCATACCTGGTTCTCTTTGCTTGTCCAAACTTTCTCCCTCCCTCCCCCGGTTTTCAAGGAACCTCAGAAACTCAGGCATATTTCATGGATTTCTCAGGCCCTCAGGGCTATCTTCAAAATGTCAGGGCTTTTTGTGGGAGTACGGATGTGGGTGCTGTAACCATGACAATGATGTTTAAGAGAGGGAGAATTGAGAATCAAGAGAGGCCACATATGCCCCATTGTTTCCTGGATTCACATAAAGTTCTGTGGTGAAATCCTGGCTTAACTTGAAGTCAACGGCAAAACTCCCACTGACTTCAATGGGACCAAGATTTCTGTTCTATTCTCTTCTAGTTCCAGGAAATTTATTTGACCATGCCTTAAAAGCTGAGTGGATTATGCAATCAGGACTAAGACAAGATCACTGTCATTTCAATTTATAATTCATAATTGTGTCTAAAGCAATGACATGGCAAATCATTGCCAGTTGTCTAAATGTCATTTTCCCATTAAGGTCCTGATCCAAATCCAATTCAAGACGTTCATTGACTCCAATGGGCTCTGATCAGGAAGGCCAATCCTCAATAGAAATAAACTGGCTGAAAAAGGCGCCGTGGTAATTTTCACAGTTTGGCATTATGAAAGGGAAAGTGTATAGGTTTTGTGATATACGTATCATCTTTGGATGTCACTATGGAACAGCATCTTTGAAGGCAAATCGCAGACACATATGTAAGTATCTTAATAAGTGTGAAAATCAGAAGTGGGCAGAAATGTCCAAATTATATCAAATTAGTATGATTCATTTATATGATCACCAACAAAGCAACATTATTCCTTAGAAGGAATAATAATAATTCACACCATATATTACTATTACTATAAATACCACTGAAGTCAACAGGAGTATTTCCATTGACTTCAATAGGAGTTATATTGGAACTTTAATCAGTAAATAAAAGAAGTAACCATCCCATCAACACTGGAAATATACCATGCACACATACGGATGTCAACCTCTCGTGTGAAATCTCCTCTCTGAGTAGCAACACTACTGTTACTCTGGTTGTTATTATATCACTGGAGAAAAGCTTGAAATTCTGCATGGCATCTGTCTGATTGTTATCATCAGGTTTAAGATCTGCTACTCAGTCAATAGAATAAACTGAAGAATTTCAGTCTGAGCTATTAACTATAATAAAGGGTTTTTTTTTGCTGGCATTGTCTACATCCCCATCTTTGACCTAGAGGTTGAGACAGACCTGCCTAACCTCTTGCTTTCCAGACTATGTTCTGGCCTCACTGCTGAGAATTTCAGAATTCTGTTGCCTGGCCACCAAAAGCTTTTGCTTTCTGGGTTTGGTTTTGTCTTTTTAAAGTCTTCACCTGCAGACAAGTAATGGAGGCCATGTCAATTCTTCCATTGGGTAGTGGAAAGGTGGGAGGCCATACTTACCTGGTCTTCATTGGCTGGTAGTTCGGTGAGGACAGAGTGTGAAGATGGATCAAGAGAGGACGAATTGCCAAAGGACTGAGCACAGTGAGGGGTACCCTGTGAGATGGAGCATCTCAATTGGCTCAGAGGCCCTGAGTAGCAAAACAGCTGCAACAGCAAGGTCAGCAGAGTCATCTTCTTGCTTGTAGAATCAAGATTTGGGGAAGGGTGTGGCGAGACCAGCAAAGGACAAAACCTGGAGGGAGAAGAAACAGAAGATGGGGAAAACGAGGCTAATTGACCTTAAGGAGCGGGGAAATAGACAGAGTTGGGAGAGTTGACAAGGGATGACAGAGATGGGAAAACAAAAGGGAAGAATTTCCATGAGGGGAATGAAGATTGGGAAGCTCAGAGAAAAACGGTAGCCCTAGACTTCTCCAGAGGTAGGAGGAGAGTGACCCCTAAAGTTGCCACAGATGGGAGACAGGCCAGTTATCTTCCCCTTGAAGATACCATCGTCACCAAGGAATGTAGAAGAGAAGATTTGCTTACTTTCCCATTAAGCTGAACGTATGCACATTTACACAGTTTTAATGAATAGTGATGCACATTTGACAAACACAGATATTTTTACCTAAGGTGCAGGAATCTAATTTAGTTTCTTGGGATGAAAATTACCTCTCTATCTATGATCATTATTATCTATTATTTGAATTGTAATACCCTCTAGGGGCCCTAAACAGGCATTGGGGTCCCATTGTACTGGACACATAGACACAGAGACACTTAATGAAAAGACAGCCCCTCCCCTGAAGAGCTTACAATCTAGGTATAAAATGAAAGACAACTGGTGGATACAGCAAACAGATGGGGAAGCACAAGAGTTATATAATTTTGATTAGCGTAATAAGCCACAGTCACAGCACACCAACTGCCTAGTGTTTTGTAGACATTGCAACAGAGGTGAGTTTTAAAGAGAGCTTTGTAGGAGGATAATGTATTTTCTTTCAGATTTATACGGGGAGCTCCTCCCATGGAGATGTGGTGGCAGGGAAGAAAGCACAAATGTGTCTACTGGGCAATAAAGGCTGGTATCATTACCAGAGTGTAGGTGGGGATCAATGACTCAATAGTATATAAGAGATGATAGGGAGGACACAGCTAGAAAGTGAAGACAAGCCATTTGTATTTGGTGCAGTGGAGAAAACAGAGCTGGTAGGCAGATGCAAAAAGCCAGGAAGGAGATCTCTGCAGCAGGATTTTGAACGGATTTTAGAGGGTAGGATGGCATTTGTCAGGTCCAGAAAGGAGTAAGTTGCAGTGGTTAAGATGAGAAAATGACAAGGGCTTGTCTGAGAGTGGCTTGAATGTGTAGGTTTGGAGAGATGGTGCAGTCAAAGATGAGATCCAAGTTACAAGCCTGAGTGATAAAGATGATGATGGTATCCATGGAGATTCTCAAAGGGGGAGAAGAGCTCATATTGGCCATATTGAGTTTAACTTGGCCAGACATCAAAAGGAAATTCCAGAAAGAAAGGTCAAAAATGTAGTTTGGACAGAAGAGAGTGGTGAGGTAGATCTGTGAGTTGTCAGTCTAAAAATGGTAGCTGAAGCAGTGTTTTTGAGTGAGATCACCAAGAGAGACAGGTACGAGGATGGGGCCAAGGACAAAACCCTGTGGGGTCCCCACTGAAAGCTGCATTGTGGACAAAGAGGATCCTCCAAATGAGATGCTATGGGAGCCATTAGAGGGGAGACAACAAAATCAGGAAAGGCAGAGTGAGGGAGAATAAGGGTATGTCTACACTACGAAATTAGGTCGATTTTATAGAAGTCGATTTTTAGAAATCGATTTTATATAGTCGATTGCCTATGTCCACACTAAGCGCATTAATTAGGCAGCGTGCATCCTCACTACTGTGGCTAGCATCGACTTACAGAGTGGTGCATTGTGGGTAGCTATCCCACAGTTCCCACAGTCTCCATGACCCATTGGAATTCTGGGTTAAGCTCCCAATGCCTGATGAGGCAAAAACATTGTTGCAGATGGTTTTGGGTACATGTCATCAGTCGCCTCTCCCTCTGTGAAAGCAAATTTTGTGCCTTTTTTCCTGGGTTACCCATGCAGACGCCATATCACGGCAAGCATGGAGCCCGCTCAGATCACCGTCACCACTGCTGTTGTGGGCAAGTCTACTGTGGGGGCTGCTGTGATCCCAGTAGCCAATGCAATCATTGACATTCTGTTAGCAAGGGTAATGACTCTGGGAAATGTGCGGGCCTTTTTAGATTTTAGGTGCATCGTATTTCTGTCCTTTGTCACTGGTGAAGAAGTCTTGCAGCCGTACATTCCAGCCTGGTCGGTGCAATAACACCCCATAGCACTTCTGTGGTTGACACATGTAACAGCTCCAGGGATCTTGCTTTTTTGCCTTTTCTGAGATACCTTGCCCTACCCGGACCTCCAAGCATTCGACATAGGAGCACCTGCAGCAGCTGGCATTGCTACACAGCAGCAGCTCCTGGCAGCAGACGGTGCAGTAGGACTGCTAACTGTTGTCATCCACCACTTTCGCTGCAACTCTGCTCTTCTGCTCTCCTGATCCCCAGCGATGAGCTCGGGGGATCCGTACTGGTCCTCCTGGGTGCTGCTGGCAGCAGATGGTGCAGTAGGACTGCTAACCATCGTCATCCACTGCTTCCGCTGCAACTCTACTCTCCTGCTACCCAGCGACGAGCTTGGGGGATCCATTCTGGTTCTCCTGGGTGCTGCTGGCAGAAGACAGTGCAGTAGGACTGGTAACTGTACTCATCGGACATGTAGCTTGGCCGGGGGTTCTGGGAACGTCTTCCCTGCCTGGCTCCTAGCAACCTCCAGGGCGTGTATGGCTCCATCACTTCCCCTGCAACTCTGCTCTCCTGATCCCCAGCGACAAGCTCAGGGGATCCATTCATGTAGCCTGGACAGTAGTAAGGAGCAGTTCAACTATAGGCTGAGCAAGTGCAGAATGGTGGTAGAATGTGCCTTTGGACGTTTAAAAGCTCACTGGCTCTGTTGGTCAGAACTCAGCGCAACCAACATTCCCATTGTTATTGCTTCTTGCAGTGTGCTCCATAATATCTGTGAGAGTAAGGGGGAGACATTTATGGAGGGGTGGGAGGTTAAGGCAAATTGTCTGGCATCCGATTTTGAGCAGCCAGACACCAGGGCGATTAGAAGAGCACAGCAAGGCGCACTGCACATCAGAGAGGCTTTGAAAACCAGTTTCATGACTGGCCAGGCTTCAGTGTGACAATTGTGTGTGTTTCTCCTTGATGTAAACCCACCCCCTTTGTTGATTTTAATTCCCTGTAAGCCAACCACCTTCCCCCCTTCAAAATAAAGTAAATATTGTTTTGAAACCATGCAATCTTTTTGTATTAATTAAAAAAAAAAAGAGATAACGGATAAGGTAACCTAGGTGGGGTGGGGGAGGAGAGAAGGACAAGGCCACATTGTTTATTGTAGTCACACTAAAAATCAAACTGTTTGAATGGCAGCCTTCTGTTGTTTGGGCCATCCTCTAGAGTGGAGTGGCTGGGTGCCAGGAGGCCTCCTCCTCCCTCCCCCTCCGCGTTCTTGGGCATCTGGGTGAGGAGGATATGGAACTTGGGGAGGAGGGCAGGCGGTTATACAGTGGATGCAGCGGGGGTCTGTGCTCTTGTTGGCTTTCCTGCAGCTCCAACAGATGCTTCATCATGTCCGTTTGCTCCCTCATTAGCCTTGGCATCGCGTCCTGCCTCCGCTCTTCGCGCTCACTTAATTCTTTCCTGCACTTTGCCGCTGAATGCCTCCATGCATTAAGCTGTGCCCTATCAGTGCAGGAGGACTGCATGATCTTGGAAAACATGTCATCACTAGTGCATTTTTTCCACCTTCTAATCTGCAATAACCTCAGAGCAGGGCTGGCTCTAGGTTTTTTGCCGCCCCAAGCAAAAAAATTTTTGGCTGCCCCCAGTCCCAGCCCTGGGCTCCCCCCCCCACACCACCCTGCTCCCCCCCCACCCACACCCCTTGCCGCCCCAGTGCTGGGCTTCCCCCTTTCCCCCCCACCAGTGCCTTCCTCCCACCCTGCTGCCGCCCCAGCTCTGGGCTCCCCCCTTCCTCCCCACCAGTGCCCCACAGACACACCTCCTGCCGCTCCAACCCTGGGCTCCCCCCCCCACCTGCACCCTCCTTCCGCCGCAGCCCTGGGTCACTGGTAACTCGCTCCCAGGGTGGGTCATTCAGCAGGAATTTTGGATGTGCACAAAACACAGACAGGATTGGTTCCCATATGGTTACAGAGCTGCAGTAAAGTGGAACAATTTTCAGCTTGTGTGATTGGAGGATATCTGGATGCATATTATAAGACAGTCCTCCATAAATGAGGAAAAGTTGAGGTGCCTTTATTATTCTTTTGTTCCACTCTTTCTTTCTATGAGGAATTTGCCAATGCAGTATCACTGTCTTCCTTTTAAACAAACAAACAAACAAACAAACAAACAAACAAACAAACAAACAAACAAACAAACAAAAAAGGCAATGTCTGTTGAAAATAGCAATTCCAGTCCTAATAACCACTGGGAAGCATTTCTTGCTCAATTTTATCCTACTTTTTCTACAGCAAGTTACAGTGGATCAGTATATTTGATTTGGGAGAAATGAAGTAACAGCTGCCCAAACTGAGCTTGAGCACTCCTGAATTTTGAGGTGTTCAAATCTGGAAGGCAGGTGCTGGGTGTCTGTGTGGAGGGGGGCTGTGGGCTCCATGGGGGAGCACAGCAGCATGTATGCAGCAGCGTGTCTGGAGCTGCGTGGAGCCAGACACGCTGGTCTGAGTGGCACAGTAAGGGGGCTGGGGGATTGGAGAAGGGGTAGGGAGTTCTGGGGGCAGTCAGGGGCAGGGAGAAGGGGGGTTAGATGGGTCAGAGGTTCAGGGTGGTAGTCAGGGGACACGTAGCGGTTGGATAGGCACGGGAGTCCCAGGGGTTTGTCAGGGGACAGGTAGGGGGTGGGGTCCTGGGGGGGTCTCAGGAGGGGGCAGTTGGGGACAAGGAGAAGAGAGGCTTACATAGGGGGGTGGGGTCCTGGGGGGCAGTTAGGGGCAGGGGTCCCGGGAGGGGTGATCAGGGGACAGGGAGCGGGGGGGGGGTTGGATGGGTTGGGATTTCTGTGGGGGGCAGTCGGAGGGAGTGGATGGTGGCAGGGTGGGGGCTTCCCTCCCCCTGGAGTGTCCTGTTTTTTGAATGTTAAAATATGGGCTCCCTACCACTCTCCACTCACAGCACTCTGCCGCATGAGGTCCCCCTCCTTCCTTTCCAGTTGGTAGTGGCCAAGGGAATGCTGGGAAATGTAGTTCTGTCCCTGCTCCAGGGCTGGCTCTACAGGCAGGGAGCTAACCAAGGAACTACAGCTCCCAGAGCCCCCTGTTGATTCTCAGCTCCCATGCTAGATACCTGCCGCCCCTGCAAATGGGCTGCCCCAAGCAGGTGCTTGCTTTGCTGGTGCCTAGAGCCGCCCCTGCCTCAGGGACAGAGATGATAGGGGGAGCATAGAAGCATTCTATGCGCTACAATTCTGGGGGGACTGCATGGTTACCTGTGCTACTGAGTTCGCCATGCTGACCACACAGGAAAGAAATTCAAAAGTTCCCGGGCCTTTTCCTGTGTACCTGGCTAGTGTATTGGAGTTCAAAGTGTTGTCCAGAGCAGTCACAATGGAGCACTCTGGGATAGCTCCCGGAGGCCAATACCTTTGATTTGCGCCTGCACTACCTCAAATTCAATCCAGCAAAGTCAATTTTAGCACTACTTCCCTCGCCGGGGAGGAGTACAGAAGTCGATTTTAAGAGCCCTTTAGGTCGACGGAACGGGGTTGGTTGTGTGGACGCATTCATTTTTAAATCGACCTAACACAGCTAAATTCGACCTAACCCTGTAGTGTAGACCAGGCCTAAGACTAGAAGAACATGGTCAGTGGCATCAAAAGCAACTGAAGACCAGAAGCAAATAGCTGGATATGGAACTTCATGGGAAATAAAATAATGCAGTTAATTTGTAAACTCACCAGACATGACAATCTGATCATAAGGGTTTTGGAAACACTACTTTTAAACTGTAAGTATAGGAAATCCCAGATTTTATGTAAAAAAACAGAGCAAATGAGCTTGATTCAGTCAAGCCAGGATATCCCATAATGGTGAAACCTTAATAGTGAAAACTTTATTTGGAGAAGGGCTGTTGTAATGTTAGGGAGCCTGCAGCCAGTCAGGAGTGTCCCAAAATAGGTATCTAGGGGATTTTCTGGTTCTGCTCCCTTTATAGCTTCTACCATAGTTTTATAGTGCTCTCCCCTGGTAGAATCTCTGGTGGGAGGTAACTGTGCAAACTTGTCATATCCAGGGAAGGCTCCTGGTGCAGCAACATGCAGTTTGCATCCCTTGGTACCAGCAGGGCTGAACTGAGCATAGTATCTTTTGGAAAGTAATAGCATTCTCTCAGATAGCAACAAGGGAAAACTGATGGCTTTGCTGTGTAACAGAGTTTCACGATGAAATCTTCCCATACGGGAATCCTATTTGCCTCATTACTCTTAAACCGTTTATTGAAAAACGCTTTTTAATTGTCTTACTTAATCGTTTAATTTGGGGCCATTGCTATACAATCCCATACAAAATATTCATTCAGACAACATTAGCTTGTACAATAAAGCATTCAGAAGTCAGGAAATATGAAAGGTAAGGTTGACTGGGCATACTTTACTCTAATCCCTTTGTGCATCTGCATTATAATGCAGCCTAATTATTGACAATAATTGCCTGTTACTATTTCTCAGATATAACATTTTGTGAATTCTCAGAGAAGGTGTTTGACTCAGAAAGTTTATGCACGCATAACTCTAAAACTACTGATGCCGGAGTCCTCAAATCTATCTTGGTTTGTAGTTTTTAGATCTTTAAGATATAAACATCAAGGAATGTTTGAAGAAAATCACGTTGGAAGTTTTAAAGTTATGAAGGATTCAATCTGGCATATTCTGAGAAAAGGTTCATAGTTCATAAACAGGACAGGAATTTTCATCTCAGCATGAGTGGCAGCACATTTTCAAATGAACATAACTGGGTCACTTGACAGTCAATAGTTTTTAAACTAAGCAAAATATATACATGTACCCTAGTATATTTCAGATTTAAACAGTTAGCCATTTTTGTATCATACTGCTCTAAGAATGTTGCAATGGTTTTAATTTAATTTTTTTTATAATGAGGAAAAATGCATGCTCTTCATCCTTCCTAACCTTCAAATGACTGAAGAGAGTCTAATCCAATCATTAAAAACACCTCGTTTTAGGAGTAAGACCAAGCTATTCAGCCCAATTTCAGAAAATTAAGATCATATCAGAACGGTGGGTTTATAACGGAAATGGATTTGCAACCTTATAAAACCTGTTTTGTACTTACAACTTGTAAAACTTCAGCCCAATGTAATACTATCATGTTACATTTCATAAAGGAGTCCCTTTTCTTTTATTTCTTTTCTACTAGATTTTTATCTTTCTCTCACTTGCTGATTCATATTATGCAGGTTTTGATTTATATGCCAACTGATTTATTTGCTACCACAATTCTCTAGGTTCCCAAACCATAAAGGAACTTATTTAAAACATACATCATAATAAAAATATAAATGTAATGTTATCAAAAATGACAATAAAACAAACTCCAATTCACTCACACATTCACCACTGAGCTTGCTTTCCAGAAAAATCCTGACTGAACATATAGGGTAAAATCCTGGCACAATGGACATCAATGAAATGTTGTCATTGACTTGAACAGGCCCAGGATTTCACCCTCAGGCTTTGCAGTGTGCCCAGGCAGTCAACAAACTCAGGCTTTGTTGAACCAAGCAGGTCCAAGCTGAACTTTCCTACCTCCTTCTACTACAAACATCTTTTCTGGCTTTAAAAGCGATGTATTCTACACCTGCTCTCAAACTACTTCTCACAGTTCATCTCAGAGCTAGAAACCTGCTTTGCTCAATCCACATGCCACAGAGAAAAAGAGCAATGGCTTTCCTCAAAAATAAAATCCATCATGTATCTCTCCATCTATCCATTCTCTTATATCACCATAGTATCTGAAGGTTTTCCTTCTCCTCACTGGGCCAATTTGGTCCCCAGGGAATTCTATGAAAATGCATTAAATACAGGTTTGCTTCCAGTCTCTGGCAGACTCTTTACTAGTACTGTGCCTATGTTTTGGTTTTCCCTCTTTAATTACCACACTTCATGAAATACAAAATTCTTATAAGGCAGGATAGTACAGACATAAGCAGGGATATAGCTAAAATATGCCATATCAATAGAGGTGCAAATAATTTTGTATTACAAGATATCAAAATAGTTTGATAAAACAGGCATGTTTAAAATAATAGAATATCAGGGTTGGAAGGGACCTCAGGAGGTCATCTAGTTCAACCCTGTGCTTAAAGCAGGACCAATCCCCTGACAGATTTTTACCCCAGATCCCTCAATGGCCCCCTTGAGAATTGAATTTATAACCCTGTGTTTAGCAAGTCAATGCTCAAACCACTGAGCTATCCCTCTCCCCAAAACTGTTTCTTTTTATCTTACTATTAAGAAAATATTAATGATTCTCACAATATTCTTGTTTCTAAGTATAGAGAATATCTGCTCAAATAAATAATTCTTACCTGACAATAAAAATAAGCTCTTTAAGGCTGTCACTGAACTAATATTCCAAATCATTTGACAAACAAGTAATTAAATTTATATTACATTCTAAATACCACTGACCTTGCAATATCCTTTTAAATGAAGTCTCCTCAATAACTGTATATTTAATTTAAGCTCACCAAATGACTTATACGTTAAATCCCCAGTTGAGAAGCATGATTGTGTATAAACTCTATGAATTGTACTATATGTATTAATTGTTCACTGTAAACAAATGCAATCTTTGTAACCCATTGATATACATGGAACAAATAACAGGTAATTATGAATTATGGGTATGCAATTCCAGTAGGAGTTCAGGTGCCATCCTAGAGTATAGCCCTGATTGTGCACTCACAACTGTGCAGATAGACCCTGGTACCTGTGTGGAGCTTCATGGATCCTTTGGACTTGATCTAGCAGTTTTCAATGTGGCCTGTGTGAATGAAGTGGCTTTTTAATATTTTTTTTGGTCATTAGAGCCATTCAATAGAATAATAACCTTGCAATTATAATTATGTGTTCCCCCTTATTTATATAAAACACCAGCTCCTTAAACTGCACCTCACTACCAGCTATACTTCCTCTAATACCATTCTTTCTGGGTCTGAGATTCCTAAACACCACCTGCTAGTGAGCTTTTCTTCTCTATTCCAAATATTGATGGTTATGAGGCAGAATCTAATAAGGATCCACTCTCTTCTACATTTGATGGACTCCCATTCTCAGGTGTGAAATCATGATGGAGCTTTTTTCACATAGGTTGACTGTTTAGCAGCATTCCATGTATTATGCAATAACTATCTTTGTAATCCTAACGAGTAGGACTATATGAAACTTTTATAAGTAAACCCCAAATCACACAAAATCTGAATTGTTTGGGGGTTCAGAGGTTTTTGGACCTCTCGGAAAAGTTTGTGAGTCTGCTAGAGATTCATGAAAACTATAAAGAGGTATTAGAAGGACCAGGGCCAGCTTTAGGCACAGTGGGGCTGGATTAGAAAGAGCTGCCAACGAAGACAGTGGCGGGACTTCGGCGGCAGCTCAATTAGCTGCCAGTTCCTTTGGTGGCACATCGGCAGAGGGTCCTTCTTCCGTGGCAGCGATTGAGCTGCCGCCAAAGACAGCGGCAGGACTTTGACGGCAGCTCTATTGGCTGCCGGTGCCTTCAGCGGCATGTTGGTGGAGGGTCCTTATGGACATTGCGGGGCCCTCTTAGGGGCACAGGGCCTGATTTGGGGGAATCGTGTGAATCGCGCTAAAGCCGGCCCTGAGAAGGACATTCCCCATTTCCTAATAGGTCCAGAACACAGAACTTACTTGTTGGCATCTTCCAGGAGGCAGACAATTTTCTCTACTCCTCTAATGTCTTTGAGGGTAGGTAGTATGTTAAGTAACAGGGCCAGCCCACAACATTTTGGCACCTGAGGCGGGGAGCTCAAATGACGCCCCCATGCCACCTTGCTTGGGCAAAAACTTTGAAAGGTCTCAATTCTGCCTTCTTCCTGTTCTAATCCTCTCATGGTACTGCTCTGCTACCTACCCCAATAAAGGAGAACTAACAACTTAAAATGCCTTGTTAAAATTTTTAAGTAACAATTTTCAAATGCCTGAACAGCAAATGTAACTTTTCTTGTCTGCATAGTAAACACTGGCATTTTTATCTGTTCGAATAATCAAAGTGGTGCCTTTGGTGCCTTTTTGGTTGCAAAGATTTGAACTGCTTCCTGAAGGTCCACAGTCTGGGACAGCTCATGCTCTATTGAGATGCTTGCAAGGCCAACCAGCCTCTCCTGTGTCATTGTGGAACGTAGATGTGTTTTTATTAACTTCAGCTTGGAGAAGCTGCATTCTCCACTGGCAACTGTTACAGGAAGTGTTAGAAGTATGCACAGAGCAACAAAAGCATTTGGAAAGAAGGTGGTCATCTTATTTGTGCACATATATTCCAGAACAGCCGTAGGAGTTTATCCTGCTGAAATGTATCTTGAAAAGGCTTTCAGTTCCTCACCTAAATCACTCGCATCAATACCACACATGTCATCATGTGCCAACACTGTCTCTAGTGCCCTGCATTGCTGATGTAAGTCTTCTTCAGGTATAGTGAGGAGTTTTGGAATATCATACAACATCCCAAATATACTGCTGGGTTCCTTGAGCTGCATGAAACATTCTTCAACGAACTGTGTTGCAGAATCTAGCACCTGGTTAAAGAATTCAACTTTGACTTGTTGTTTGGGGTCTTTTATGGCAGGCCAATGGGGGCTGTGGGCCAAGGGATGTGCTGGCTACCACTTCCCGCAGCCCCCATTGGCCAGTGGGAGCCATGATTGGCCGAACATGCGGATGCGGCAGGTAAACAAACCAGCCCGGCCCACCAGGGGCTTTCCCCAAACAAGTGACGGACCAGCTTTGAGAACCACTGTCTTATGGGATTATCCTGCGCCCCATAATCAAAATGTCTTCTTCTTCAGTGACTCTTGTATTCTTGAATGGGTGGGAAAATAGCTTCAGTGTGAAGTTCCTCTGCCAACTTCTGTGCACTCTTCAGAACATTTTGAAATCCCTCATCTGACTGATAAGACTGTAGGTATGACTTTGCTTTGTCCAGTTGTCCCATCGCTTCAGATATATCAAGGTCAACACCTTGGAGTCTCTTGCTTACAACATTTATTTCAAACAGTATGTCATGCCACAATACTAAGCCACACAGAAATTTGAAGTTATGTATGTTTCTGGTGATTCCATTTCCCTCTGCCACTGTTCTCCCACGAACAGTTCCTGTCATAGCTTTATCCTCCATAAAGGCAACTATGGCATCATCTACCTTCCCAATTTGATGTTTGATAGGCTTTATCGCCTTTACTCGACTTTCCCGTCATGTGGCACTCAGTGGTTTTAGTGTCAGAGAGGATGTTACCAGATGTTGCTTCAAAATTTGCCATCAATGAGTTGATGCAGAGAAAAATACATAGATGTTTTGAATTACATTAAAAAATTCAGCAGCCTCACTAGAAGCTGATGCTGCATCACTGACCACCAAGTTCAATGAATGAGAATTGCATGGGACAAAAAAAGCTTGAGGGTTTAACTCTCGGATGTGTGTCTGCACTCCTCTGTTCTTTCCTCTCATGTTGTCACCATTATCATAGCCCTGACCTCTCATGTCAGCTATCGCAATTCCCGTATCTTCCAGCTTTTTAAGAAGCACATTTGTCATACAAGCTCCTGTAGTATCATCAATGTCAATAAATTCTAGAAAATGCTCTCTGACAGTCACCATTGCAGGGACATTTTCACTAGGTTCTGTTTGTTATTACAAAATGCACCATTAAAATCATTTGTTCCGTATGGCTGATGTCAGGTGTGCAGTCCAGAATAACAGAGTAATATCTTGCTGACTTCAGATCTGTCACAATCTTCTGTTTGATTTTTGTTGCCAGTAACTGTATGATCTCATTTTGAATTGTTTTTTCCAAGATAGCGGTGTGTGTACATTTCTTGGCGTCTTCATTTCATGACTCTTCTTAGATGCTCCTGGAGTACAGCATCAAACTCAGCCATCAGCTCCACAATTTTAAGGATGTTTGGCACATACAGCTGATCTGAAGTGCCACACAGTGCTAAGTTTTGGGCAGCAAGCATTCTCACAATGGCAATGAGCCTTTTCAGAAAATTTTGCCAGTAAAGAGACTCTGATGCAATCTTCTCTTGATGATGATCATCTATGGTGGCCTTTAACCTTAGTCTTATCTCAAACTCTTTCAACCTGTGGAATGCTCTTTAGTGATTTGCTGCCTTCTCATGGCATGCCAGATTTCTAGCCAGATTTTTCCAGTCGTTTGATCCTGTAGAACCCAATGTGGCTGGAACATTAGACTGGAAGAGTTTGCAGCAAAAACAGTATGCAGCATTCTGGGTTTTTGAGTACATAAGCCATTGCCTCTCCACTTTGTCACCATTGGGGATTTCATGCCAATAATGTGTTGGATGGAAACTTCTATTTTCATTGTCTTTGGGGAACATGACGTTTTTCACTTGCTGTGGCCCATGCAGTACAAGGAAGTCCCTCAGGCTACTGCTCAAGTAGCCTGTATCATCAGTCCTGGATCATCTAGACTTAAGGAACTAAACTCAGCAGCAGCTGTTTCTTGCGCCTCCACCACTCTCTTCTCTGATCTACACTTTTCTTCAGGAATGTGCATGGTTACATCCATTTGAGATGGAGATATGGATGCTGTGGTAGCTGCCTGGTAACCTGCACTCTGACTAACTGGAAGATCAGGCATCTCCTCACCACTCACATCCTCACTGGGGCTGGAAGGCTCACCATGAACATTTGTGTTTATGTATCTCGGGAGAGCTCCTTCCTGCTTAGATAGAAAAAAACTTCCTTTGCTTTCTTCCTTTTTCTGAATGCTGCCCCAGAAGGGTGTTTTCTTCTTTCACTCATGACTGCTGTTCTGTGCCAGCTATAGTGGCTCTCAACACTTGATTGAAGGGGACAAATAAGCAGGTTGGTAGCAGGGCCTGAGTGAGGGAAGATATCAACATCTTAAGGGCCTAACTGGTTCCTACTACTTCAGTTGACTGCCTGTTCTCCTCAAGTGGGTTCAGGGAAGCAGCAGGAAACAGGAAGCTCCCTGAGAAGCTGGTGTTAATCAGTATAGGCTCCTGGGGGTGCTAGAGAGGTACATAAGAGGCTCCTCCTCCTCTCTCTCCCTGAAGCTCCCGCTGCTTTCTGTTATTCCCTGTGACCTTTTCTCCTGCCTGCCTGTTATGTCTCTCGTGCCCTCCTTCCTCCAGCACAGCACTCCACCATCTCTGTGCATCTAGAGCAGAGAGAATACATATGCACCAGCAGCAGACACAATTTTATACACTCTTGGTCCTAATGGCGCCCCACCCACAGTCTGGCACCTGAGGCAGCCGCCTCAGTTCGCCTCATAGTAAGGCCAACTCTGTTAAGTAACAATGCCAACTCAAATCACCATGGTGCTTCTTACAAGGGGTGGAGATGGACATACTGTATATCTCAGACTTGCTTCCTTATTTATAGGTGAAAGTATCTGCCATATCCAGCATCTCTTATATGCCAAGTCAGCATAATAGAAAAGGGTTTTATTATTTATTATAATAGCACCAACAGGTCCCAACCAAGATGGGGAGCACATTGTACTGAGTGCTGTACAAATAGTAAGAGACAATCCCTACCTCAAAGATCTCACAATCTAAATGGATAAGGCAGATGACAATTATAGCAAAACAATTAACTAATTATCCATTTCAGAATTGTGTACTGGTGCTCAGTGTCACTGTCTCTGGCAAAGGGACCTTTTAAAAAAAAAATTGCCCTGCACAACCTTCCTGCCTCCTTCTTCCCCATTGTCCAGGTGCTTCAGACAGCCAGTAATACTATGGCTGATTCATAGTCACTCCACAGAAATCGAAAAATGTCAGGGGGAGGGGGTGGGGAATCTATCCTTTCTTGACCTACTTAATTCCATTTGCTATCCTAGGATAATTCATAACCCTAGGTCAACAACAGCATCACCCCATCTGCCCCCCAACCTCATGCTCCCCTATATAACACCTGAGGAATGATTAGAAAAACTGCTGCCAATCAAGAAACAACTCTCAATACATATATTTCAATGAAGCCTTCTAAAATGTTTCCAAATACCTGTAGGTAAAAAGCCATTCCAAAGAAGATTTTGGCTACCTCACCTGTATTCCTAAACTCCCAAGTTACACATTTATCACTTAGCTCAACTTAGAAGAAACCTTTGATTCTGACTAAGTGATGCCAGCAAACGGCATAAGTAGGAAAGAAGTCTAAATTGCCAATTGGAGTCTGGCAGGAGCTAGTGACTGGACAGGAGAAGAGAGGTATGAAGAGATTGCTAGGAGTTATATGAAATGTGCTGTCCAGTTTTTCTAATTTTAATGTTCGTTTTACTTTAAAGTGTGATTATACAAAACAAGCCAAACTGTGATACCCAAATTGACTTAATTTGTGACAGAATGATAGCTGCACAAAAATTAATAGTATAGTAATCAAACTAAAACATCTTTTCCAAAGAAAAAATATGAATTAAAAGGCTTTTAGCTTTTGAGAAAGGGAATCCCATTGTAATTAGACCATGAACTAAGGCCTTTCACTGCTGAAAATTCATACTGTGCACTGTTTAAGTGCCACCTCTTGATTCTCCTACAGCAGATACTAATAGCAAACTCTATTCTGATTTTCTTTGTGCAAACCCAATCACATCACATCAAATTATACAACTAATTAACACAAACTCCTTAAAAATGGCATATTATTTTGGCAAGCCAAATTAATGTCAGTCCCCTGAAACCATGTTTAGTAATTCCCACTGACTATAGTAACGCCTACTACTGAGAGAAGGGCTAATCAAATACAGGCTCTCCTGCTGATGAGCTGAACCAAGTATCCAGATGTTTCTGCCTTCTAGGCTAATGAAATGTCATGGATGTTTTTACCTCCATCTATATGAAGAACTAATTCCATCATGGTCATGATCCAGGTAGTCCTTGTTTGTTTGATACTGGTTACTTTAGCATGGCTGTGCTGACCCCAGGGGGGACAGACAGACAGACAGACAGACACAGACACACACACACATGTCTTGCTAAACAAAACTACTGTATGAACCTGTTAGAGATGCATTGCTGTTGCAAGCACACTATTGGAGTCTACTTCTGTGTCTTCCCTACCACAATGTGGAGAGTGAAATGGAAATTGATGAATCTTGTAGAAAAAAATCCATCTTACATTGTGCTGTATATAAAAGCTGGCCAAAATATGTATTTTGTTTATCACTAAGAGGACCCATTGGTATTAAATTACTTAATGAGATGTCTATTTCAATTAAAAAAGCCATAACATTTACATTAACATTTTAAAGCTTGGTTATTCTGGGAGTGTCTGTTTACATGCGTCTAAATTGGCGATAATGAACATGATGAAGTGTTCCATATTAAAACAGAGTACTGTGTAACTGCCTAGTAAAATCCTAATATTAAACTATACAGTATAACTTACAAGACAGTGTAAAAGCCTCATATTTAGATTTAGCCCATCTTGAGTCTCAAATAATGGACTTGTGATTAAACATGAATACAAATGAAAGAATGCATTTGCATGTAAGCTTACAACATATATTTTCATGATACGTTTGTTTCAAGAAGCTTACAGTATACCTTGATATATCCATTTTCAGAAACAGCAAGCGTTAATTTAAAGATACTGTGTAATTATTTTTCAGCAACGTTTTACAGCTTTTTCTTACTTGTACCTTTTCTTGACTGCTAGATGCCAGTACATGATACAAGGAAGTGTACTCTAGCAGGCTCCCTAGCAAATTCTTTTTCTGGTACTAAACTGATATCTGACACATTTAACAATATGCATTGGAGGCAAGGAATTAGGTTTATGGATACAGCTTTTGTGAACAAATTGAGAGAAATTCTTTTAACACAGAAAAACCTTACACCATTCTTTTGTTTGCTTTATAGTAACTTATTTACTGGTACATATAGAATATAAGCATAAGTTTCCCTTTACATACTGACAGGTTTCAGAGTAGCAGCCGTGTTAGTCTGTATCCGCAAAAAAAACCAGGAGTACTTGTGGCACCTTAAAGACTAACAAATTTATTTAAGCATGAGCTTTCGTGAGCTACAGCTCACATCTGAAGAAGTGAGCTGTAGCTCACGAAAGCTCATGCTTAAATAAATTTGTTAGTCTTTAAGGTGCCACAAGCACTCCTGTTTTTTTTGCCTTTACATACTGTACTTTTCCTTACACTGTTCATTTTTATTATACAATCTTTTCTGAGGCACCCATTACCATAGTATTTGGGCATCAGTTAACATATGTTTCGATGTGACAATAATTTACATCAGGAGGAGCAAAACTCTGCAGAAACTTTGCCAATTTAATCTAGTCCTTCAGGAGAATGCAATTCACAGCTGGGCCCAATTTGCTGGTTTAGTGGGAAGCTCACTGCAAGAGATGGTCTTTCATCTCAGCATAAAGGAAGACTTGGACTGAGTGTGTAGCTGTGAATTCCAGAGGTGAGGGCATTTAGATGAGAATGCCCTTTCTCCAGCTTCAGAAAATTAAAACCTGGTTCTATTGGTCTTAACTACGGTTGGCCAAAAAACAAGAATGCCATTTTGTGAAAAAAATTGAGGTTTTGACATTTGTTTTTGTTCTGCATTGGAATGAAACTGAGACCTTTTGAATTTTTTTGCCAAAAAAAAAATTAAAAAAACAGAGCAGGAGAAGGTGAACACAGCCCTGTATCCCAGAATAGCCAGTAACTCAATAGCCAGTAACTCAGTATGCTCCTTTAGTATGTGGGAGACACAGGTTCAAGCTCCTACTCTGCATGAGGTTGAGGAGGGACTTTAACCTTGGTCTTATGCTTCCACCCTGGTTATGAGAACTCCTCCCAGTGAAATTTGCACTGAAACTGATACATTTCTGTGAAAAGTTTGGGTTTTGATGAATCAGCATTTTCTGATGGAAAAACATTTTGTCAAAAAATTTGTGACCGGCTCTAGTGTTAACATCCCCAATGAACACAGTTGCTATAGCAGGAGATGGCTGCATAGTGAGAGACACAGTCCTTTAGATAGCTAGGCCTAAATCCATGTTCAACTCACAATAAGATCAGGACCTTGACATTTAACTGGATGTGCTGTTAATGCAGAGTGTGTAGTTTTTGTGTGATAGTAATCAGGCACTCCACTCAGTAGGCAAGCTGCTGTTTATTGACCCTATCACAGTTTCTGGAAACTTTCAGGGTCAACTCTGGATAGAGGGAAGTGAAATAATCCAGCCTTATGCTGATCAAATCATGCATCATTGTGGGGAGGCCCATATCCAAGAAGTAAGGTATGCAGTCTCTATCTGCATGGATAAGCCTGGAAACATCCCAAAGTTTCACACCATCTTGACAACTGGTGAGGTCCTGGCTTCTGCTGGTTCCTCCAACACCTTCTCTCTGCTTAGTAGCAACTTTCTTGCAACTTTCTTGCAACTTTATCACTTTTCCAAAGTTGAAAAAGTTTTGAAAAATGACAGAATGGGAAAAGGAAAAAAAGAAACAGGAATAAGTGAAAAAAAATCTAGTCATCATTCATCGTCTGAGATGAGAGGATTCAAAAGGAAAAATGGGGGAGAAATGGAAAAAAAATCCCAAATTTCAGTTTGAAAAAAACAACAACATTTAATTAAAAAACTAAGAGAATGAACAAGAATCCAAGAATCCAATCACATGCATCCGACGAAGTGGGTATTCACCCATGAAAGCTCATGCTCCAAAACGTCTGTTAGTCTATAAGGTGCCACAGGACTCTTTGCTGCTTTTAAAGAATCCAACAAACACTCCTGAGCTTTTGGGAACTTTGGACCTAAATCTGAACTTTTGGCTCAACATCAATTCTAATGTAGAGTAAGGAACATTGATGAGAGACAGAATTTAAGAGAAACAGAAGGAGCAACAGGAAAAAAGAATGTACTGAGGATGGACAATGAGAAGTAGGAACATTTTAATATCAGACAGTTTTGTAAACTTGGGAAATTAAATATGCATTCGGAGAGGGTGCAATTAAATATTCTATATTGTCCAGTGAAATTTCCCAAATGAAGGAGGCTTTATTTTCTTAAAGGGGCATTTCCTTGGACAGTGTTCTGTGTCAAAAAAGAGCAAAAACCATCTTGAACAATCAAAATTAAAAAGCAATAATTTTGGCCAAAGGGTTGCATTTAGAATCATACAATCATACAAGGATAAATCTGGCCCATACACTTTTCAGTTAGTAAATATCCTTCATAGAGCTATGCAGTCCTTGCTTGGTCTTGCAGACTGTACTACAATTCTTTACTTCCACTATACTCAAGACTGAGTTAGGGCTGCGGGATTTGGCACTAAGTGTTTCACTTTATGAGAGACAGGTTTAACCTGGCACAACTACATTCTGAACAAAAACCTTTTATTACTACAGTTTGTAATAGTCATATGTGTATGTTCCCACTGGGCCTCTGAATAAAGTCTGGGGAAAAACCATAGAGGCAATAGTCCTGCTGCTGCAGGGTGCTGAACCTCTCTGAACCTTTGGATGTTCATTCCCCGGTCACTAGTTTCTTCCTGTCCAGTTTTCCATCGTTTTCATGTTCACCAATTCTGAATAGTTTTCAGTGGTGTTACTGTCACACATTTTTCTACACCATCGTGATAGATAAAAATCTGCTTCTGACATCGAACCAACCCATTTAATACACAGGAAACAAACAGGTTTTAAACCACTGCTCACTGAAAAGTCGAAACAATCCAGTACAAATAACAGGCTTCACATGAAGACCCACACAAGTTTATTCAACATTTTGGAGATCACCTTGTACAGAGGAATCTTTTGGGAACATAGGAATTGATTTATGGGTCCATTTAGTCTAGAATCTTGTCTTAGACAATGACCAGCATGAGATGCTTCAGAAGGCAGCACGATAAACCCTGCAATGGACAATTATGGAATCATCTGACCCAAAGTTCTTCTTCCTAATTCCAGACAGCCAATGAATGGCTTATACTCTGAAGCATGAGGCTTTATTACCCCCACTCCTCTTTTTTAATCCTAGTTAATGCAACTGGGGATTTTATCATCATACACATAAATCTCTAAACTGTTATTTGAATTCTGCTGAGATTTTGGACTCAATGATCTATTTTAGCAATGACTTCCCCAGGCTAATTATGTGTTGTGTAAATTTCCCCCTTTTATCATTTTAAATTATTCATTATGAATTTTTCACCTATCCTAGAGTAAAATAAAACGCACATTTTGGAACTTTAATGGTTCTTGAAAGAATTGGGTGAATTAGTCATTGCAAATAACTTATTCATAAGAATGTAAGAACATAATAATGGCCATACTGGTCAGACCAATGGTCCATCTAGCCCAGGGGGTCTCAAACTCAAATGACCATGAGGGCCACATGAGGACTAGTACATTGGCCCAAGGGCCGCATTACTGACACCTCCCCCGCACCATCTTGGCCCCGCCCCAACTCCACCCCTTCCATGAAGCCCCGCCCCTGCCTCCTGTTCATTCCCTCTGAAACATCTGACACTGGTCACTGTCAGAACACAAGATATTGGGCTAGATCAGGGGTCTCAAACACACGGCCCCCCGCCCTCCTCTAGTGTTTACCTAGAGCGGCTCTGGCCCAATGCGCACCGGTGGCAGGGCAGGCTCCCTCCCTGCCTGCCTGCACCACCACCCGCACCACTCCAGGAAGTGGACAGAACCTGCGGGAGAAGAGGCACGGGTGTGTGTGTTGATGTTGCTTCAGGCACCACCTCCAGCAGCTCCCATTGGCCGCGGTTCCCTGTTCCCGGCCAATGGGAGATGCTGGGGGCGGTGCCTGAAGCAACAGCAACACGCACACACACACACTGTGCCCCTGCTCCCACATTCCAGCCACTTCCTGGAGTGGCGCAGGGGCAGGGAGGGCAGGCAGGCAGGGAGCCATAGCCCGCCCCCCGAACTCCTCCTGCAGTCGAACCCCCTGCCCGGACCCCCTGCCACACTGCTCCTGCACCCCAACCCACTGCCCTGAGCCCCTTGCCACACCCCACACCCCTCCTGCACCCCCTGGGGGCAGGGAGGGGATGGAGTTGGGGTGGGGATTTCAGGGAAGTAAAATGCAAACAGCTTAGTGGGACCAAATTGGGGGACAGATAATCTCCATACAAGAATACTAAAGGAACTGGCATGTGAAATTATAGGTCCCACAGCAAGGATTTTTAATGAATCTGTAAATTTGGGAGTCGTAGATGTAAGCAGAGTCAGGATGAGCCCCACCCTGACATCTGGTGGTAAATTATGGAGCATGCGGAAAGAAGTTTCAAGTGTTTGCACTGGCATTTCAGTTATTTGCATTGGCACTCCCACCCCACTTAGCATACCACAAAGCAGCATGGGATGGTTATTTTCACAGCTGTGGGACCCCCAATTTCGTTGTTATTGGGGCGGGAGGAATGAAATGTTGTCACCCTGATTAAGTAAATGAGGAACTACAAAACTGTCTTATGATAGAGGGTTTCATTATCAACTAAATAGCACTTGCTAGACAAGGGACATGGGTTCCAAAACCCATTGAAAGGAGAGAGGCTGGGGACAGATATCTGTACTTGGTGCTATAAGCTCCTTGTGTGAGCCAGAAGCACCAGTTCCACCTATGTCTCTCTCCACTGTGGAATGTCAGAGTTAATTTTTGATTCCCTTAAGAATCTAGATACAGGTTACTGAGCTGAATTCACTGGCACTGTGACTCCCCTACTATGAGCTGGAATCACTAAGAGCTGAAGAGCTGGACTTGCTGAGCTGAGAGCACTGAGTACTGTGCTAACGAGTGGGGGAGCCTGAAGCAATACCATGGAGCAGAGCAGCTGGCAGAGTGGAGTGGAGCAGTTGGTGCAGCCACTGGGTGAGTGGAGCCAAGCAGCTCGTGAGGACGGCTGGAGTGGATCACAGAACAGCTGGTGGACTAGCGCAGCTGGCAGAGTGGAGCAGCCCACAGAGCAAGCGGAGCTGAGCTGTTTGCGGGGACGACTAGTGGAAGCAGAACCCCATGAAGAGGCAGGGCAGTTGGCCCCAAACCACGTAAGGTGCCCCTTTCTACCCAGGCTGGGAGGGGGACCTCTGCAGAGGGACTCTTGAACTCTGGGGCTGCACTGACCCGGGACAGAGACTTTTGGATTGTGGGACTTTTGGGACTGTGGGTGATTTGGGGGTTGCTGGACTCAAGGGCCCAGAGAGAAGGACACAGCCCAATTTTCTGGGGAGGGTCTTTGCTCACAGTTTGACCTGTGAACTCTAGTTGAGTTATTTTCCCAATTTAATGCTTGTTGCTTATCTCATGTAATTAAACCTTTTCTGTTACACCAAGAGTCTGTGCTTGCGAGAGGGGAAGTATTGCCTCCTTGAGGCGCCCAGGGGTGTGTGTAAGATTTTCCCAGGTCACTGGGTGGGGGCTCGAGCTGGTTTGCATTACATTGTGGGGAAGGGACCCCTATGTATTGAACCCGTCCCTTGCTGCTATCAATTCAGCCTGGCAGAGGGGTTACATACCCTATGACTGAAGAACTGTGAATATAGTACCTATTTTTAAGAAAGGGGAAAAAAATCCAGGAAATTACAGGCCTGTTAGTTTGACATAAATTGTATGCAAGGTCTTAGAACAAATTTTGAAAGAGAAAATAGTTAAGGACATAGAGGTAAATGATAACTGAGTAAAATACACCATGGTTTTACAAAAGGTAAGATTGTGCCAGACCAACCTGAGCTCTTTCTTTGAGAATATAAATGATTTTTTTAGACAAAGGAAATGCAGTAGCTCTGTTCTACCTGGATCTCAGTAAGTCATCTGATACAGTTCCACATGAGAAATTATTAGTTAAATTGGAGAAAATGGGGATTAACATGAAAACTGAAAGGTGGATAAGGAACTGGTTAAAGAGGAGACTACAATAAGTCATAATGAAAGGTGAACTGTCAGGCTGGAGGGAGGTTACTAGTGAAGTTCCTCAAGGGTCAGTCTTGCGGTCAATCTTATTTAGCATTTTCATTCATGACCTTGTCACAAAAAGTGGGAGCGTGCTAATGAAATCTGTGGATGATACAAAGTTGGGAGGTATTGCCAGTATGGAGGAGGATGACCTGGATGACCTTGAAAACTGGAGTAATAGAAATGGAATGAAATTTAATACTGCAAAGTCATGCATTTAGGGACTAACAACAAGAATTTTTGCTATAAGCTGGGGACGTATCAGTTGGAAGTGACAGAGGAGGGAAAAAACCTGGGTGTATATTGGTTGACCACAGGATGACTGTGAGCTGCCAGTGTGATGTAAACATGAAAAAGGCTAATGCAATTCTAGGATGCAGCAGGCTAAGTATTTCCAGTAGAGACAGGGAAGTGTTATTGCCATTATACAAAGCACTGGTGAGACCTCATCTGGAATATTGTGGTCTCCCATGTTAAGGAAATATGAATTTAAACTGGAACAGGTGCAGAGAAGGGCTACTTGGATGATCACAGAAGTGGAAAACCTATCTTATGAGAGGAGACTCAAGGAGCTTGACTTATTTAGCCAAACCAAACAAAGGCTGAAGGGAGATATGATTTCTCTCTGTAAATATATCAGCGGGATAAACTCCAGGGAGGGAAAGGAGTTATTTAAGTTAAGTGCCAATGTTAACACAAGAACACAAATGGGTATAAGCTGGCCATCAACAAGTTTAGGCTTGAAATTAGATGAAGATTTCTAACCTTCAGAGCAGTGAAGTTCTGGAACAGCCTTCCAAGGGGAGCAGTGGGGGCAAAAAACCGAACTGGGTACAAAACTGAGCTTGCTAAATTTACGGAGGGGATTGTATGATGAGACTGCCTACAATGGCATGTGGCCCATTTGTGACTGCTAGTAGCAAATAGCTCCAATGGCTGGAGATGAGGCACTAGATGGAGAGGGCTCTGAGTTACTACAGAGAATTCCTTCCCAGGTGTATGGCTGGTGGGTCTTGCTGATATGCTCAGGGCTCAACTGATCATCATATTTGGGGTTGGGAAGAAATTCCCTCCCTCCCCCCCCGGTCAGATTGGCAGAGACCTTGGGAGTTGTTCACCTTCCTCTGTAGCATGGTTATGGGTCACTTGCTAGTTTAAACTAGAGTAAATGGTGGATTCTCTGTAACATCAAGGCTTTAAATCATGATTTGAGAACTTCAGTAACTCAGCCAGAGTGTTGTGAGATTCCTTTGTGTGTCTATTACAGGAGTGTGTGGGTGAGGTCCTGTGGCCTGTGATGTGCAGGAGGTCAGACTAGATGATCACTATGGTCCCTTCTGGCCATAAAGTCTATGAGTCTAAGCTGAACAGTCCCACTCTTTTAAAATCTCCTCATGTGGAAATTGTTCCATACCCCTACTCATTCTTTTTGTGCTTCTCTGTACTTTTTCCAATTCTATTATAATGGGGGTTTTGAAATGGGGTGACCAGAACTGCACATAGTGTACAAGGTGTGGGCATACCATAGCTTTACAAAGTGGCATTATGATATTTTCCATTTTATCTATCCCTTTCCTAATTGTTACTAACATTCTGTTAGCTTTTTTGATTGCCACTTTACATTGAGCAGATGTTTTCAGAGAACTATCCAAGATGATTCCAAGATCTTTTTCTTGAGTGGTAACAGCTAATTTAGGCCCCATCATTTTGTTTGTATAGCTGGGGTTATGTTTTCCAACGTGCATTACTTTGCGCTTATCAACATTGAATTTCATCTGCCATTTTGTTGCCCTGTCACCCAGTTTTGTGAGATTCCTTTGTAATTCTTTGCAGTCATCTTTGAACTTAACTATTTTGAGTAACTTTGTATAGTCTGCAAACTTTGCCACCTGACTGTCCATCCCCTTTTCCAATCATTTATGAATATGTTGCATAGCACTGGTCCCAGTACAGATCATTGGGGATCCCACTATTTACCTCTCTCCACTGTGAAAACTGATCATTTATTCCTACCCTTTATTCCCCATCTTTTAACCAATTAACTTCACTCTCTTTGCTGTTCAAAATTGTTCAGACAGACTTTGAGTTTCCCAAATGTGTTCTTTATATACAATTATTGGCAATTGTTTTATGCAGCAGACAAATTTTAGCCTATGGATTGCTTTTGAGCTGTATTTGCCATATATATTTATTATCTCTCAGTAACTGGTCAAGAGGATGATGGTTGTCTGCAGGGGAAGGCAGTTCCCAGGACTGGGGAAATCCCTAAGGGTCAGAGAGGGATACTGACAGAAGAGAAGGATGACATGGTTATGGAGAGAATGGCCTACACCTTTATCATTCAAGTGAAAAAGGCAGTCAACCTCCCAATAAATTCCTTCTCATCCTTCAAGGGGTTCTTCTCCTCTACAGCCAAGCCGGGGATGAAGGAACAACCCCTGAGGTCTATGAAGTAGAAGAGCAGTGTTTCATGCTCTAAACATACAAGATCCTTTGGGCTGGGCCCTAGTGGCAATTCCTTTTATGCTGGATGCTGCACCTGATAACAAAGAGATGAACTTTTCCGTGTCAAATACTCCAGATCATCCTTGTGGTGAGCTCATAGGTGAGCTCAAAATGCATAGGTGCCCATGTTAACTGTATAGGGACGTCAGCTCAGCTGCCTTCCACAGGCTCCAGAGGTCTTGTTCCCCTACTATCTCTGTGAAATAGATGGTGAGTAGGTCCATTTCTCCTTTCCTTCTTCAATTTCCTCGTCCTATCTTTTCTCTCTTCCTCTGCCTCCAGCTAGTATCCTTCTTCACCTCACTCTGAATTGCCACTCACCATCCTTCACCAACCCCACAAATGAAGCTCTGAAAGGGCTATTACAGTATCACTTCTGTGCAAAAAGGACTTTCATCAAATTAATTTCTTCTACAAGGTGAAAGTTTGTTTTTTAGGTACATGTACAAACAAAACGTCACTGGCATGACTTTATGGAAACTGAACACAAAATACAGTACAATATTGAAAATACAGCAACATGACATTTTGCTTCTAATTTATTAAAATATTTGTGAATATTTATTGTCAGTGTAAGCTACCAAAAGTGTGCAGATTTTACATTTTTGGAGGAGTTTCCCAATTTTGAAATTTCTTCTGTTCCAGAATGGAATGCAAACAAAATTTTTAGAAATTTCTCACAAATTGAAATTCTGAAAATCTTTTAAATCAGGTTGTAAACCTTTGGTTTTGACAAAATAGAAATGTCTTGTTCTGATCTGGATTTCTTTTATTTTATGTTATAGCTTATATAGTTATATAGTATATAATATCATTTGACCAAAAAGATTGCAAGGGAAGATTTCAACACTATCAAAACACTTTTTTTTTCCAGTTTTTCATTTTTAAATGAATTTTCATTAAAGGCAATGTCTTCACAAAACATTTCACTTTCAACTAATCTGCATTTTCTGACCATCTTTATAATCCACCTTTACATGATGTGTCTCTCTGTCCCCCTCTAGTGGCCTGACCACAAACAGGTTCATAGAATCATAGAATATCCTATGATTCTATGAACCTGTTTGTGGTCAGGCCACTAGAGGGGGACAGAGAGACACATCATGTAAAGGTTTAGCAGTGCTACATCTGGGTCTTTTAGCTCATGCAGTTAAAGCATCCAGAGGTCTGGAGTTCAATCCCTGCTTCTAGCAACCTACCCAGGGGCATCACTTTACATAATACTTGCTCAGCTCTAGTTCTTAATGTCATTTAACTTCTTGTTAACTATGTGGGCACAATTATCATTTGCTCCACTTTCACACTGCTCTGTAAATATAAATATAAATATAAATACCCATTTTAAGGCTCCTTTACACTGCTAGAGTAGTGTAAAGATGCCTTAGTGCAAATGAGAATTCTGCCTTATTACTTTACCACTTAAATATTGAAGATCATTCTGAACACCGGGAAAGCACTTATTTAGCAGCTAAAGCATTTGTCTATAGAATTTAATTTCTTTAGTTTAATTAAATTGACATTAACTACTCCAAACCTTTACATTTTGATTCATTTAATATAGCCATCAAAATGCTTAAAAGAAATCAGGAATTTGAGAGCTAACCCACATGATAAAACTGCAGAAAGGTGAAAGTCTTTGCCTTTTCTATTTTAAAGAGCCCTACCAACAAAAAATGGCATGTGCAGAAACCAGGGGGAAAATGCAGAACAAAGTCAATGCACTTAGAAGTGAAGAGATGGAGAGATTAACGGGATACTACAAACAGTGCTCCAGTCCACAGCAGGAGTCATATGTGCACCTGCACTGCAATTTTTGTTTTCATTTTTAAATTTACAAATATCATTGGAGCACTGGCAAAAGTTGAGAACATTTCTTTTGCTGTGGGTATGAGGCTGAATATTGTCCTGACCTATGCACAGCTGAAATGGTGACGTAGCTTGGGCAAACTGTGGAATAAGGTTTCCTAGGGATTTTCAAATATAGAAAAAGAGGAATCTGTAATCTCACAGTGATTACTGAATTTCTGCAACCTATGATTAAGGCTTGAAAAGAAGTTAAATTCACTCTTTTGAGTCTAACAGATTCATCAAATGTGAACATGGAAGAAAGCACATTTCTGATTGTGAAGTATTCCATAAAAATCATAGGAAAGGGAACTGAAAAACAGCAGAAATAAAGATTTTGATCCAGTTTAGGTCCACACATGGTGATGCATTATTGAACAGTTATTTCTTCCAGTTAATCATTACATGCACTCCTACACTCTTAAAAACAACATGAGGAATACTTCTTGGACAGAGAAGAAAACTGCACACAATAGAAATTTGAGTGAGAAGTATAAGAACCAACAAAATAACAGTTCTCCATTCTGCACAGAAACTATATTTCTTTACAACTAGGTTATTTTCATGAGTAATTTCAGAGCATTAGTATATATTGTGTTATTCTGTACAGCTTCTTGTACAGAGACAATTCAATAAATGAAAAGTCTGAATTCCAAGTATTATTATTATTTTTGTTCAGATTTGCTTTGTGATGCAAGATTCTTTTGATTGCTTCAGTCCTACAAAAATCCCCTGTTGTTTATTGTAAATAACAAGTTGTTTTATTTCTTTTGGTCTGAAACTTTCATTTTCTTCTGTTGTTATAATTTCCATCATTGTTAACATGAACACACTTTAATACAAAAGTGGTCTTATATTTAACTGTACCTTCCTCTGATTTGTTGGCTATAGAAATATTCCAGGTGATGTGAAACAGGTGGGAAGCAAGAACAAATCACCTCACCCTCTCACCAGAGGGGAACTGAACTATCCACTGTGTATTTTAGGTCCATTTATGATGGGGTAGGAAATGCATACATGTATACATTTCTGACTGCACCCTTTGCTAGCTGTATTTACGTATTAAATTAGAAAGAAAACTATTTAGCAGCACAACTAACTTTATTGCCAGTGAAATATCAAATTATTCTTATTATATCATTATGCCATGGTACCTCCACAAAGGAATCATGTATCAGAGGGGTAGCCGTGTTAGTCTGGATCTGTAAAAGCAACAAAGAATCCTGTGGCACCTTATAGACTAACAGACGTTTTGCAGCATGAGCTTTCGTGGGTGAATACCCACTTCTTCGGATGCAAGTGGTGGCTTGCATCCGAAGAATCATGTAATTGTACTAAAAAGTGTCATAGGAAATGACACACTTTGTGTTTTGTAGCTCATATTTATCATATTTTTCAGCCTAGTTTCTTGGGAATAGTACCCCAGTCCCGTCAGATGTTTTCCATCTGAAACAGACGCATTGACTTCTAATAATAAAAATAAAGTATCAGAAGGGTAGCCGTGTTAGTCTGGATCTGTAAAACCAGCAAAGAGTCCTGTGGCATCTTATACACTAACAGACATTTTGGAGCATGAGTTTTCATGGGTGAAAACTTCATCGGATGCATGTAGTGGAAATCTTCAGGGGCAGGTATATATATGCAAGCAAGAAGCAGGCTAGAGATAACGAGGTTAGTTCAATCAGGGAAAATGAGGCCCTCTTCTAGCAGCTGAGGTGTGAAAACCAAGGGAGGAGAAACTGGTTTTGTAGTTGGCAAGCCATTCACAGTCTTTGTTTAATCCTGAGCTGATGGTGTCAAATTTGCAGATGAACTGAAGCTCAGCAGTTTCTCTTTGACACTCAGTATGCACACTCACCTAGAGATACCTAAATGGAGGTAACGTAATCCAAATAACACCTGACTATAGCGAGGTCCCACCAGGAAGCTCCATCAAACAGTCACTATTATAGAGATTAATACACCAATTTCAAGTATCTTTCTCTTAGGACAAAATGTACCTTTAAATCAGCACAGCAAGGTTATAACCTCTTCCCTAATCATATGCAATGAGAACTCAGCCTTTTTTTTTTAAATGATCATTAGATTCAGTCACGAGATTGAAACTGCAGTACTTTATTTCACTTTGCATCCCTCCTGATCTTTCTCCCCATCCCAGCTTTTTTCAGTGAGCCATTTCTACCTTCCAATCATTCTGGATTTCAATGACCATCCCCTTATTTTAAATTAAAAAGTGGGGCCTCTTCTCAGAGGGCTTCTCTGGTTCAGTCCTTTGTGGAAAGACATTCAGATCAAATAGCACAGCTTGTCCAATGTGAGTATGTTCCCACTTCGATGCAATTCCCACAACTTTTGTTTGTTTGGTTTTGGTGCAGCATGTACTTCTGTGCTCAACAATTAGGACCAGCTCTGCTAGTACCTCTCATACTATTACTCAGAAGAGGCGGAAGGGAAGAAGTTCAAAAAGTTATCACAATACCTTCACAATGGGCCTTTTGTGAATGGAAAGTAACATGTTCACTTCACAGGAGAGTGGAAATACTGTAGTCTTTATTATAGCTTGTGAGACTTTTTCTGATTTTAAGAATTATGCAGCATTCCAGGACCATATAGTTCCTCTAAATTTGAGACTAAGAATAGACACTGATGTCAGAAAAAGAGGGTACTGGATTATAAATTGAGCACTTTTAAAGCTTGGCTGAATTTCCTGGTAACTATTATTTTCAAGCTCACATTATACATGCTCAAGGCCTGTATAATATTTCAACTGTTCATTAGAGTTGCACCCAACTGTTGATTTACACAAAAAACCAAATCAAATCTACAGACAAATATAACTTGTAACAGCCATTTACAGAGGTCTGTATTAGAAGCAAAGTCAAGGGTCCATATTAGCAGACAATTAAGGCTAGTTAAACAAAAATGAGATAGTTACAGGATTCCAATCATCCAGTTCACTTTGAGCCTGACTCAGCTCCACTGAAGTCAATGGCAAAAATTCCTATTGGCTTAAATGGTGCAGTATTATGCTTATAGGAAGGAAGACATGGACTGTACTCAGACTGTTTTTTTTTGTCACCAATCTTGCAAATAAAAGCTATTTTTGTCCATTGTAAAATCACACAATTACATAAAGCAATTTACACAAGAAATCTGGAGAGGATCCTCCTTATAGCTTATAAGTAAGCTGGTACTTTTCAGTACAAAACCTTTTAAAAAAAAGTTAAAAACAACCTCTTTGACGTTTTTGTGCATTCACATGTTTAAAAGACAGTAATTTGTACGCCACCTTTTTTTATCCTATTGTCCAGTGTGTGGTGAAAACATTGCCGTGTGTCATTTGCATATAATACATGGGGAAAATACATCCATTTGGGCTGCATTTTCTCATCTATTATGGATTTAAGATCTTCACCACACTGCATTTCAAATTCCAAAAAACCTGAAAACCAGACAGCTGTATCTGTGCACAGAAGGAAATCTCTTTTCATCGAGATGGGGTTATTTTTCTGTGCCAGGTGCCTCAGACTGGGCTTTCTCTTGGTCTAATTGATAACTGGCAGGCTCCTCCCTCTTAACCCTTTGGCTTTTGTACTTTCTCTTCCTGGGCTACCACGGCTTCAATGTTCTACCACATTTACTTATGGTTGACCTCAAGGTCCTGGGTTAAGCGTCCCCGCTGCTATTCAGCCTTGGACCTTATTATTGTTCTACTCGTCTGACCTTTGATACACTAAACTCTAACAAGGTGATCTGAAAAAAAATCACTCATTTCTCTGTGTGGTTTCATGGCTCGTCTTTTACTGCTTTCTGGTGATGTTCTTTTCTCCACTCCGGACCACCAAGTGCTCTGCTTTAGTTTGTCAATTTATAGTGCTGTCATGGTTTCAAATGCTGCAACCATTGTGTAGAATATACTCTCCTGACCTCTGAAGCAACTTTCTGTATTTCAATTGTTAACTCGTTAGGGTTTGGAAGAACAGCTGAAAGGAAAATGGCTTTTTTCCCACAATTGCCTCCAATGAACTGCTTGAGAGTCATAACAATCTGGGATTAAGAGAAATGGAGAGGATACTGCTAAAATTAGCTCCAGTTATTTTGCATTCTTGACTGAGGGGAAAAAACAAAACCAAACATTGGCCCTTTTCTGCAGTACTTCTCCAAGTAAGGCACCCAAACTAAGGGAGAATGCCTAAGAAAACAAAGGTAAATTAGTGATATGGACTTGCCCATGCAATGCCAAAACCTAGGCAAAACATTTCCTTAACAACATTTTCATAGGTCACTACTATTGCTACCGTCTAAAGTTGTTTGTTTGTACTAAAATACTCCCTCTTCTGATATTATCCCTTGTGCCAGCCCAAGTTTGTCTACTACTGCTTCAGCTCTTTCCCTCCAGAAATGCTTCAGGAGTGGCGGGGATGCGGGGGTGGGGGGGTGTGAGGGGGTGAATGAGAAGCAGCCCTAAACTTCTTTCTCAGCTCAGATCTCTTCCCCATATGGCCAACAGCAGCAGTGCCAGAGTGAGCAGTAGTTATAAAAATATTTTCACCTCTTTGCCTTCCTCGAGTCCTATTTCATTGAATCAGCCTTCTTGGCCATTGCGCAAATAAAGAGAGCTGCTTCTAAACTCAAGGGAGAGGCTCAGTAGCAAGGAGCAAAAGGCTATCATCTCTCTCTATCCTCTATTTTTACTAGATTCCTCATTTTAACAAAGACTATGTACCAGATTTTAAATTAAAAAAAAATAATAATGGCTGCTCTGAGGGGTTAGCATTTTGGACGATTTTATCACTGATGACAAAAGTTAAACTTAGCTATAATGAAATAATATTTAAAAAAAAAGTTTTTTGATGATTTTTAGCTCTCCTCGGTCATCACAACAGAAAGGCAGGTTTAGGTTTAGCTTTACCCCAGATTTCAATTCCATCACTAGAGAAATTAAAAGTTTGTACTAGGAAAACATCTTAAACCAGTAATGAGACACTTGGCTTTGTGAGACCACTTATTGCTACATATTTAGAGAAGTAGGTGATATCAGTCATGGCCGTCTATATATTTGAGACATGAAATACTTCATTATTGTGTAAAAAGTTAAATTCCTGTATACTACTACTACTAAAAATAATTAATAATATCATTTACACTTCTATAAGACCCATCATCAAAGAATCTCAGAATAATTTGAAAACATTAATTTAAACTTTACCATTCCTCTGAGGTTGGTGATATGGGTCAAATTCCTCTCTGATATAACTGCACTGATTTAAATGAAGTTAATAGAGTGATGAGTTTGACCCTATGTTTATTATATCCATTTTACAGATTTGTAAATTGGAGGAAGTATTTTACCCAAGATCACAGAGTAAGCCAGCGAAGGAGCCACACATAGAAGCTAACCCCCACTCTTTTCTTCGGTCTACTAAAACATCTGCCTAAGTAGCTCCTATTCGAGGGCCAGAGCTTGGTTTCCCTCGATTTAAACAGAGTTACTCCTGATTTGTACTGCTGTATATGACATTGGCATGAGGCCTTAATAGTCTGACAAAAGATCCATGGAATTTAATTAATATTTTAAGATGACAATTAAAATGAAAAAAAAAACCCACCCTAAACATTCTGGAGTTTAATTCTTGCTAAAAAAGCAATGACAAAACTCACTATGCCATATACTTCTAGCTTTGTAATGTTAATAAAATAGTACAGCTGATATTGTACAGGAGTTTAAAACAATTTATCTAAAATCACATTAAAGCTGCCAAATTTTCTAGACTTGTAGGATGCTTCTTTCCTGCAAAGAGGCAGAGAGCTCTCCAATCTTATTTTCCCCTTTAAAAAAATTTGCATGGGTGATAAAATGGTATCAAAAAGCAATTTGTGTTAGTGTTTGTAGAAGCAATTGCAAAAAGTGCCTTGGTTGATTTTGTTGCTGTGCTTCTTATGCATCACTGTTTTTAACAGATGGTTTGTTATTATGACTGCCTTTACCTCAACAAGACTTTCTAAGCTTGCATTTTTTTCACTTGGGGTTTTTTGAAGTACACCATTTGTATTCTAAAATTTATGTGGGTTACTTTCCAAATGTTCTGTGTCTCTGCTAAATTCTGGGTCTCTCATGGCTCTAGGATAGTAAATCTGTACTTGATCTGGACCCAAAGATATTCTGATTGTAAACAGAAAGTCTTCTTTTATGAGGATGCTCACCTCACAGCTTGAGCAGTGTAATTTTTATACTGGTCTCAGCAATCAATAAAAAAGCCACAGGAGGAATGATTTATCTTGTTGGCTACAGAAACTGTCACTGAGAGAAATTGTAAAAGATCAATTTACACAACCTGGTGTGAGAATGTTATTGATATAACATGGCTGATCAGTTTCTGGTTGTCTGTGGGCAGTCACTGAAAAGGGAGCCTATCCTCTGATAGGGCCACTGCCCAAGATCTTAATAGACTCAGTGGTCCATAAAATGGACAAGAAGCCAATGGAGGAAGAGATTCCACAGGCTCATGGTGTACTAACCAGCCTGGAGGAGAATGTATTGGCTAAGATTCGCTTAGTTAGTTAAGCAGTGTTATGCATCCTCCTTTTTTCCCCCTCCTACTGTGAGAACTGTTCACTTGGAGACTTGCTGCCTTAATTACAAAAAGCCCTTTTAACTACAGGTCACAGGAGTTGGCTCACTTGACAGGAAATAAGGAAACAAGCTACCTTCCTGAAAAAAAAATCAAACTTCCACTTCTCAAATTAGTTAAATGAAGCTTATCAGCAGTTGTTAGTTGATCCTTTGACAGTCTGTTAATTGCAGCTGGTACATTAACTATGTTATAACCAGCATGCCATATTATTTAACCCCCCCCCACAAATCTATGGATATGCCACATGGCATATATCTCGGTGGAGAAAAAGTAGGAACAATGTTAATCTTTGCTGTAAATATCACAGCACAAAAGACACAGAAACATTTACATTTTAATTCAATAGAGTTTAATTTTATTTAAACTGAAACTGCCTCTCTAAACCAGAAAGAAAATTACTTCTTTGAGTTACTAGGTTCAAAAGGTCCCCAATATGTTCTCTTGACAAAAGTCTACAAGTAATGTACTGTAAATATAGGTAGTGTGCGTGTATGTTTGTATGTTACACATATAGTTTTTTAAATCTTATTTTTTAGTAAGGTAAAAGTGTCATTATATTGCTTTATTTATTGACTTGCAATTTCTCAATATTATTACTGAAAGAAAGGAACATCAGCTTCAATAATAACCCCCATAGCAGTTGTTTCTTCTTTGGAGGAAGTTATTATACTGTATTAATGCCAACAATATAAAGGAATCAGAAGCACATCAAGGAAAAAATAATGTTTTCACGTGTGTAACCTGTTAATTATAGTAATCTACACTACACTGTAAGTATTGTAACTTGGAATGAGTAACAGAAAGAATGAAACAGAAAGTTTTCACATTTCCTCACTCACAGGTATGTATCAAAGTGAATGGTTTGCATTTGAAACCAATGTTTTCTTGCCCTCATCTGCTATATTTTTTATCATTCTTTTTAAAGTGTGACATGTTTCCTTGGTCTGATGATATGCCCTTTTAATGGCAATGATGAACACATTCCAAGCTTAAGAAATTTTAATAGCTTATGTCCAATTAGTACGTACACTCTTTCTGTTCACAAACAATGAATAAATACAATGTTACATTCATATTCCAGTATATTAAAAATTCCTATTAGCTACCATTGTCTTTTCATTAGATAAAATTAAACTTAAAAACTCTCACTGTGTTCATTATATGTCAGTATTCTGAACACAAGTGCACAGAAAACACACATTCCCTCCAGTCCTTTAGATTTTTGTACCTCAGTGTCTGCAATGTGCTGGTAATGGATGCACTCAGGGCACTGTTCCTTTTCCATACTTACTTCAGCTAGCAACAACCAGAAACAGAAAGAAAAAGGCTGTAGAAAAATTACATCTAATAATATATTGGCCTCTCAAATGGGTAGCTTCTTGAAAGGGAAATTACACCTCAGTCCATTCCATGCTATGAGGGGAAGGGCATATGCTCCTACCCATGTAATAATATGGCACGTTCTGCCACCATCCTCCCTTTCTAAATCTCCTTCAGCTGTGGGGAAGTCACCTCTGACCACATCCCAAACCAAACCTCTCCTGCAGGTGATCTTTCTGAGATATTTTAAAAATTGGGTGGGGGGGGGGAGGAGGAGGAGCCATCCCTCTGTTTCTGCCAAGCTCGTCACTACCACCGTCATGTTGATAATCATTTACTAGTTATGTCCCGACACTGCACTTCTCATAACTAAATTGGCCCCTACCCGGTATTCTACAGATCCAAGAAAAACAGTCATTTCCTGCTTCTGATAAGTGGCTGCTATCCAGGCAGAACAAACCTATGCAATGACAAACATCTCCTGAAAACATTTAACCTCTGCTTTGATTCCCACCCGGCTCTTCAGTTGCTTTTGTGCCTGCTATCCAATGTGCAGTATGTCCACACTCAGACTCTGACTGGTCCAAATACACATTCAAAAGAGGGGAAGTTTTCAAGCAATTCCTCAATTTTTTTTTCACGAATTCATTAGAGGAACCTGGTAGTGACCCCTATATATAGGTTGCTGAATTCTTGCTAACATAAAGAATTATTGTGACCCTTTCTTTGAGAAGCTGTCATACCTCCACTGATTGCAGAAGGTCTTTAATATTTGGCAGAGGAAGTCCTCTTTGGATTTTCAAGTATCTTTTCTTTGTCTCCTGCAATTCCAATCAGCTCTGGCTATAGGAGAAAGCGATAAAAAATGGCCACCTCTTTTCTCTTATTTGTGTTCCTCAGGAGAAGTCTGGTGATCTGCCTAAATCACTGAACATTCCAAGGCCGGGTCAGAAGCAGAAGCACACACTGCATAGGGAATGCAAGGGAATTACTAGGACAACTTAAGCAGGGCAGGGAGCTGGAGCAGGCAGGCTGGGCTGGGCTCCCTCTCCCTCCCTAGGACCCAGCACATGATCCACCTAAGTCCACCCCTCCCAGGGAACCAGATGAGGCAGGAGCTTTCCCAATCCCCAGGCAGGGAGGGAAAGAGAGGGGCCAAATTCCACCTCAAATACCCCCCAGACCCAGCACATGGTGCCAGTGGCTAACTCCTTACTCTTGGGGCAACAAATGGGTCAGGAGCTCCCCCAGCTCCAGGTGTAGGGGAGGGACAGTGTCAGGACAGTGTCCTTGGATTCAGCAATCCACCCCCAGTCAGGGGATGTAACTCTAGTAGTAGCTGTCTCTGCTGCAGTGCATGGAGAGCAGTGTTCAGGTGTCAAATCTTGCTGGTGGTTCACAATAGGGGATGGGGAATTGTTAAAGTTGCACAAAAGAGAATTTGTTTTTAATTTTTTCTTTAAAAGAAAAAAAATAAACCTAGGGAAAATTATGCACACATACAAAAAAACCCTGTTAAATGAGTGTCATTTAGGTTGCAAAGTGAAGCTCCTGAAAGTTAGGAAATGACAGATTTACAGTTGCCTGTGCAACCTTTACAGCTTAAACCGTGCAATATGTGTAATATTACATAGTTTGAGTCTTATATCTTCAACCATAGAATCATAGAAATATAGTCCAGCCCCCTGTGCTGAGGCAGGACCAAGTAAACCTAGACCATCCCTGGCAGGTTTTTGTCCAAGCTGCTCTTAAAAACCTCCAACGACAGGGATTCCAAAACCGTTTCCAGAATTTAACTACCCTTATAGTTAGAAAGTTTTTCCTAAATCTCCCTTGCTGCCGATTAAGCCAATTTCTTCTTGTCCTATCTTCGGTGGATATAAAGAACAATTGATTATAGTCCTCTTTGTAATCACCCTCAACACATGTGAACAGTTATCAAATTCCTCCCCATCAGTCTTCTTTTCTCAAGACAAACCATGCCCAGTTTTTTTAACCTTTCCTCAGGTTTTCTAAACTTTTTATCATTTTTGTTGCTCTTCTCTGGGCTCTCTCCAATTTGACCACATCTTTCTTAAAGTGTGGCACCCAGAATTGAATACAGTATACCAGCCCCATGTCTTACATATGACACTCTTGTTAATATACCCCAAATTATATTAGCCTTTTTTCCACCTGCATCCCATCGCTAACTTCTATTCAATTTCACTATAATTCCCAGATCCTTTTCAGCAATGCTAAGATTTAGCCACTTATTTCCCATTTTGTAGTTTTGCATTTGATTTTTTCCTTTCTAAGCGTAGTGCTTTGCGCTTGTTTTTATTGCATTTAATTTTGTTGATTTCAGATCAATTCTCTATTTGATCAAGGTTTTTTAAATTCTAATCCTGTCATCCAAAGTGCTTGCAACCCCTCCCAGCTTGGCGTCATCTGCAATTTTTTATAAGCATACTCTATACTCCATTATCCAAATCATTAATGAAAATATTGAATAGTATCAGACCTAGGATTGACCTCTGTGGGACTCCTCCAGGTATGCCCTCCCAGTCTGACAGCAAACCATTGATAACTACTCTTTGAGCATGAACTTTCAATCAGCTGTGCACCCACCTTTCAGTAAACTCATCTAGACCACAGTGCCCTAGTTTGCTTATCAGAATGTCATGTGGGACTGTGTCAAAAGCCTCACTAAAATCTACTGCTTCCCCCTCTCCATTAGGCCAGCAAGCCTGTCAAAGAAGAAAATTAGGTTAGTGTGGCATTATTTGTTCTTGACAAATCCATGCTGGCTATTCCCCATAACCATATTATCCTCTAGGTGCTTACAAACTGAGTGTTTAATAATTTGTTCCAGTACCTTTCCAGGTATCGCAATTAGGCTGAATGATCTATAATTCCCCTAGTCCTCTTTGTTTCCCTTTTTTAAAGATAGGTGTTATGTTTGCCCTTCTCCAATCCTCTGGGACCTCATCTATCCTCCATGAATTCTCAAAGATAATTGTTAACAGTTCCAAGACTAGGTCCTTAAGTATCCTAGGAAAAATTTCATCAGGCCCTGCCAACTTGAATACATCTAATTTATCTAAAAGTTCTTCAACCTGTTCTTTCCCTATTTTGGTTTGCATTCTTTCTTCTCTTTGTTGTTAGTATTAACAATATTAATTATGTTAAATATCTGGTCTGTGTTAACCCTTTTAATGAAGACTGAAGCAAAATAGGCATTAAACACCGTAGCCTTCTTGATGTCTCAATTAGCTTTCCTTCCCTGCCAAATAGAGGACTTACACTTTCCTTCATCTTTCTCTTGCTCCTACTGTATTTAAAGAACCTCTTCTTGTTGCCTTTTATGTCCCTTGCTAGGTATAACTCATTTTGTGCTTTAGCCTTTTGTCCCTATGTGCTTGCACTATTCTTTTGTACCCCTCCTTAGCAATCCATCCATGTTTCCAGTTTTTGTAGGATTCCTTATTGATATTCAGGTCATTAAAGAGTTCCTGAAAGAGCCAGTCTTTTTCCTATCTTCCCTTCACATCAGGATTGTCTCTAGTTGTGTCTCTAATACTGTCACCTTGAGAAACTGCCAGCTCTCTTGAACTACTTTATCCCTTAGAGTTTCTTCCCACAGGGCATAGCAAAATAGGATGCGATGAGGGATAGCTCAGTGGTTTGAGCATTGGCCTGCTAAACCCAGGATTGTGAGTTCAATCCTTAAGGGGGCAACTTAGGGATTTGGGGCAAAATCAGTACTTGGTCTTGCTAGTGAAGGCAGGGGGCTGGACTTGATGAGCTTTCAGGGTCCCTTCCAGTTCTGTGAGATAGGAATGCATACATTTGTATCACAGCACCTGATCTTTCACGAGGCTATTGCTGAAAGGATGAAGTGCATCCTATATTGACTTGGTATTGAACACAAAACAGACACCAAACAAAGAGTATCACTTGAAATAGGGGTGGAGATGAGAAATGACAGCCAGCTGCTAATCTATCCAAAAAAGTGGGGAGGGGTCAGAGGCAAACAAAAAAAGACTGGGAACAACTGGAATAAAAACTATGGGAAGATCAAATGTCATCAATTTAAGGGACCAAAAGGACACTACACTTTACAATTAAACTGTTTTGTATTAACTGGATGTGTAGCACAGGGTGCAGTAACACAACAATAATCAAATCAGGAAGTCCAACAACAAATTATATTTTTTGTTATTTGCCCAGCTCTCCTACAGATGCAAAACTGCACATATTCCAAGAGATACATTTTCAAGGCCTAACTTCCACATGTGGGTGACATTTGTGTGTACACATGACTAGTCCAAAATAAGCGCTAGTTTATTCAAATAAGGCAGATGTTGGAAAGGTTAAAGTACACACACACATCTGCACTTGCCAAGTGCAGGCACCTGTATGTGCACACATAATTTGTTCCTGCATGAATGGCTACCCTTTTAATAATTTACCACGAAGTCTGTGCAATAAAATTACTTACACTGGGACTAGTGACCAAGCTTTAAAATGCATAAAGAAAAGACAATGTTGTTTCCACGAGTTTGTAGCAGTATACTCTTATTTTCAATTTAAGCAAAACAGGAAATTGTCAGATGGGTGGTGGGAGGATCACATCTTGTCCAAATTTACAAGAATTCACCTAGTTCTCTGCACTTTCATAAGTATCACTGCCAGATTCACCATGCCATTCTCATGCAAGGCAAACAGAAAGTATATTCATCTTGCCACATCCATCTAGTTCTCCACTTTAACCTCTCGTTCAATTATTAATTATTAATGTGATTTACTATAGAATCATATTATAGATGAGAGTTGTTTGGTTGGTTTTACTTAAGAAGTTGTGGAGGGGGATTGGATATTTCTTGAGAAGAGTAATAATTTTCCCTTCCAGGCCACTTGTTCTAATTCAGCCCAGGTTAGCAGTGAATTAAAGTTGTTCCTATCTGATTGATGGCTGCTCAGTGCTTTATGTAAAATGAGTTTGGTGGTCTCAGTCCAGTTCATGGTACAAATGTGTTCACATTCAAATTGTAGGCCAGAGTTGCCACTTACAGGAGCTAAGGATTGAAGAGACATGGAGCCTGAAATACCATCTCAACTACAATTAGTTATACTTCCAGATTTGAGATGCATGGACAGCAAGGGGAAATGTGCACTGCTACTGCCTTTGCGGTATTTGTCTTATGTATGCACAAAGGCATGACTAGATTTTTAGATTCTTTAGGGCTATTAATCCAGCATCATTCAGGAGCATTAAATTTCCATTGCCTCAGTTTTCTTTTTATAAAAAGTTAATGTGGAAAGGTCAGGTGAATTATTGTGCTTCCTTCAGCATTCACATCATTAATTAATTAATTATTAATTATGATTATTATATAGGAGAAATGAGATCAAATTGTATTTCAAACACAAAGCTTTGTAAACCCAAATATAAAAAAGTTTAAGTAGAGTATTTTAAAAATGTGGAGAAGGATCTTAAATTTTTCTCTTGACTTAAAAACTGTAGCTTGAAATGGCACAGTCTGGAAACAAACCCACCATAGATGCTGTTTCTATCTAAAATATAAATCTTATGTTAATAAGGGCCATTGGTAGCATAGTTAGAGATGCTAAAACATTATAGCCCCATATATATAAATAAATTACAACAAGAAGAGAATTTAAAGTTCTTTTGGAGAGGAGAAAGCGGCAGGGGGAGGGGGAGACAAAAGAGAAAATTCTGTCTTTCAGTTCCAATAGGTCTTGATGTTTAAAATCTCTGAAGTTTTCTTATGTTATGAAAAGCTACAAATTTATCTTTTGCCATTTTCCCAAGGGAAGCTGACCCAAATCCACCAGCAGTAGTTGAAAAGGTTTTTCCAAGCTTTATCAAATGGCCCCAACAGAGCCCAGCTTAAAATTAAAAGCTTCTCCTACCAGAGGGAATATATGTGACTTTAATAACTGAAATGTGTTTTTACTTTCTATTACAGGGGTCAAAAGGTTTCTAAACAAACCAAATTTATCAATTATTTAGAGCTGATTTCTTCTGAAGTGGTATTTCTAAGATATTATTTGGTGGATAAATTCAATGTTCTAAGGCCAGCAGCAGCATTTTATTCATAACAAATTTCTCCTAAACTGAATTTGCTGGGGCAACTTAATTTTCACTATCGTGTTTGCACTGTAGAAATATCAACTGAAGTGTTATAGGGCCTAACTAGTAGGCTTTTCAAAGAGAAATGCTATATAAGCATACTTATTCAGCATCACCCTGCTTGCCATTTATTGCTTAAGAAATGAACTGATACACTGCGTCTGCAGCAGAATTTCTTTAGCTGCTGAAATATTCTTAAAAACTGCAAGGCACCTTTAAAGTCAGGAAACAATGTCTTAAACTACATTGTCACCCTAGCATCAGAAGAAAATAAGCTAACTGTCAAAAGTTTTGTTAAAGATATTTTAAAATGAAGGATACACATACTCTAGTAGCTTTCTTTGAGCAAGGAACACTTTATTTAGGATGTTGTGGAAAGGCATTAAAGAGCTGTACATTTAGAAAGCAACCATTCTTGATTCCTAATAGGGTCCACAGACCATGCAAATACTACGTTTATTATATATTGGCTAAACATACATTGGGTTTCTGCCTAAAGTCTGCCATTCGGCACAGGCAGAAGATGTTACAGAACAGTTCATAAATTCATGTGAAGCCCTGTTAAATGAAACCAACCATCTAGGAGCTGACATTTTGCCATCTTTAAAGTAGCTGCCTTTCCAGCAGTAAAACTGCAGTTTTATTTATGCAAGCAAATATAAAGTAGCAATGCTATCAAGGTGTTATACGGTGGGGGGTGGGGAAGGTGGGGGGGGTTAGATGAAAAAGTATTTGTCTATTGACAAACAAAAATGACTGGAATAGATTCTCCTTACTTACATTTGTTTTTATTTTCTGCTTTAAAATTTTATTAAATAGGAATGTGACCACTGAAAATGGAACTTTCTTTCAGCAATTAGCTATTTCAGAAATATGAATTATTTCTGAAACTGGAAAAAAAAAACAAGCTCCCCTTATCCCTCCACCCCCTAACTATTCCACAGAAGCAAAAGAAATAGACAAAAAAGATAAAAGAAAATTCTGGTGAGTCATTTTTGGTTTAGGCTCAGGGTGTTATCAAAGTGATGTAGAGTCTTTCTCATCTAGGGGACTGTTCTTGCTTCCAGTTCAAATACTGCCCAGGTTGTTACTGAATGATTAGACATGGACCGAGGAGGCCATGTTCAAATCCTGATCAAGATTAGGTTTAGTCTAGGGTTTGCTGTTTGGGCTCTAAGCTCAAAAGAGCTAGATTGTGGATTCAATGTTATTGAAATCTTGTAAGATTTTGGACCCCAAATCTTGCAATGTGATAAAAATCAGGTGTGATGGTGTGATTTTGGCTACATCTTAACAGGGAATTGTAACACAACCTCCACTACCTCCAACTCAGAACCAAATTGTAGGGGTTTAGATCCCTTCCCCATCCCAAGACTAAAAAGGGTTTGAATTTAAGGCTCATTTTTGGCTTCTTTCTGATAGTGATTGAAAATTACCATCTAATGGCCTGCATGAAATGAGAAGGCAGGTACCTAAGTCACAAAAACGGTACCACAATTTTCACTATCTGGCAAATATCCTGTTGGCAGCCTGAGCAGGACTGAATATTTTGAAAACAAAAAAATTAGCCAATCACTGCAATCAGAAGAGGGCTGAGGCAGATTGACAGATCAACATTGGGAGGCTTACTTTAGTGATGCCCATGTTGTTGCTTATTTGAAGGACAATTCAGTGTCCAAGTGGTATCAATCTGCTATCCTTCATGAGTGCCGATTTGTTCCCCAAAGCCTTTTCTATGTTAGTCAGTGCGTTACTGGGGTTCCATGTCATAATGAGAAAACCCCAAATAAAAAACCCCAGGAACATCTGTTCTAAAACAGCTACAAAACTGTAAATGGAATGATTCTGGCTGGCTCAGCATATTAGTAGAATCTGAGAGTGTGGGAGGGGCTGTTCATTCAGCCCTTAAGAGGAGGTATGATTTCACCTCTCTCTACTGCCCCCCTCCCAGATGTTTCAGAAGTACTCTTGATTGGCTTTTAAGGGAACCATTCCTATCCTTCCTTTGCCTAGAGGGATAGGTGGTACAATGCAGAGACCTTGATGGTGTGGAGAGGGGAAGTGAAAATTGTATGTTGGAAGGGGTTCTAAGATGGGTTTAGAGGATTCTCCCAAGGGAAAAAAGCTAGAGTCATTTCATTTAATTGTTTTTGAAGTCTTCAGGCAGTACTACATCATTCTGAACTGAAACCCACAATGATGCCAAATTAAACCTTAGAACACATGGTACTGGTATTGGCTGGAGAACAATTTGCACCACAATGGCAAGGGTGAAATGAACTCACACGGCACTTCCCTGCTTTGTCCCAGTGCTGTGCAACGAACAGCCTGAGAGTTCTGGCACTGAACATGTGGAGTTGTTTTAAGTGGAAGAAGAAAGGATCAAGTCAGCTCATATACATTGACATGGTCACGACATGACAGTGTGCTTCTTGCTTACACCATGCCTTATAGTTTCCCTCACTCTTCAAAGTAACACATTCTTAAAAATGGAATAAGCAAAGGGTCCCCTTACTGGATGCTAAATGGAGAAAGGGCAGCATAGAGAGGTTGATCTTGAAATAATTAATCCACAAGCTCAGATCAGATATGCACAGCTTCCTCCTTACACTCCAGAAAACTAACCACACAGCTAGAAAAATATTAAACTCCAGCTGAGGAGCTGAACTCTTTCTATAGAAGATGTATTGTCACTAGGGTTTATAGTAGCGTTTTTGCCTGCTTAGCCCTGATAGTTTACCTATCATATCTGTCAAATCCTTCAGAGGAAAAAAAAAAACAGCCTGTCTTCTTTGAGTGCTCAGAACAAACTGACTTGGAAGAAAATATATTAGCTGCTATATTTAAATTATTCCATCAGTTTATTATTTTCTCTCAAGGAGGTAAACTGGGGTTTCCTCCTCCCCACTCCCAATTCTTGTGAAGATGCTTACAGGATCATGGGTGAAACATCAGGCATAATTAAAAAATTGGCATTGCAAATCTCAGCAGAAATAATGTGCCTTTTGTGAAAAAACTCCCACCAGAAAGGATATAGCTCCTACCCAAGTCCTTTCTCCATAGGTCTAAAAATACGACAAACCAGTTAGTTACTCATATGCTGCTCATAATAATGTCATAATTGAACTATCTATAAATGGCATTATGCAAAGGAACATTGAACAAATGCAGCTGAACGCTCTTATATTGGAATCTTTTCTTTCTCACAATTAAATGTCATTATGAGAGATTTTACTCTATTTTATATTTAATCAGGACTTGTAAAGTCTCAATATAAACAACATTTTTATTTGATCAGAGTTCATTATGAGAAGCAGCTACTGTATAGAAAATGCCTGAAATTACACCCTGGACTGGAAGTCTGAATTCACTAAATGGAAGGGGGGGGGGGGGGCGGGAAATGGCTGCCTTTTCAACCAAGCATACCTTTGCAATCTGGTGCATTTCCTTATGTGGCCTTGCTCAGGCTTATAAACCACTGGAATCAATTTCTTTTAAAAACACGTTTTTCAGAAACTTATTACGCACTTTAGAGATATATTATATACCTTCAGCAGCAAAAGAAGAAAAATTACAGGTGCAAAAGCAGCCCATTTTTCTAGCAGCTGAAAATGATGCTGTGTACTAGTCACAGGGGAACAGTAAAAATTACACTCCGACAGCAACAGGGCAGAAGCCCACAAAGCCACAGCAGCGCGAGTGGCACGGCCAGGCAGTGCTCTAATAAATCAAGATAATTCTCTGCCTGCCTTGAACTTAGACCTGACTACAATTCACTGGTACAGCAGGGGGAAAAAAAAAGTCTGTTAGTGGAATTCAGCTTTACTGGGGGGACGTGATTAGTCACTGGCCAGATTGAGCCTCGATTGCATCTAAATGGTCCACTTTATGAACCATTTATCTTCTGCTCAGACCATTTTCATTACACCAAAAACTGATGCTGAGCTACCAGCTGTAAGATACAGCCTGGTGAAAATTAATAACCTTTTTTTTTCTGCAGGACTCCTGCATATGTGAGCAGGAGCATTTATCCCTGTTTTGTTGCTATTTGCATCCCAGCATCCCTGGCAGTCTTTCAATTTTCTCAAGTCTCTTAGCCTTTGCCCCCTGTTTCGCTTTTGCAACACAAACAATCCATCCTGTGCATTTAAAATTCTCTTAGCGCCCTGACACCAGGATATAGCCTTAGAGCAGGGAGCAGTTTACACAGAAAAGGCTCTTATTAATTCCTCTGTCCTGCCTTCCTGCTAAAATATAGGGATCTTGAGATTACTGCGGGGTCCCTTAAAGACCATTTTGAGCAGTGCAATTTTAAAAAGGAGATCTTTATTAATACCTGCTTAGGCTACTGACTGTGGGGAGGGCAAAGGAGGTCTGGCTGTGATGGAAGATAGTCTCTTAGTGAAACAGAGTCACATGACTGATAATTCATGAACAGCCTATTGAGTTTTCTGTAGCTGCTAAGATATATGCTGATATGATTACAATAACATACAATGAAATTATGGAGTATTAATGGCGCTTAACCACTGTCAGGAATTAAGCAGAATTAACATGAGTCTTTCTCTGAGCAGACATAGTTTTGATAGGGCTGATTAAGGATTTGGCTATCTAAGGAAACTCATTATAGTATTAATTAGGATACAATGAGCACCAAACTGTGTTGTTTTGGCAGATTTCTGCATGGTGCCACACAATTGGTGAGAGGCTTAAAGCTCATCACATCAACCCTGAAGATTTTGGAATCAATACAACTTTTTTCCCCAATAGGATTGATTTTTAAACTTTTTATCTTTTCTTTGACTTTTATAATTAAAATCATCCTCATAATCATCCAGTAAGTAAATATTTTTGATTATATATTCTACAATAGGCAGATCCAGGATTGTTACATTAGGCTGTTAAGATTTTCTTTAAGAATTAGAGAATTTTATTTTAATTATAAGGCATTAATTATTTGGCATTATGACCTATCAAGATATGTCTATTTAAAGTACTTTATCTTATTGTGACCAAACTGCATATCTTTTTATCACATATATGTGGTTTACTTGACACAAGTTTAAGAATGTTTTAGGTCATATGGAGAAATAGATTAAAAAAAATGTTGTTTGAAAATGTTCCTATCTATACTTTCTTTTATATATTGTATCAGAATCTGTACTCCAAATATATCAAGGGGAAATCCTTCTTAAATAAAAGAACAAATCATTAAAAGGTATTAGAAAAAAAGAGCTCTATTCAGATATTTTCCTTTTAAAAACTTCTTTCTCAAATAAGATTGGAGCCTAGCATAGAAAGCAAAGAACATACAGGGACTGTTTTGTAAAACTAAGCATCCATACGCTGTTAGTGGGTTTCTGGGTGTTGATCAGATTGCTAAAAAGAGAACCATGTGCACTAACTTAGGTGCCCAAGTTTGAAAGTTGGGCTTCCCATAAGTTATACTTCAATGTTTACAGTGTGTACTAGTGCAGTCTGTCTCTGAAACAGAATCTACAGAGCAGTAAATCTAGCTACCTTTGGAAAGAACTCTCATATAATGATTAACAAGTAAATGAGAAAGACTTCTTGGCTAGGTTCAGCCCTCAGGGCATACAGGTACATATTACCATATTACTTGTATGCACCCACAAAGGAATTTGTGCCCATTGGAAGGGGGAGGGGAGATTCACCTCTAGGGGGAGGGTGGACAGCAGAACCATTGCTGCCCTCTTCTGGGGGTTTCCTAGGGGAGAGTAGCTTGAATTCCCAGCCTGGAGGCTGAGGTTGATCAAGAAATGTGCTGTATCATTACATCACCTGGGTGCCCTGGTCCCACCTTCTTTTTATCTTTTTGTTGCAGCCGCATCAGCCAACATGTCCGCCAACTCCACAACTCTAGCAGAGTGGGGGATGCAGGAAGCTTACACTTTAAGTCCCTATTCTGACTGGTCTTTTCAGCATCAAGGGCCTGCTACGTGAGTTCCACTCTTTTTTTCCAGCAGCAGAGCCAGTTGGAAAGACCTTTGCTCCAGACCTTCTACACCTCAACAGAACTTGTGTCTACTGGCTGGAGCACTGGACTGGAGTCAGGAGTTTTCAATTCTGTTCCTCATGTCGCCTGTTCTATTCACTGAGGTGCTAAGTGCCTTCAACTTTCAAGTTAATGGGAGGTTGATCAAGCCCTTTGTCCAGGACTTAGTTTATACATCTGTAAAATGGGAACAAAAATCCTTACCTATCTCACAACAGTATTTTGGACCTAATTCATATTTACAAAATGTTTTGAAATACTCTGGGCTTGTCTATATCATGAGTAAGTCTGCACCAGCGAAGTGCAAATTCTAGTCTACACCCTGTGTGGACCCTGCAGGCATGCACTAAAAGTTCTCTAGTGCATGTTAATGTAGTACTGAGACTATGCTAATGTGCACTAGAGAACTTTTAGTGTGCACCAGCAGAGTATACACAGGCCAGTTAGTGCATGACACACTGGTATGGACTAGAATTTACATCCCACTGGTGCAGACTAATGCACTGTGTAGACAAACCCTCCAATGAAAAGTATAATATAAGTGTAAGTTATTATTAGTGATCCTGATCCTTACAGGAATGAGGCCAGTACTATTGTTGCATTATAGCTACTGAATTATTATTGATTACTACACTGGGTCAAAAATTTTCCAACAGTTTTTTGGGTCAGAAAATGATGTTTCATTGAAATAGAAACTTTCTGCAGGAACATGTTGATTTTGACAAAATTTTATTTTGAAAAACCCCCAACATGAAGCATTTTGGTGATGTCAAAATGTTATATTTTAACATTTTTGTAAAATAACATTTTGATTTTTCGTTTCAAAATTATTTTTACTTTGTTATATTTTATTTTTAAGAAGTTGAAATCAAAACAAAATGGTTTGTTTTTCCCCCAAAAAACTTCATTTTGCGAGAAGTTTTGAAATTCAGCATTCCATTCCGATTTGGAATGAAAAACCTAGAGATCGTGGAATTTCCTGCAAAACAGAAATTCCAGTCCCAACACAGATCTATCGAGTAGCTTTTCTTGCACTGTGGATGGAAGGAAAAGATCTAGCCCGGGCAAGGTATTGTGTCACCCACTTCAACACCCAGCCAACAGAGGACCATAAGCTCTTGACACCAAGAAAAGGAAGTAACATCTTGAGGTCAGCAGGGGCCAGGCTCAGGAGAGAGCCAAATGCTGTGTGTGAGCTGAAGCAACAGGCTGGACAGAGGCAGCAGCCTGGGAGCTAGTTGCAGGGGGGAAGGCTGGGCAGCAGGGAACCTGAGATCTGGGACTGAAAGCAGAGTGCTAGACGCGGAGAGGGCCAGCAGAAGTTACAGCAGGAAGATACAGCACAGTGGCCTGCAAATAGGAAAAACTGCAGGGATGATGGCAAAGCCCCCAAGAGGGCTCTGTTACCTTTATGCCCCTGTACCGGATTGCCCAACGAGCAGGGCTAGGAACTCTTTTGATCTTTTCTTGTAGCTGTTAAAAGAAAGGGTATTTGCTAAGGTATTTTCACTGTTTGGTTCTGGTAGCCCTAATGAAATAATCCTCTGCTACATCCTCAGAATCTGTGAATGTTACCGGTGCCAGCTGAGGGGTAGAGCCTGTAAAACCTAGTTCTTGGAGTACCTGTAGCACTGTTTGTTTGAGCCTGGTAGATCCTGCCAGAACTCTACCAGGGAGTGGTATGCAACACTAGCAGCAACACCCAGTAGTAGAGGATACTGATTACATTATTTATACCAAGAAGACTCTTACATCCCCTGACATGTTAGTGTAGAGCATGAAAGATCTGGAATATCCATCATGAAAGTTTCCCCCTTTAACTTTCTGTGCCATCTTTGTGTGCCACCACTTGTATTATGAAAACTAATGACTTTGTTGTTTAAAATTGATTATCACCTGTAGCAAGGCGGTGGGATCCCCCACAGCCCTGCGGAGGGACAAGCTTCCACTAGCACCAACGTGGGCGGAGACAGTGGGTCCTGCACCTGCCCCCCCGAGAGGGCAGGGCGCAGGACAGGAAGTAGAAAAGCCCAACTGCAGAGCTCACTTGAAAGCCAGCCGCCGGAGAGGCCAGATGCCTGTGGCCTAGCTCTGGGTTGGGACACACCGGCAGGCTGCAGCCGAAACGAGGATTGGCCGGGCCAGCCAAGCCTATCCTTGGCCAGATACCCAGAGGAACCGATTGTGCTGGAAACCTCCGAGGACACCGCCCTAACCCAGGTGCCCTATGAGGGGGAGTCCAGAAGTATCCTGGGGGGCAGTCGACCCTGGTCTGGATCCCCACTGACACAGCAGTCAGTCTTCTGCCGCTGCTAGGGCCCTGGGCTGGGATGCAGTGCAGTGGGTGGGCCTGCGTCCCCCCTGCCACCCCACTCACGAGTGGCAGTCTCCCCCTCGCCCCGACGCTCAGAAGCCTAAGCTCCAGACTGTTTGTTTGCTGGCCAGCCTGGACCCAGGGCCTGGGCTTCTATTGAACTCTTGGCCCAGCCCCTGCTTAAGGGCCTGAGCTCCAGACTGCTTGCTGGCCCGCCCTGACCCCGGGGCTGGGGCCCATAGCGAACTATCGTGAGGTGGTGGGATACCCCACAACCTGGGGAAGGACGAGCCTTGGCCGAGCCCTTCTACATCACCCCAAAACTTTAATGCTAATCGTAACAGCTCACAGTATGGCCCCTTATAGCAATGCATCACACAACTTTTCACCATTCCCAAGCTCTGCTAGTGCAACATGGGAAACCCAGACATGAGCCTCAAACCCAGATTGCTGATGCAAAGTCCACTTTGGGTTTGGTTTTGATTAAAGTATGTGAATTTTACCATTCACACACACTTGTAGTTAGGGCTGCAGAAATAGAGGTGTGAGCGCATAAGTGGGATGAGCAGAATTGTCACTACAGAAATAGGGACCTGTGGATACGCATAATTTTCAAAATAAGATTTCTGCAAGAGATCTAATCAACGCTATCCATTGCAGGTATTTCTAAGGGTACGTCTACACTACGGGATTATTCCGAATTTACATAAACCGGTTTAGCAAAACAGATTGTATAAAATCAAGTGCGCGCGGCCACACTAAACACATTAAATCGGTGGTGTGCGTCCACGGTCCGAGGCTAGCGTCGATTTCTGGAGCGTTGCACTGTGGGTAGCTATTCCGTAGCTATCCCATAGTTCCCGCAGCCTCCCCCGCCCCTTGGAATTTCCAGGTTGAGATCCCAGTGCCTGATGGGGCAAAAATCATTGTCGCGGGTGGTTCTGGGTAAATGTCGTCAGTCACTCCTTCCTCTGGGAAAGCAACGGCAGACCAGCATTTCGCGCCTATTTTCCCTGGATTGCCCTGGCAGATGCCATAGCATGGCAATCATGGAGCCTGTTTTGCCTTTTGTGACTGTCACCGTATGTGTACTAGATGCCGCTGACAGAGGCGATTCAGCAGCGCTACACAGTAGCATGCTTTTGCTTTTGCATGACAGCAGAGATGGTTACCAGCCATACTGTACCATCTACCATACCATAAATTGGTAATAAGATGATCATGGTTACCAGTCCTTTTGCACTGCACCATTTGCTACTGTCATAAGTGCCCCTGGCTGAGATCAGCCAGGGGCGCAAAAGCCAAAATTGGGAATGACTCCCTGAGTCAATCCCTCCTTTTTGGTATCTAAAAATAGAATCAGTCCTGCCTAGAATATGGGCAAGTGTACTAGAGAACCACTGTATCATAGAACCAGAGAGCACAGCTGCTCTGTGTCAGATCCTGCTGAAATTATGAGCTGTATGCTATTCACAGCGGGTGCTCCTGCAACAACCCCACCTGTTGATTCCGTTCTTCCCCCAGCCTTCCTGGGCTACTGTAGCATTGTCCCCCCACTTGTGTGATGAAGTAATAAAGAATGCAGGAATAAGACACAGTGACTTGTTAGTGAGAAATGAGTGGAAGGCAGCCTCCAGCTGCTATGATAGTCCAGACAGGACATTAAGCAATGTGGAGGAGAGGAGCCCAGCATCCTGCTGCTAGTCCAGGGACAATTGAATCTGTTCTTTACACATGAAGGGTGGGGGCTGATGGAGCTCAGCCCCCTGTTGCTATGATGAAGACGGTTACCAGCCATACTGCACCATCTACCAGGAAAAATTAGGAGCAGGCACCCTTGATCAACCTCACTGATGCTAGTCGGCATGGTTACCAGTCCTTTTGCACTGCCCCATGTGCCAATAGGCTGATGATGACGATGGATATCAGCCATATTGTACCATCAGCCACCCATGGCGGGGGAGGGGGGGAGCAAGGATGTTGGTGTTGAGTGCTGCAGCATCGCGTCTATCTGCAGCATTCAGTAAAGATAGGGTGACATGTAAAAGAGTCAAGAGAGGATTGTTTTCCCTTTCACTTCTGGGGGTGGGGGGGGTGCGTAAATTGCCGAGCTATGCCCTGAACCACCGCGGACACTGTGTTTGACCCTAGAAGCATTTGGAGCTCAGCCAAGAATGCAAATGCTTTTCGGAGACTGCAGGCACTGTGGGATTGCTTGAGTCCTCCAGTCCCCGCTCCAGTCCCCCCTCCATGAGCATCCATTTGATTTTTTGGCTTTCCGTTACGCTTGTCACGCAGCAGTGCGCTGAGTCCCTGCTATGGTGTCTGTCTGGAGATTTTTTTAAAATGATTTTGAATTTCGTCTTCTGTAACGGAGCGCTGATAGAACAGATTTGCCTGCCCTTACAGCAATCACATCCGCATGGTCCATGCTGGAGCTCTTTCTTTATTTTGATTTTTAACTGCATCGCCACACGTGCTGATCGGAGCTCCACGCTGGGCAAACAGGAAATATTCAAAAGTTTGCGGGGCTTTTCCTGTCTACCTGGCCACTGCATCCGAGTTCAGATTGCTGTCCAGAGCGGTCAGTGGTGCACCGTCGATCTGCGGCCACACTAACCCTAATCCGATATGGTAATTCCGATACTAGCGCTACTCCTCTCGTTAGGGAGGAGTACAGAAATCGATTTAAAGATCCCTTTATATCGATATAAAGGGCCTCTCAGTGTGGATGGGTGTGGCGTTAAATCGGTTTTACGCTCCTAAAACAGGTTTAAATGCTTAGTGTAGACCAGGCCTATGACACTGACTTTGTGATACCTAAGTGAGCATGCAGCACCAGTCTGCCTGCTATGCAACACAAGTCAATGTGAGCACACTATCTTAGTACTGTGGAGTAGCGTGACCAAATGTCCTGATTTTATAGGGACAGTCTCGATTTTTGGGTCTTTTTCTTATATAGGCTCCTATTACCCTCCACCCTCATCCCAATTTTTCACATTTTCTGTCTGGTCACCCTACTCTGGAGAGTGCACTGGCTCCCCATCAAACACCCGATCTTTATTTTCAAAGTCTCAGGGGGCTGTGCTCAGGCTCTCCCAGGGACTGCTTCTCTCTTCATGATCATAACATACAAGTAGTCAGCAAAGGTAAGACTTGCCGAAGCAAATACAAAGCTTTAATTGGACACACAAGTCTCATACTCTATTTATTCCCTAATTGGATGAGCATATTTCTTAGAATCAGGTCGCCGGAGCAAATTCAAATTTGAAATGTGCTTGCTAGTCACTTAAAATTTGCTTTTTCATCCAATATGCTGCCAGTAAACTTGTTTGCTATCGTATTTGTGGTAAACAAATGCAAAAGGAAAGAGCACACACTTTCCTCAAGTGTTAATAATTTTTGCTCTCTTCGCCCAGCTCTAAGTAAGACACAAAACACATTAGTAGGAAAAGCTACTGTAGACCCCCCTACTGTCTAATCACAATGGGGAGGACTGCAATGGGAGTGGAGGGCAGACAGATGGCTGCATGGGAAAGAAAGGGTAGATTATGTGTGGGGGTTTTTGGGATGAGCCAAGATGAGGGTTTCCATAGGATGGGTTCAGGTTTGAACAAGCATCTGAACATTTAGATGATTACCCAGAACAAATCTACAACACCCATTACAAGCTCTCATAAATGTTGGTATAAAAAAAACTGGCTGATGCAAAATCCTAAACGCGATGCCATAGTACAATTTTCAGAAATGTTAATACAGCCATATAAATAAAGGAAAAAACTGATTACAGAAATATACCTGATAGGTTTTGTCTGAGAGTCAAGTTAAAGGGTATAAATAATTCCCATAACATGATTGCACAATAAAGTAAAAAACTCCTCAAGGAGAATGTTATATATTTCATTTATTATACATCGCTCCTATGTTTACAACCGAAATACGTCTTTCCTTGGGGATTGTACCATCTTTTATTTCAAATCAATGTTTAAAATTAAATGGTAATCCTCAAGAGAGGGGAGCCTCTTCAGTTACCAGTCCTTCCCAATTGGAATCTTTCTTTCATGTTTCTATTTAATACTCAATCCAAGGTTTGAAATTAATTAAAAGATATCCTTTCTCTAATCTTTTGATTATTAGCTTCTAAGTTTTTTTTATTCAGAATGTTATACTAACTTCATCTTTAAGGAGTAAATCCAAACGGTTGTTAGATGTACAAAATGTTTAATCTACTAGCCAATAACCAGGTGGGGGGGGGAGGAGTCTGCTAGGGGGGCATCACAACAAATTGTGGGTTCTCGGTGAGCGAGAGGGACCTAATGGGAAAATAATGCATGTGTATATATTGTTTAATTGTGATGTATTATTATTGATAACATAATGACATGAATATTGTTAATAAAGCTGTAAATGTAATGCCAATTGATGCATTATTTTGAGTAGTCTTGGGATAGTTCTTTGTCACCCAGCATAAACCTTTCACTTAGCTCATAGCACATACTCTTGTTGAAGCCTCAGCAAAGAGGCCAAGGATTGCAAGGAGAAATGAAGGCTGAACTACAATTTTAGACCTAAAGGTGGTCCCTTCAGATTAAGTTTGGTCCACACATTGGGGCTAATATTCATCACCCATCCATCAGTCTATCTGTCTTTCACCTTATACCATGCTAATCACCATATCTGTGCCTGATCTGAGTGCCTACACTGAATCTGTTCTGTAGAAAAATATAGGACTTCAGGGTCCAATTCTGTCAACATTTTTCATCAGGGCCAGCCAGTCCAGCCGTAAAAGTGGCCAGTGCTGAGAAATAGAGCCCACCAGTCTATCCTAGCTTTGCTTTGATTAAGAAACATACTAAATTATGCAATTGGAGGTGTGTGGATGGACCACTGCACCTCTGTGGAGCCCCATATGAGCCTAAAAATGGACCTGCATAGAATAGAGACTTTCTAAAGAAAATGGGAGGGGGGGGAGCTTTTCAGAAAGGCACTTAAAAACACATTAAAAATAACATGCCTGTAAAATCTAAAGCCAGCTGTGTTAGAATTCTAGATCATTCCTCCTCACAGTCTCTCCTCAGTGTCCACTAGCAGCTAATTCTGATTGGAGCTGGGCAAAGCTGGAGATCTGAAATAGCTCTTAAGCACCTATCCTGCAATCTGTTCAATGCAGGTCCATTTTTAGGCCCTTATGGGGTCCTACTGAAATCAATGGGGCTCCACAGAGGTGCAGAGGTCGTCCAACCACACACCTCCAATTGCACAATTAAGAACTTAGTATGTATCTTAATCAAAGCAAAGCTAAGCTAGACTGATGGGATCTATTTCTTCTTTTACAAAAGGAAAAGGAGGAAAAAGCAATTGCTGTTACAAAATCTGCTAATGAGGTCACCCTTCATTCAGTACAACCAGAAACAGTTTTCTGATACTTCATGAAAATTGATAATATTATAAGACTTTTATCACAGATTAGTTTGAAATGGAATTTGTTAAAAAGATCCAGTAGAAAGTAACTAGAACAGTAAGACTAACATATTCGATCAGCAACTTTCATGTAATTTGAAGACTTTTGTTCTTTCATGTCACATTAACGACTTTCATATACATTTTTGCAATTTTCATACTGTATTAGTGACATTTGCAACTTATGAGCAACTTTTCATATATTCCATCAGAAAGACTTTTGTACTGTGTTGGCAGCTTTCATATTTTATTTAGGATTTTAACTTAATGTCATATGTTCTGTTCCCCAAAGATGAAAAGAAAGTCACTGATACAACACTTTTAAAAGTTCTTAACACAAGTACTGCCGGTAACTGCTGCTGCTGCTGCTGCTGTTAGGGGAGCAGTCTCTGAGTTTTGAAACTTTTCAATATGAAGATGTAAATTTGTATTTTATGGTTAACTAAAAACTTCTCCCAGCGTCACCTTGTTAACTGGCTAAAGAGATGAATTGAAAAAGAAATCAGAAAGTTGGTTGTTGCTTTCTCCTGAGCAGACTATTCTGCCCACAATAAGACTTCAGAGTGAATGAGTGATGGGATATTTGACTGATGTAATTTATGGTGCTCCATATGACAGCCTATTTCAGAGTGCTAGAGGTTTTTACAGTCCATGGTAGTATAGTACCTGCTGCTGAAACAAGAGATTACTCTCTTTGGCCTGACAGTAATTTAATAGTACAACGGTGTAGCTAGCCACCTCCTACTGTATTTCACCACCCACTCCAGTCAGCTTTTGATAGATAGGCCTCAGTACTTGGAAAGTGAAGCAGTATGTGGCCTGCTCACAGTCTTAAAAATACACTAAGGGTGAAAAAACTGGAAGCAAAATAAATAAGTAAATAAATAAATAAATGTGCTAATAAAGTCGAGGAAGCAGCAGCTCTCAGTTTTGTTATTTTTACAGAAGAGATAGAATGAAAGGGGTAAACAGCTGTACTGTGTTACTGCATAGTGTTAGCTTTGAGAGATACTGGCAGAACTGGTAGGTTTTTGGTTTATTTTATACCAGTCAGCACAATCCATTCAGTTCTTCATACAGATATATTTAAACAAAATAAGACAACATTTTCCCTAGAACTGTTTGTAAAATAAAAAATAAATGCCAGCAGCCTAGTTTACATGGGTAGCTCAATACTAATGTGACACCCTGTTCTTGAACAGGAAACTTTTTTGCTGGGGCAGCTGTCAGGGATCAGGGCATAATTACAGGATTTCAATGTAGCAGGAGTGACAGTCTCCTAATTTTCAAAAGTGCCCAAGTGATTGAGGCACTTTTGAAAATGTAATCCTTGGTGTTGCATCTAATCTAATCTGATCCTCCCATCACAGTAACATGCACACATCATGACAGCTGCTTCAGACCTAAGAGGCTATGTGTGATCACATCCCCAACCAAGCGGGCTGGTGCGTCAAGGTCTACCTGCCTCCACTTGGATGCCAGACTATAGAGGAAGAGTCTATGGCTTCAACATATGGAGAGAGAGCTGGTGGACTAATTTACGCAATCTCCCCTTGCTCTTGTTGTGGCAGGGAAAAAGTGACATGGCAGCTCTTAAATAGCATATGCAAGAAGGGAAACTAAATGGCTCTGTGACTTGTCCTGGGAGGCTTGAGTAGCCTTCTGTGCCATGAGCCTGGAGTTAAATGCTTATACAGCACCAAGCTTTAAATGTCACCTTTAGAGGTAGTGCCTGAAGTTTCAGGTGCTACCTCCTTACTGCCTAGCTGCAACGCACAGACTTGGCCAGATTTTAAATTGCCACCAGACTAGAAACCCATCTGTCACTTCTCCGAGAGGTGGTGATGGTGGACACACTCCATCCTGCTGACTGCCACAGCTCTCTTGAAGCACCTTTTCCCCTCCTGCTCCACTGCAACTCCTTCCATTCCTTCCTGTACTACGAAAAGCATTCAAAATGGCCAGGAAGCACTCCCAGTGAAAATACTCACATGGATATTTATTTGTGCTGGTATTTGCTGTGCTTTGGCTTTCTTGTGTACATTCTCATGAATAAAATCTGACCTGTACAGATGGTTGTGAGTAAGCAAAAACAAAACGAATCAATGGATTTTATTCACAGGAATATTTGTTAATGCCTCTGTTGTTATTTTTGGCCCATCATTAGGGAGGAGGTGCTGGTGGTTTGATGGATGAATGTGCTTTTCCACCACCCGTGGCAAACAGGCAATTGATAACGAAAAGGGGAGACCAGAATCAGACAAGACTCTGACACATGCATAGAAATTGTTACCCGCAAGGAGAGAAAGGAATATTCAGTAGGATTTATTCCCTAAGGATGCCTACTGGACACTCCTGTGAGGTCTTGAGCACTCATAACTCCCCCTGAAGTCAGTGTGCTTAAGGGTGCTCATTGCCTCCCAGGAGAGCTCAGCACCTTCTAGGATCAATTACTAATTATGTGTTTACAACTAAGTTCTCAACAGCAGCCACCTGTGGTGCTGGACGTTTCTTCCTGGGTATCATTTGATTCAATACTTTCATCCGTCAGCAGGCGCGATGCTGAAATGTTCTTTGATGAAGTCTCCTTTCAGGCTAAGAAAGGCAAAGCAAATGCACACCCCAGTTAGGGACAAATTAGAAGGTTCCGTGCTTATTTCCAATCTATAGATTCTCAATATTAGAAGGCTGATTGTCCTGGTGAGGTGCTGTCAGGTCTCAAGGAGAAGACAAGGCACTGCCCTAACACACTGCTAATGAAACACCATCTACAACTGTGAAGTCAAGTTTCCTGTTTACAATAACCCCCCTAAAAGTCTTTTGATCCTCCCAGTGTTCTGCTACTATATCTTCACTTTTCCTTTCTAATAGTTTCTTTCCACTACCTCCAGCGGTCGGCAACCTCTGGCATGCGGCTCACCAGGGTAAGCACCCTGGTGGGCCAGGCCGGTTTGTTTACCTCCCGCGTCGGCAGGTTCGGTGGACCGCAGCTCCCACTGGCTGTGGTTTGCTGCTCCAGGCCAATGGGGGCAGAGGGAAGCGATACGGGCCAAGGAATGTGCTGGCCGCGGCTTCCAGCCACCCCCATTGGCCTGGGATGGCGAACCGCAGCCAGTGGGAGCCGCGATCGGCTGAACCTGCCAATATGGCAGGTAAACAAACCGGCCCGGCCTGCCAGGGTGCTTACCCTGGTGAGCTGCGTGCCAGAGGTTGCTGACCTCTGCACTACTCTTTGCCTTTTCCAGCCAGTTTTTTGCTTTTAATAACTTCCTTTCCCTTCTGTGTAAGTCTTTAGATATTCTCTTTGTTTCCCTAATCTACAGATCTTTCCACCTGCATCTCAGTCTGGCCTCACCTGTCTCCCCAAATACCCATCACTCTGAATTCCAGATTTCTGATTGGCACATGCCTGTTCAGCTTCTCTTGTAAGTCTTAAAGGGACAGTTTTTCCCAGCAGAGCAGCTAATCCTGCTGGGAAATAAAAAAAAAATATTGACATTGTCTTTTTAATGGTACACTCACTATCCCTGCAGATGAATAATAATACTATAATTTCTAAAATGGTTAGACTTGATCTGTTTAATCAGTGTGTGCAGCAAAGCCTTTTAGATTTAGAATATACCTCCAGAGATATATTCTTTAGTCAGGAGGGATCAAACGTGCTTTTCTAGGCGGGTAGTGTCCTTGACAAACTGTTTTTGCTTCATCTTTTAGGCAAACTTTTTCTTTTAAGAAAAGATAGTCAGTATGCAAACATTCATGATAAAAAGGTACCAACTTGATAGGCCTAAAAACTGAAGTCCTGTGTTTAATCACGGAGCAGGTACAGCACAGGCACCAGCAGTGAAAGCATTCCCATGCTCCCTTCCCAATGATTTTGACGTCCTGTGACTAGCACTACAGGAGAGAAGAGAGTTCAAATCTCCAATGCTTGGCCTATCTCAGGCCATACAGATGCCATTTCTGAGGTTGGGTCTTGGGTTTTTTGTTTTTTTTTGTGTGGACATAAGGAACTGTACTAAGACTATGCTCTGATTTCACAGAACACGAAATACCTAAAAGAGGCTAATGGCATTCAGCTACTGCCACACTGGCTCAAATTCAGAACAATGGCTTGCAGGTGAATATCTTACACATAATTCTAACCCATACAAACAATATCTAACCAGAATCAGAGTACTAGTCCCCTTGCTTTTTCATTTTCTTAAACAGACTAATGGCAACAACCAAATGCTACCCTCTGGTCTTATCTAAACACCCACAATCAGTATGCAAACTCTAGAGGGCTGGTCCTATCTGCAGATTATGTGTTTGAATTGTGATTGGCTATTGGAAGTGATATCAGCTAGCAGTGAGAAATATATGAATCTCAAATCTATGAATCTCTATTTTGCATGCAGGGAACAGCTGTCTGAAGTTATGTTGCAGCCATTTGAGATCAGAAATGTTGTAATGGACTATGGTATGATGTCACTTACAATGCATTGGTCATACCGGAAAAAATAAACACCCATTCCGCCAGATTTGTAAAACCAAGAGATGTCCAAGAGAGTCATTTTCTTCCCCCACCTCATCCCCATATTAGTGTATGAATTGCATTCCCTAACATTTCAAAGTAATTAATGGCAATGAGTTGTGCAGTGATAATGCCCAGTTTTCAAATTAGTACACATGGGCAGTAGAGATCACCATTCAGTTTCTCTAAAGGACAGGCTTATATAAACATGTAAAAAGAAAGTAAAAAGCTTCCAATAAATAATCTCTACAACTATCATTCTGTGAAAATTCGGAAGCAGACAAATAACATTTGTAAAAGCTATTTATTTTGTAAAACCTAACCCCATCCCCCAATTATGTGTCCATTATCTCTTTTTCAAATCTGTCTCTTGAGCTCTCTTGCGTTTGCTCTGTGCTACCAGTTCAGGGGAGAAAGTCCAATAAAATGCTTTTATGTTGTTTGAAGTGATATGCCATTAAAAGATTCATGGTACCTGCGTACCTTCAGTTCCCAGAGACTTTCTAAATCCTTGCTAGAAAGTCCTAGCTCTCATCACTGCTAATTTTAAAAATCATCCCAAGTATAAAGGGGAAGATTTTTTATTATTATTATTGCAAACACAAAGAAAACAGTATAAGATCCTCAAGGGAGCATCTGCTCTATAAGGAAGCTGTGAGCGTCCATGGTACTGCTGCAGCATGCACATCTGTCTCTCAAGAAAATGTCATCCTGCCCAATCAAATCCACTATGCAGTCAGAATGGAGAAAGCACTTGTTTAGAAAGGTTTATGGACTGATGTCTATTTGAACGGGCAACATCTGGGCTAGCATGAGTAGCGGGTGTAATCTTGATCAACCAAACCAGGGCAGTTTTAAAAGCTAATGGGGTGTCTTAATTGAAAAAGAAAATGTATGAAAGGAAAGTAATCATTCCGACCTTTAAGAATCACATTATTTTTAAATCCTCAGCCTTAAAGAATACCACCTTTCATGAAAATACATAAAAAATGTGTTTAATAATTAAAATGTATATAACAAATAAATATTCTTTAGTGATCATGATTTGCCACTAATGACATAGCTGCATTTGATATTTGAAACAAATGTTATATTCTATTTTCCTGGGCTTGTAAAGCAAGTAATCTCCCAAAAACAAGTGCACAGCAAAAAATCATGTACTGTTCACATTTAAAGGCGCAACCAAGGTCTCACATTTGTAGAGACACAAATGCACTTAGACTCTCAAATTACACATGCAAAATGATAAGTTAATATAGGTGTATCACTTTCAAGATGTAAAGTACTAAGCCGTATTCCTTTCTTAAAATGTGAATAATACTTGTGAAATGTGAAAGCTTATTTACCTTTAGTCTTCAAGGGACGGATGCTTCTCTTATTTACCCCAGGTCTATTAGTGTAATTCCATTGACTTTCCTGATTACACTGGAAGCACTATCAAATTCTAACTTCTTCTATGGCTAGGAATAAGAGGCTTTAATTACAAAAGTTTACTATTTTACTTCCACTCTTTAAAGAATATCTTTTCAACCCTTATTATACAGACTGTAGTTGCTTCATTAACATGGACTACTTTAGGTTAAAAAGTACTCAGCAGAATGATTTGTCTGTTTCATTTTTTTGTCTTTGTTGCTGAAAATTCTTCATTCCTTTTGCTTTGAAGTGCAGAGCAGCACACTTTCACTCACCCACCATTTTTGAAGGCAAAATGTAAATCACAAGAATTTATTTTCTTTGCTAACAAACACGTCCTCTTGGGGATTTCTATCACCTTTAGAGATAACTGTTTTTTTTTTAAAGAAATAAATTAAATCAGACTATTATGAAATTTCCCAAAGGAACATCTCCTTCATTTATAAATTACTGCCATGGAAATTCTGAAAATCTTACACTTTTCTCGATTCTTTTGCAGCAAACAAAACAAAGCAACAACAAAATAAGAATCATGATCTTCAAATCACTAGACAATCTAATAGATCAGTAGGTATTTTCTTATCTGAAGATGGCTCAGTGCAAAAAAATGTGCTCACAGAGTCCTCTTAACCTTTTTGCCCCAAGAAATCTTTTACTCTAAAATAAGACTCACAGTTTCTTTTCCACCCAAAGTTTTTGCAATTGCATACTAAGATTATGAGGTACTTTTCCACAGAGCTCCGATCAGCAGATTTGATATATGGATTTAGATCAATTTTTTCTTATGGCAAATCTATATGTTATTCTACTTCTTCATTTGGTACTATTTGCTGAGTGGCTGTTACTTGGGAGCAAAGGTCACCATCTTGCTGTTTGAGCAGCCGAGTAATCTTTTACTCCTCATAAGGGTAGTGAGAGATATTAAATCACACTTGACGTACCTGAAGCACAGCAACTTCATCCATATTTTATCTGCTGTAAATTTAATACCACAGCACTTTTTAGGGTGATGTATTTATTAACTGGCTGGGGAAGAGCAGTACAGAAATTCAGTTTGTTCAGGAAAATAAAATGAAGACACTCTGACAAGTTTATGAAGTAAGCGCAATAGCTATTTATTACTTTTTAAACACACAGAGCGCCTAAATGTTTTTAACAATGCTTGCCCAAATAAATGACTAAAGCTTCCCAAATCATTTGTTTACTTTCTTTTGAGTTTTAATACACTTTTCCCCTTTATTTTAAAAACCATCTCATAGCTTCCTTCAGGATAAAATGTACTCTTTTTTGGAAATAAACATATCTAAATGTTCAGATAAGCTGCAGAGAGGGATTCTGGGAAGTGAAACAAATCATTCACTGCCTTGCTGTCTATTAATCCCATCTTTTCCATTTTTGGTTCCAATTTGTTTTGTTCTTAAAATTCTACTTCCCCCCAAATAAATGAAGCCATGAATACAGTAAACTTCCAAATACAAGTACGCACCTATTGAATTCTACTGCACTTGAGCAGTACTTATTATTTTACTCAGTCTTTCTCTTAGCATTCCTGGTAGTAAATAATGTACACTGCCATCCATTTCTTCTAACCAACATATAATTACATTTTTGTGCAATTTAAAAAAAAAATCACTGAAGGCCTTCTCATCCCTGATACATATGAAAAGTATCCCCTACTATCATAGTATAGAAAATATTTAGATATTATAGATGGATTCCATATCTTAAAAAAAAGGACTGAAACCTCATTTTCTCTTTTGTCTAACTTTTTATGATTGTACTGGTCATTATTCAAAACCTGGTTACCAACACTGCCTGGTTTAAAAAAAGCTACATGTTAAGGCAACCCTGTATGTGGATTCAAAGAAGCAAAATAGGATGGTGTGTGTTCATTCACATGTCATTTCCCAGAATGTTTTTACAGAAATGACAGTGGCAGAGTTATGGGAACAAATGAAAAGGGTTGGGTATTTTTTTTAAAGTGTTATGGTAATGTATGTTTGTTCCCTGTGGCTCCTTAAAGGACGTTTCTATAAATAAAACCTCAGTGAGCATTCCCCATAAACACAATTTAAATGCCATTGTTTCTGCACTGAGTAATTTTCTGTTTTTCTATGATACCAGTTTTTTTTTTTAAGGCAAATAGAATACCTAAACAAGGATGAGATATACTACAACTGTTTTGTCATTCTTTTGATTACATTAGTTACTTGTTTCCTCAGGACATTATACTACACTATATTTTAATTTTTTCCTTGCCCACTATTACATTAGAGGATTCAAATCTACAGGTACCTTAGAAGTAATGTATCAAACTGAATAATCAGAATATCAACTCTGGCTCTGTGCACTCAGAGGAAGCTAATTACATAACAGCTGTTTGTGTCATGGAAGCAAGATGACTAAAGCAATGGAAATCCACTGGAAGAGCTCTCAGACTGAAGCCTGAATTTCCCTCAGAAATCCTAAAAGTCTTTTCAGACTTCTGTCTCTAGCTTTCAGCAGAATAAATCCAATCTGTATTGTTTCATGTGGATGACACACTATTGTCCTCCCTCTCTTTCAGGCTGAGTGCCTCACCTCAGGGTCCCCTCCCCTCTCTCACAGCTCACTATTCCCTGTAGCTTCCTCTCAAAGGATCGTCCTGTCAACCTTAATATAAAACTCCTTCCCTCAGAAGTCTGTAAACCTACCTCCACTGCTCTCCTCTCCTTTCCCTCTCAGCTGCCCTATCTGTTTTTCTTTCCCCAGCCTCCCATCCTCCCTAAACTTCTCAAGGTCTTTCTTTTTATAGAGAAAATTAGCTGCACATTTCCTTGTTCATGGCCCGATCCCAAATTCATAGAAGTCAATAGAGAAACTTCCATTGACTTCGGGAGTTTTTGGATCAGGCCCTCAGCTCACATGTCCATTTGTCTCTTTTGCTATGATCCTCTACATGAGTACTTAGGTAGTCCACTGTACAAAACAGCAGAGGAGCTATGTGACTCCGTGAGCTAAAAGAGGAATTGAGTAGCCACTCATCCATCTGTTAGCTAGAGAAGAACAACTCCACTGCAGAACATGTAGAGAATAATGCACATTATGTAGTATGTGCAGAGGGAAGGAACAGCAGGAGAGCTTTGGGCTTTGGTATGTTGTGATCTTTCATACCATTAAAGAGTTCTGGCATGGAATTATAATAGTAATAATATTTGTACGTAATTTATCATTATGTACTACAAACTCAGTTCAAACCTTGGTACCATGCACTTTTCCTGCTCTGTATCCTCTCGCTATACTCTTTTTATTGGCTTACATTTGCTGTGGAAATGAGTTTTATTCTAATTTAGCGCCTATGAGAGAAAGCTGAAAAAGCATGTACTACTCTCTAGTCATTAAAAAACTCAAATGACAGTATTTCATCCTGCTTTTGAGGCTAAAAAATTAGACACCGAAACATGAATCACACAGCTTAGTTAAGGCTGTGAAGAAGCTTAGGATCTCAACTTTCGTTAAAAATAATCTCTAATACATAAAGCTGAGAAAGGGGGAGCAGAGAGAATACCTCGAAATCAGAGTACTTAGTACAGCTTCAGAATAGCTCTGAGTTGCATGTATTCTGTATTGCTCTGATAGAAACCCAAGAAGTGTCAGTTGCCACAGAAGGCTAGGATGGACAAGCAGGGATGAATTTAGGGGTGAACAGTGGAGGGAAATGAATGGAAACAATGTGTAGGTGTTGGGGAAATCATATTTTTTATCTTCAGAATAGCAAAGCATTTTGCAAGTGTATCTCATAGTGTGGGAGAACACAGGAAGTGTTGTTTTACCCCCCAAAATTGCCTTTCCTTCTGTGAGAAAAATACAAAAGGCTCAGGCCGGTAGAGCTTAGAGGTCACTTGTTTCCAGGCAAGAATAAAATATTTTAAAACATATTTTGAGAAACTTATACTTCAGAAGACTTTAAATTGTTAGTTAGAGACTGATTTCCATGAAGCTGCTCTGCTCTAAATACTATCTGAAGACTAGCCCTACAATGACTTGTAGGCCTAGACCTAAAGAAGAAAGGGGAGATCCCCCTGAAAATCAACAAATCAAAATTAAATAATATTAAAATAAATAATAATAGTAATAACTATTAATAATAAATATAAACTGACATCTCTAGGAGCTGCACTACCAACTCTCCACTGCACAGGCAGAATTCCATACCTTCCAGACTCTGCCTCCTCCCCCGTCCCTGGTGGAACAGTCTGATGTCCTGGGACATCATTTTGACTGCTGGTTTCTTGAGCAGTCAATTTCAGTGTAACTTCATCTAATTTCTTCAGCCTCATGCTCTGAAAAAGGATGGGCTAGATTGTTCCTCGCCCTTGCACAGATGCGCATGGAGGGGAACAGATGAGGCTGCAGGAAGCCTTCAGTGCTCACTCATTGAGCAAGGGCTGGGGCAGTCTCATTCTCTGTGCGCTAGGGACTGGAAGTCTCAACAGTGCAAATACCCCATGAGGTGGGAGTAATAAGGTAGCCATAGTCTTGTTTGGGGGGATAGCTCAGTGGTTTGAGCATTGGTCTGCTAAACCCAGAATTGTGAGTTCAATCCTTGAGGAGACCACTTAGGGATCTGGGGCAAAAATTGGTCCTGCTAGTGAAGGCAGGGGGCTGGATTCAATGACCTTTCAAGGTCCTTTCCAGTTCTAGGAGATTGGTATATCTCCCATTGTTACCCTGCTTCCCTTTCACCTGCCTTTTTGTTTTTAATCATTGATCTGGCTCATCACGGATCTTGGAAGATCTGACCAGCTGCAGAGAAGGGATGGGGCAGCTTGCTCACCGCCCCTGCAGTTGGAGCAGATGAGAGAACTGAGCCTTCTGAAGCCCAGTCCTTCCTGAATCTCCCTCTGGGTTAATGATGCTCTACAGCACCCAAAACAGCTCTGTGCCATAAAGTTTGGTGGTTTCAGTTAAAAATGGCAAAATATATATCTTGGTCAAATTTTCTATTTTTTATGAGTACGTCATATATAAATCAGTATTTTTGCATAGCTAAAGAGGACCTATTATAATTTAGACATAAAATCTGAGGCATAAAGCTTGTCATTTATGTCATACAAGAAACAAAGGCAAAACACACAGGTTTATAAAATAACTCTCAGGTCCTGGAAAAAAGTTTACAGAAGGAGCATTCCCTGAATCGCAACTTAGGTAGCATTACCATACTGAGAGTGCAATTCTAAAGATATTTTCTCACAAGAGGAGGGGAAGGGCCTTAAAGACATAGTACTCAGACAAGGACTCTCAGGCCTTGTCTACATTACCTGGGTAAGTCGACCTAAATTACGTTACTCCAGCTACATGAATAATGTAGCTGGAGTCGACGTAGCTTAGGTCAATTTACCCCGGTGTCTTCACTGCACTGCGTCAATGGGAGATGCTCTCTTGTCAACTTACCTTACTCCTCTCATTCCGGTGGAGTACTGGAATTGATTGGAGTGTGCTCTGCAGTTGATTTAGCGGGTCTTCACTAGACCCGCTAAATTGACACCCCCCCACCACTGCATCAATCCCTGGTAAGTGTAGACATGGCCTCAGAATGCTTAATTACAGGACAATGCCCCAATAAATTTAAGCAGAGTTTTCCCATGATTTTACAGACGGTGTAAACTATTCTTTACATTTGCCTGACCAAACACACATTGCAGCACAGCAACTAGAGTTTTTGAGCTTTTCAAAACCAGGTTACACATCAATTTAATTATTTCACCTATACATGAAGGCATGGCACAAAGATCTCTTCATTAATATGGTCCACACTTCTATTTTATCATCATATTGTGTAATATTCTTTTCTGTAAACATTTTCTTTGATGCTATGGTTTCCTCTTTTAAATGCCCACATGAAAAAAAAAATTACCAGAAAAATCTCTTCCTATGTCTCCCTCAAAAGAGACAGAAAAAAGGACTAATAAAACTGGAGGGAAAATTACAGTCTTGATTGACCTTCTGAGGATGGTGACCTGGCCAGCTAGGAGGGTTGGGTCTATGGTCTTTCATTCAAAAGAGTGATTAAAGAGAAGACTACAAGCAGAAATGCCGTTTCTTGTTAGAGGTAAATGAGGGACAGTAAAAATTAAGGTTCTGAATATGAAGGTTGAAAGATTTATAGTGAATAGAACAGGGAGAAAAAAGAGGGTTAGAAAACTAATAGGTAGAGACATAGTTTATGGAGAGTGAGGACATTTTTAGGAAGGTCAGTGCTGCTGAATAAACTATATAGCCTTCATTAATGAACTGTTAAAACTATTAAAGAGTTAGAGTGCTGGGATCCAACATTACCATAATCCCTATTCCAAGTGAGACATGATGGTAGCAGATGGATGGATGGTGAAAATGTGGTGAAGACATTAAAACCCCTAACCTGCAAAGACATAAGTTTGTGCTCACTTCATGCTCTTTGACTAGCCCCATTAAAGTCATTGAAGTCAGTGGGTCTACTCACAATGTGTAAAGTTAAACATATGCATAAATCTTTGCGGGGGATCTGAAGTGATAGTGCGGATGGGACCAACAGGGAATGCTGAAATTCAGTCATTAACTATACAATTCAGGATATCTGAGGTCCACAGATGAAGAATTAGAGCACAGAGATAAGACACTGTTACTTGATTGTAGTTGTCTAAGGAATTTCATTCTAGATATGCTTTTCTTTAGCCCGCCAAGTACGCAAAAGTGATATATGTAAATAGAACAATTATTTTGGTTAAACAGAGCTTAACTGTTTCTGATACAGTCATTTATTTGTCAAGTCTATTTTATGTTAATTTAATTATAAGAAAATTGAAAAGTGTGATACATAGCTAAGCCCTTAAGGCCGGTTAATCTATTTGGATTGTAACAAATATAATTTTTATTAGCTCAGCTATTTGGATGGTAACGAGTCTAACCTTTCGGTAGACATTACAGACTCTGAATTATGGTCTATTTTATGTAAAACCAGCATTTAGTTCAATAAAAGGAAAGTTCTTTTATCTGTCATTGTGTTACGGAATTGCTGTATTAATGAGCATGCAGTATGCACTATGACCATTATCTAAGAGTGAGGATGCCCTTTTCTCTGGCTATGTTTGGAAAAATGCCCAGGTAAGTCTTCGAGAAAATAGTAAACCAGATCATGTGAAAAAATTTCCTGAAAAATGCCCAAGGGCAAACTATTGCCATTTTCATGGAGAAAAAAGGCACAATGTACAGCAATACATCTTCCTGTACATCCCACAATCAGCCAAAAATAAAATAAAACAAAACAAAAAACAGGATGTGGGTGCATTTTTTGTTTGTTTTTGGAAACTGTCTTGGAAACTGAACAAAAACAGCATAAGTTTTTGGCAAGCTCATGAATAGTTTCTGGGCATTTTTACTCAAAAATAGGCCATCCTCACCTGAAAATGTTCACATTCTTAATCAAATGCAAAATACGACACAGATTTAGATTTTTTTTTACTTGGATTAATTCAAAATATGGACACCTCAGAAGCCATATGCTTATAGTGAGCATGGAATAATAATGCTTTCAGAAACTGTGAACATGTACAGTTTTCATCAAAAGTCTTTCCTCAAAACCTGACCTACATGATAAGCTGAGTTTTTAACTGCATTAACCATAAACCTCTTTTGAACCTTGTAGTTAGACTGATGAGGGAACAGCTGCAAGTGTATCTACAGAAAAACATACTCAGAAAATACTACTTGTACTGTACACCAAGAATCTATTTAAAGGTATTTTACTGTCATTTACCACACTGGCTTTCACCCAGTTTCTGTTAATGAAAGTATCTGTGGGCTTAGGGTGTTGTGAGATGGACCCACGACACTATGACTCATTAAAGCCAGTGGCACTTTATTGATGAGGGATTAATGTCTCCAGCAAGGGTGGAAATTTTCCACCCACACTTAAAGTCTGAATTGAAAAGGAAAAAAAAGAAGTGGTTGTGTCCCTTGCTGCAGCTTTATGATGTACTTTAGAAAGATAGCCTCACATTTTTAATAGTTTGTATGCTTTTTCCTCCCCTTATATTAGGACTTGATGAAAGGGGTAAGAAATATTTGCAAAGAAAGTAGAAAATAATCAAAATCCTAAGGAATTTTTTTGTATTATTATTTAATTATGAATGTGAAAATTTTCAAGAGAATGGGGGTATTTTAGAGTGAAAATGCCTGTGCAATGAACAAATATGAGCACTGGTATTTTCAAATACTTTTGATGGGGAAATACTCATTTTCCTGAATTTAAAGGAAAATCAAAATTTCAGAAAAGCAAAATCACCTGAAGTGAAACAGGCAATATTTCTGTGAAGACAGTTTCATGGCTTTCATACAGCTATAATCCAGATTCCCATCTTTCTCTTCGAGATAATTATTTTTTTAAACAGCTAGGAACAAAGAAGAGATGTAGATGTTAAAGACATAGACTCTGATCCTGAAAACATTTCAATTGGCTTCAATGTGACTACTCAAGAGCTTAAAGTTAAATAGGTGTGTGAAGTTTCCAAGATTGGGGCCATAAAGAGTAAAGTGACATGGTATAGCCTGGATGCGCATGTGTCTGGATAATGGAAAAAAGAAGTTAAAATGATACTGAGGTTGGGAGGATCAGTGTGAGGGAGGTCTGTCCAGTTATCAGTGTTGCTGGAGAAGGAAGGGATTAAGTCCTGAAGACTACGTAGATGCAACATCCCCTCTCTTTTCCATTGCGAGTACAAGGAACAGTTTTCAGCTTCCCATGATGTTACCTTTCCAGGCTCTTGATTACCAAAGCCCTCCAGGAAAAAGGAGGAGGCATTAGGCCCTAATATCTACAATGTGAATAACAAGTAGAACAGGGTTTCTCAAACTGGGGTTACCACTTGTGTAGGGAAAGCCCTTGCCCGCCAGAGGCATTCGCTACACAAGCAGCAACCCCAGTTTGAGAAACACTGAAGTAGAACAAAGTGTTCACATACACACATTCAGAAACATACACTTTATGAAGCCGTCAAAAAGGAGCAGTACAGGACACAAACAAAAACTATTTCTTGTTCTTTGCAGTTCACCTTTAAACAAGCAGTGATTGCTGCTCAAGAAACTATCTTTGGATATTAAAATTTTTGCCAATTATTGTCTTGTCGCAAACTTCCATTGTTTTAGGAAAGATTACTAAGAAGGTGATAATGGACAATTTCTAGTTATGTGTGGACTCCACAGATTTCTTTAATCCCTTTAATCCCTTTAAGTTGTTTCAGACTTGAGTTTAAAATAAGATAGTTATGGTTAAGGATCTCCTTCTAGTGAACTAGAAGGGAAAGGTGTCCCTGCTGATTCTGTTAGATCTACCAATAGCTTTTTATGTTATTAACCACATGGTATGGTTGATTCTTCTGTGGGATCTGGAGTGACCTTTTACTAGGTTTCTAGTTGTTCCAGGTAGAGCTGTGAAATTGCATTCCTTTTCTAAAGGCTCAGAGTGTCGTTTGTAGTTCCATCTTCCTGATGTTTGATATGTATGTAAAATACGTAGAGATATTTTGGATTACAGCTTCATCAATATTCTGATTTCCCTCAACTATATGTCTCCTTTTTACTGAACCCAGATTTTGCAGTATCATTACTTCTACAGTTTCTGACTGTACTTGGGATCTGGCTATGACTCATTCCACACATAACAGAAATTATGGTTGTTGGCAGAGGGAACTGTTTGGAAGATGAACAGAGATGACATTTATACTATCTTTTGAATGCACCAACATTCTCCAAGATAGTTTTCATCTTCAGAGTTCTATTGGATCCCTCAACAGTTCTCTTAAGCATGAACTTAACAATGACCATTGTAATTGCCAGGCTAAAGTCCTGTAATATATTGTACTTAGAACTAAATTGGACCACATCTAGAAACTTCAGCTAGATCAGAATGCTACTGCGCGTCTTCTCAGTTGGGTGAGCCATTATGAACAAATAATATAGATTGTCAAAATTCTGCACAGACCTTTCTTTGTTTTGGGTGCACTTCAAAGTGCTGGTGACACTCCTGAAAGCCATGAATGCTCTGAGTCTCCCAGGTATGAGGCCATCTCTCATCTTATACCGCATCACAGCAATGAAGATTGGTCAGGATGCCCTGGAGTCTGGAAACTGAACCCTTCAAGACCAGGAGCAGAGATTTCTCAGGCAAGCTTCCTTGCCTTTGGATCTTGTCACCCTGGATACTCCAAATGAGCTAGTGTTTAGTGGCCCTTGGATGAAATGGAGATCATATTTATTTGTTTTAGTGGTAAGTTCCTTTTGTTTTTAGTTTTGTTCCTGATGATTTACTGGATTACATATTATGGTTTACAGTACTGGACAAAGCATCTCTATTGCTCATCATAGTTAGCAGTATATTTAGGCTTGTCAGAATTTGATTTTACTTTTTTATAATTTTGATTGATATCTTTTTATTTTAAAATTTATTTTATTTTATCAATTAAAATTTTCAGTTGCACAGAATTATGGGTTATAAGCATTTTTTCTATTTTTATTTATTTAAATTTTCACAGTTTCACAGGGACATTATGGGGCATTAGACAATAGGGGGTCAGACAATAATAATTTAATGACAGTAGATGTTGAGATTCAAAAAGTTAAAGCTTTATAAGCATTAAAACACAAATTGTCAACATCATATATCAAAATATATAAAGTAAATATCCTTAAAATCAAACTAATTAATTCTCAAGCTGCATTTTCCTTACTTTGCCTATCTGTAAATTTCAATTATTATTGATGAAAATATTTTTTGATTGGTTTGTGTGTACACAGTGAAATCGATGTTCACCCACATCTACTGATAAAAATTTAATCCTTACATGTCTTGTTATATTTTTATTTTTAAAAGTAGTTTAACAACATTCAAATATATAATTACAAACATTACATTAATCAAAGTATGAAATAATACCGAATTATAAGCCACACCTCAAACAAACAGTACATCACCAATGAACCTGTTATACCTGTTATACCCTTCTTCCCATCCCCACCACCTTTCTGAGAAGTCCTAAATTAGGGTTTGTATTGACTGGACGAGCTATTTCAGCATAACTCCCTGGATAGACACTGTTATTCCTGAATGAAAGTGTCCACAAAGGGAATTATTTCAGAATAGCAATAGTACTTTAAATTCACACCATATATTATCCACAATAACATCCCCATGTATACAATCCCTTAGACACTCTTGGTCCAGGATGTGTATCTCCTCTCTCATAATGAAGCAAATAACCTGTGATCAGGTGCTCATAGGAGGACACTTCTACCATCACCACAGACCAGTCTTTGGTTACTCAGGTATTCATATGCTTTTATTTCCTAAAATCAGTGGCTTAGCACATAGAATCATAGAATCATAGAATTCAAGATCAGAAGGCGAAAAACCTCCAGGGCCATTGCCAATCTTCCCTGGAGGAAAATTCCTTCCCGACCCCAAATATGGCGGTCAGCTGAACCCCGAGCATGCGGGCAAGACTCTCCAGCCAAACCCTCTGGAAAAGGTTATATCATACCATTGACCCATTGTACTATTTACCAGTGTGGCACTTAATTGACCTATTGACTAAGTCCGTTATCCTATCATACCATCCCCTCCATAAACTTATCTAGCTTAATCTTAAAGTCATGGAGGTCCTTCGCCCCCACTGTTTCCCTTGGTAGGCTGTTCCAGTATTGCACTCCCCTGATGGTTAGAAACCTTCGTCTAATTTCAAGCCTGAATTTCCTGACTGACAGTTTATATCCGTTCGTCCTCTTGTCCACATTAGCTCTTAGCTTAATTAATTCTTCTCATTCCATGTTATTTATCCCTCTGATATATTTAAAGAGTGTAATCATATCTCCTCTTATCCTTCTTTTGGTTAAGGAAAACAAACCGAGCTCCTCAAGTCTCCTTTCATACGAAAGGCCTTCCATTCCTCGGATCATTCTAGTGGCCCTTCTTTGTACCTGTTCTAGTTTGAATTCATCCTTCTTAAACATGGGAGACCAAAACTGCACACAATACTCCAAATGAGGTCTCACCAATGCCTTATATAACGGGACTAGCACCTCCTTATCCCTACTAGAAATACCTCGCCTAATGCAACCCAAGACCGCATTAGCTTTTTTAACGGCCACATCACATTGCCTACTCATAGTCATCCTGCAATCAACCAGGACTCCTAGGTCCTTCTCCTCCTCCGTTACTTCTAACTGGTGCGTCCCCAGCTTATAACTAAAGTTCTTGTTAGACATTCCTAAATGCATGACTTTACACTTCTCACTATTGAATTTCATCCTGTTACTAATACTCCAGTTTACAAGGTCATCTAAATCACCCTGGAGAATATCCCGATCCTCTTCCGAATTGACAATACCCCCCAACTTGGTGTCATCCGCAAACTTTATCAGCCCACTCCTACTCTTGGTTCCCAGGTCAGCAATAAATAGATTGAATAAAATCGGACCCAAAACCGAGCCTTGAGGAACTCCACTGGTAACCCCCCTCCAACCGGACAGTTCCCCCTTCAATACTACCCTCTGCAGTCTCCCCTTTAACCAGCTCCTTATCCACCTCTGGATTTTCATTTTGATCCCCATCTTTTCCAATTTAACCAGTAATTCTTCATGCGGTACCGTATCAAATGCCTTACTGAAATCCAGATATATGAGATCCACCGCATTTCCCTTGTCTAAAAAATCTGTTACTCTCTCAAAGAAGGAGATCAAGTTGGTTTGGCACCTTTCGTAAATCCATGCTGTAATCTATCCCAGTTGCCATCGGCCTCATGCTCCGGAACCACTCTCTCTTTTAAGATTTTTTCCATGACTTTGCATACTACAGATGTTAGACTAACAGGCCTATAATTTCCCGGGTCACTTTTTTCCCTTCTTGAATATAGGAACTACATTAGCTAATCTCCAGTCAGTCGGTACAATCCCGAATTTAGGATTTATTAAAGATTATCGCTAACGGGCTAGCAATATCCCTCGCCAATTCCCTTAATATTCTAGGATGAAGATTATCCGGGCCCCCCGATTTACTTCCGTTAAGCTGTTCAAGTTTGGCTTCTACCTCAGATACCGTAATGTCTACCCCCATATCTTCATTCCCATCGGTCCCTCTATCACTATTCCTTAGCCCTTCATTAGCCTCATTAAAGACCGAGGCAAAGTATTCGTTCAGATATTGTGCCATTCCAAGATTATCCCTAATCTCCACTCCGTTTAAAGTTTTAAGCGGTCCCACTTCTTCTTTCTTGGTTTTCTTCCTATTTATATGGCTAAAAAACCGTTTGCTATTGGTTTTAATCCCCTTCGCTAGGTCCATCTCCACTCGTCACTTTGCCTTTCTCACAGCTTCCCTGCACCCTCTGACCTCAATAAGGTAGGTTTCCTTGCTGATCCCTCCCAATTTCCACTCCTGGTACGCTTTCTGTTTTTTCTTAATGACCCTTCTAAGACGCTTGCTCATCCAGCTCGGTCTAAAACTGCTACCTACGAGCCGTTTCCCCCTTCTCGGGATACATGCCTCTGACAACTCCTGCAACTTCAACCTGAAGTAACCCCAGGCGTCATCTGCCCTTAGATTCCTAAATATGTTAGCCCAGTCCACTTCCCTAAGTAGTCGCCTTAATTTAGTAAAATTAGCCCTTTTGAAATCATACACCCTAGTCTCAGATGCACTATTGATTATCCTCCCATTTATTTGGAAACGAATTAGCTCATGATCACTCGAGCCAAGGTTGTCCCCTACAACAATGTCCTCAACAAGGTCCTCGTTACTCACCAAAATCAAATCTAAAATGGCATCCCCCCTTGTCGGTTCAGCAACCACTTGATGAAGGAATTCATTAGCTATCACGTCTAGGAAAAGCTGAGCCCTATTATTATTACTAGCATTTGTTTCCCAATCTATATCCGGGAAGTTAAAGTCCCCCATGATCAAGCAGTTCCTATTAGTGTTTACCTCCTTAAAAACATTAAAGAGCTCTCTATCCATCTCTAAGCTAGATCCCGGCGGTCTATAGCACACCCCAATCACTATCCCGGGTGAGGCTCTGGTAGTTTTCTTCCCCAATGTGACCATTGCCCAAACAGACTCTGTATTGTCCATTGCAGTGCTAGTTATCTCATTACATTTTACCTCATTATTGATATACAGTGCTACTCCCCCACCTTTACCTTTGCATCGGTCTTTCCTAAACAGCACATACCCTTCCATACCTGTACTCCAGTCATGGCTACCGTTCCACCATGTTTCTGTTATTCCTACGATATCCGGTTTCAATTCCCGGACCAGGAGCTCCAGTTCCTCCATTTTGTTACCTAAGCTTCTCGCATTGGTGAACAAACATCCTAATTTTTCCTGTTGGGCTCCTCTCACTCTTTTCACCCAACTCGGTAGGGACACAGTACTTCCAGTATGACTTGTAGATCTAGAATCTGTCCCCCCCCTCTTCCTTACACGTAACCGCCCCCCTGTGGCTATATCTGTTATCTTGTTGTCCTCACTCCCAATGTGAAAATTTGGCGTGGAGAGCACTAGGACCTCTCCCGACCGTCTCCCCCCAGTGTCTAGTTTAAAGCTCTTTTAATCAGATGAGCCAGCCTCCCTCCTAGAAGTCTACTTCCTTCCCTACTTAGGTGGAGCCCATCCCTTGAGAACAGTTGTCTGTCCCCAAAAGCCTCCCAGTGCCCATACATCCCAAAGCCCTCCTTGTAACACCACTCCCTCAGCCAACTATTAATCGTCACGATCCTCTCACCCCTTTGGTGCCCTTCCCTAGGGACAGGTAGAATCCCACTGAAGATCACCTGGGCCTCAATTTCCTTGAGCGTCTTACCCAACCTGGCATAGTCTCCCTTGATCCTCTCTAGCGAGAATCTAGCCGTGTCATTTGTTCCTACATGAAGGATGATCAAAGGGTTCTTACCCGCTCCTCTTAGGATCCTTTTCAACCTCAGGTCCACATCCCGTATTTTAGCACCCGGTAGACAGCACACCCTTCTGTTCTCCGGATCGGCCCTGGTCACAGGCCTGTCCAACCTTCGCAGTATGGAATCCCCAATCACGTAGACCTGCCTTCGCCTGGGGACAGCACGGTCCTCTAACCTATCCCCCGTTCCCCCTGGTTGCAAGCTCCTTCCATTCCTATCATCCCTTGTGGTTCCCCTTAAGCCATCCCGTATCCTGCCTGGGCCCAAACTTGGTGCTACTTCCATCGACTCCTCCCCTTTTTCTATGGGACTGGCCACTCGCCTCTTTTTCTTTGGCCTCCCATGAAATAGATATAGCCACATACCTTTTGAAGTTGTTACCAGTGTCATTAATTGCCAATAAATTGTTTAGAAGGTGCAATTGTGCTAAGGATGATCATTTGTAATCCCAAATTTTATTTATAAAACTGAATTATCTTGGGGTAAAGTAATTTAATTCTAAGACATGGCTTCATAATCTGTGGCAGGTTACTTCCTTGCCACAACATTATCTTTCAGGCCAAACCTGAGCACACCATTATGTGCTGGGATCTAATAGATTCTTTGCGACATTATGAAATGAATCCATTTCATTTTTGCATTCTAGGAGATGATAAAATCTAAGGGCTTGTCTACACTTAAAACGCTACATAAAGCTTCAGGATAGACACTACCTATGCCAACAGGAGGAATTCTCCCGTTGGCATAGGTAATCCACCTCCCTGAGAGGCGGTAGCTAAGATGATTGAAAATTCTTCTGTTGATCTTGTGCTGTCTACATGGGGACTTAGGTCAGTTTAACTATGCTGCTCAGAGGTGTGGATTTTTTACACCCTGGCATGACGTACTTATGCCGACCCCACTTTTTTTAGTGTAGACCAGGCCTAAGATCTTAAACCACTGTTTATTATGCCACTGTGTCACTTAGCTATATCTGAACGCAGGCATAGGCAGCAAGTTATATGGGCCCGTGGTGCCCATGCTCCACCAATATTCATGAAGGTGGGCCCAGATCCACCAATGTTTGGGCCCTGGGCCCCAAGCCCCATGCTTTGGGGGGCCCCGTGCCATGAGTTGGCAACATGGGGCACTCTCACCTCGGGGCCAACTCCCCACATCCCCGGAGTCGCTGCATGCTGCAGAGAGGCCCCAGTGCCAACCCGGTCCCAGCCCATTGGCCAGGAACCCCAGCCAATGGGAGCTGCAGTGGCTGGTGCCAGAGCTGCTTGGCCCCGCCTCCACAGCAGGGACGGGGAGGGAGCTGCAGGCAGAGAGAGCCCCAGGAGGCTGTCACTGTCAGAGACACACAGACACACCTGAGGGGTTGTGGGGACAGACAGATGGAGCCGGGGGCGGGGAAAGGGAGCAGCGATGGGCACCCCGGGGCTGGCATAAAATACACAGTACAGAGGGGGCTTCCTGAGGGGGCTATAGCAGAGCAGACCCGGGCTGCGGCTGGCTTCATCCATCACTCCCCCCGCTCCACAGAGACTCACACAACCCTTTGCCCCACGAGAGACCCCCAATGACCCCTGTGCCCCTGTCACCCCTCTCCAAAGAGCCCCCCCTTCGTGCCAGAAAATGCCCCTTCCCCACTGGGCATTCCATTCTATTGTTCCCTCCTATAGTGATAGTGATCAGTGTTTCCACCCACAGGGGAGAGGCGGAAGACTGGGTCAACCCTGCAATGACTCTGCCTCTACTCTTGTTCTCTGTCTGCTCCCTCTACCAGCTCCTTTAATCTCCCTAGGATTGCCCCTACCATTACTCCCTCTGGGTCCTCTTTCTCTGGAGCTTCTCATGAAGTAATCTCTGTAATGTATTTAATTTTGATGTATTTATTAAGTGTTAATTAATGCACTATGGGAGTCCCCTTCAGCCCTCTGTATAAATTGATCCTCTTCTTTCCATATGTTTTGCCCATAGGGTTTTCTGCAGCCCTACTGCAGCCAGCAATAACCCCTGTACCTTTGCAATGGGGTGAGGAAAGGGGACCTTGGGTTAGAAATGTTATCATTACTCAAGGTACAAAATGTGTTTAAATGATATAAGTGCCTTCTAAAATCCCAAAGTAAACTCATTTTCATTTCTCATATAATCTCATATACAGTATACACACATTTTTCATTAATGACATGAGTTGAATTTATTATTGTTGTTATTATTGTTGTTATTATTATTAGCTAGGTTACTGTTTTGTTTTTTTTTCAGTGTGGCAAAATATGTGCTATTTTATGGGTTGAATGATTGAATGACATAATACCCCTCCACCCCCAATGTCCATCACTAAGTCTGGGTAATTTTCTCAAGTGTTCATCGCACTACATGGTGGTGTCTACCCTTGTCTTGTGCTTCGGGGGTCACGGGGTCCAGGGCGGCCTGCAGAGTTAGCGGTGGGCCTGGCTCTGGCAGCAGCGAGTGACCTGGCCCCAGCCCACTCCACTCCACCTCGCTGGCTCCCAGCATTGGTCAGGGGAGGGGGCTTCAGGGAAGAGGTGGAGTGGGGGTGGGGTGGGAAAAGATGGGGCAGAGCTGGGCTGCTCGCTGCTGTCGGTGCCAGGCACCTCCCTAACCCCTCAGGCAACCCTGGACCCTGCGTCCCCCTGAAGTGCGGGGCCCCCCAAAGCACGGGGCCTGGGGCAGTTGCCCCGGTCCATCCTATGGATGGGACGGATCCACAAAAATTATACAAACCTGCCGCCCACGCACGCAGGATTTATAGTTTTATATTAAAGCTACGAGCCTCTCTGGTGTCAAAATATACCTGGTCTCTCTTCTCTTCTCTCTTCCTAATTGACATGCTCACAAAAGCTGGCCTCAGGCACGATGTCTGAGAATTAAGGATGGCTGATGATAATCATGCAAGAGAAATCAGCTATTAAAAAGAATATTGACTAATATTTTTGCATGTAAGCAGGTGAAGTACCTAGTTAATAAACCTGGTTTATTAACAAAAAGATAATTACAAAATAATTCTTTGTGAAGCCCCAGCCTCAAGTTTGGCTTCTCCTTTGAATGCTTCCCTCAGGACCTGTCTATCCCAAGCCCTACCATTCTCTCTTCCAGGGTTTCTCCTGCTTCCCTTATATCTGGGGTGGGAGTGGAGGGTAGGTAATGAGCCAGCTTCACCATTGGGTCAGCAAAACCAACTTAATGCTTTTCCAGGCAACCACTGCTGGAGGTAAGAAGGAACATGAATCCTCTGAATGCGATATTCAATAAGGATGTGCTTTGATTAAGGCTTCCTTCAAAGAAAATTCCTATTTTCGTCTTGCCTGGAAGCCATCATTGTGCTTGGATGCCAAGTAAAGAGGCACTATAAAAGACAATAAAATTTATAAACATTATCAGGGTTACTTTGTAATTTGCTAACCCACTTATAGGGAAAAAGGTTATATAATGTACACCAGGGGTTCTCAAACTGGAGGTCGGGACCCCTCAGGGGGTCACGAGGTTATTACATGCGGGGGTGGCGAGCTGTCAGCCTCCAACCCAATCCCCGCTTTGCCTTCAGCATTTATAATGGTGTTAAATATATAAAAAAGTGTTTATAATTTATAAGGGGTGTCACACTCAGAGGCTTGCTTTGTGAAAAGGGGTCACCAGAACAAAAGTTTGAGAACCACTGCTGTACACTATCCGGTATTAGTTGCGTTTATTATATCAGTCATAGGTCCTATGTAAACCTCTCTTACATATTCCCTGATGCTTGGGCTCTAAAATGTGAACTTTCATAGTTCTCCCTTTAACTATGAAGCGAGGATCATTAGAGCTCTATTAATTTCTTGTATAAAATCATTGTTTCACTTTTAAAATATGTTTTTATTTGCTGGATTGCATACTTATGTACACAACAGTTCTACTGGCATGAAAGAGCAATAATGCACATATCAATCAGTACAAGAAGGAGCCATTATAATATATCAGGTCAAATTACCTCTTAAATTGCAAAAAAAGCAAATGTGTAGATGACTTTAATAACATCAATAAGATTAATGTATTCACCCATTTACTTCAGTTACATCTGAGATGGTGTAATGATAATGAATAAAGGTACCACAATATATAACCACCAGGCTATAGTATCAACAGAGTCAGATTAAGGCAATCTGAGGCCCTAGGCACACTACAACATGGGGTCCCTCCTGGCTCTGTTCCCACAGACCCACTCCCACCCTGGCCTTGTCTTGACTAGGATTTCAGGTGTAATGTTGACATATGTTAGCTAACATTTTAAAAGACAACACATGTTGTCTAGAACATATGCTAAACTGGTTCAAGGTGAAATCTGCAGGAAGTTTAGGCTTTAACTTGATCAGTATAGTGCATGTATACACTGCCTTGCCTACACTTGACTTTTGAGATGGGCTAGTTAGCATGTACTAGCATCCCATTTTTAAATCCAATTCTAGACAAGGCCACTGTGGCCCAGCCCCCCATTTGGAGTGGTAGGTCTGTCTTTCCCCCTCCCGAGGCAGTGATCTGGACTTCTCCCTCAACAGGGGTCTCTTTTCTATCCCAAGACACGGTTGGGGCACCCTCAGTACCTACCCCAGCTGCATGTGCTCAGTGGGAGGGTGAGAAGGCTGGACCCACTGAACTCTTCTTTTCTGGCTGCACACAAAGCCCTCTGCTGAGGTGGTAACCTGCAAAGTGGTGGAACTTGGAGCAGTTCTCACCTCTCAGAACTATTATTTTAGCTGTCCTCAGATTTAGGAAGCTGAATAGATGGCTGTCTATTTTTTATAGTAATTTGGCCTATATTACCATGGGTTCCAAACACCTCACAATCTCCTAATTTAGATATCTGTACAAAGTTATCCCCATTTTACAGATGAAGAACTGAAGCATACAGTGAGCAAATGCCTTGTTCAAGGTCACACAGGAAATCTGTAGAGGAGGAGGAGGAACTTGAACCCAAGTCTCCTAACTCCCAAGCCAGCACCTGAACCACTGGTTCTTTTTCCTCTCCTGTCTAGGTCTTAAATCAACCCTAAGTATTGATTCTGTTTCATGCATCTGTCAGTTATGGAGGGAAAGTTTAAGAGGCAATGGACCATTACAATTCAAGGGCCACTAAAAATAAATCAGTGATTAGCTGCAGATTGAAAAAAACAGATTTTTCTAGACTTACACATTGCAGGCCATAGGAGAATATGGCTTTGTTCATAGAACCATAGCAGTTTGAGATAGAAAAGACTTATTAGATTATCTATTCCATCTCTCTGCCAATGCAGGCTTGTCCTTTTCAGTATATTTTCTACATGTTTTAACTAGTTTAATTTTAAGTAATTCACATTCTCAGACAGCTCTCCACCCCTCCTGGGGTTGGCACTTTAAAGGGCTTTTACAGACTGGCTGAATTTTTACTCAACAGGCAGCAGCGTGGGAGCTAATTCATGCTTTTCTTATTTTAATAAATGTAGTCCTAGAATAACAATGATCTTAAATACACAAGATATTATATTTTTTTGTAAACTAGCTTGTTTGGCCTGAAGTTAAGATACAGATATAAAAGAACATTTGAAAAGAGATCACTTTCCTAAGTCAACACCTGGGGAAGGTAAGAGCCTTTCTGTCATATATTGTGACTCCAGCTGGAACAATAAATAACATACATATTAATACATAACATATATATCTGCATCTACCTGTCTACACACACACACTGTCTATCTGTCCCCTGACAAAAACTTTAAGGTTAAGGTTGAGAGTTGGGCTGTTCTGAACATTTAAAATTTAATTTAATTGGAATATGCCATCTTGATGAAGTGTTTTGCAGAGACATACTGGATTCAACAAAGTTTTGGTGGCGGAAGCGTTTTTGGTCCAGGGTTCTCTGGTGACTTTTCATAAGTGATTGATGGATTGATCGATTGATTGAGAGACCCAAATTGAAAAACTCACGGTTTTGATAAGAAAAGTTTAGTTTTTTGATCTGAAAACCAAATTTTAGACACAATTCTGTTTTGTGAAAATGTTTGAAAGGTTTTGTTTTCATTCCAATGTGGAGCAAAACCAAAATCTGAAACCAAAAATTGCTGTGAAATAGAATTGTGGTTGTTTAGACAGTTCGAGTTGAGAGTACCTTATCAGACATTAAGGGTTAAATACACTATTCCATTCTGTTCTATTCTACTTATGCTGAATAGGTTCTTATACCTCACTCATCACTGTATTATCTGAATCTCTTCCAATAGTTCATTAAGCAACATGGCAAACATCTGTAATATGTTTGTTCTTTCATCCTATCCTCAGTGGAGTGTTTTATTTTGCAACTTTTAAAAATAATATATACATACTACAAGGAGGTAGTAGTTATCCCCAAAAGAAGCATTAGAATCTTGGAAATTCAGAATTAAAATTACACTTTAAAATGCAAACATGTTAAGGTATGAAAATGCACAGGTAGAGCATCTGAACAACTTTCACTCTGTCCTATAGAGACATCAGGGACCAGCCATATGATTATGATTCAAGCAGTTAGTGTTTATAGTCCCCTATTACATCAATATGATTTTTAAAGAAACTTTAGATTTTTTACCTTAACTCCCCGAATTCCCCCTTTTTTTCTGTCCTCCACATTCAGCCACACAAATACACACTCCCACACTTCCCCTATCCCTTCTGCCATCTCTGTGTTGGATAGAACTAGTACAATTGGTAATTTTTGAAAAGAAATAATTAGCACTAATGGTCATTTTTAGCTGATATTTTCATAGCTGAAATGTATCTTTCAGCAAAGGCTCATGTACAAAATGTTCTTCAGAGAAACTCATGAAGAATTGCCTTCTATTAAAAAGGCCAGAGTCGCTCACTGTTCTTAATGGGATTGTGGCCATAGACTACCTTCTGTTTATTACCTGTCTTTTGAAATGGCCATTTGCCCCCAGGAAATAGAGCTGAGTGAAATTTTTCATCCACAACTTTTTTCTGTTAAAAAATGCAGATTTAGGTTGACTTAAACATTTTGCAAGTTCAGGTCTAATTTGCCAAATCATTTCAGTTACAAAAATTGAAAAAAGAATAGGAAAAAAATCAAAATCTTTCATTTTGACATTTTTAAAACTAGGCATTTTGATTTTTCAATTTTTAAACGTATTTTTGTTTTGAATTTTACTGTAATATTATTTTTAAAAACATTAAAAAACACAAATGACAGCAAAGTATCTAATTTCAAATGAAAAGGTTTGTTTGGTCTGAAATTATTTTTATGTTTTTACTTTTCCATTCATCCAGCAAACCAAAATATCAGTTATTCACACAACTGTATATATTATTTGCATATGTGTATATGTTTATAATAAACACAAAAATGATATAACTTCTAGATCTATAAATGTTTGTATGTTTAAGGTATGATCATTTACTTCAGACATACAGTATCTTCCTTTTCACTGTACCATATAAGCAAAACTGTGAAGGATTATAATAAATAATAAAAAAAATCAGTTTAAAGTTTCTTTCTTTCTTTTTGTACACTCATAGTAGATAGTTAGAAATCTTCTTGTGAAAATTACCTTTTTTGAATATGTCTTGGGACAAAAACTTCCTACAAGCATCATTGTTCTCTAAATGTAAGGTATGATACTATTGACATTATGAATATTACACACAGGGGAGGCTCCAGGCACCAGCACACCAAGCGCGTGCCTGGGGCGGCAAGCCACAGGGGGTGCTCTGCTGGTCGCTGCGAGGGCAGCAGGCAGGTTGCCTTCGGTGGCATGCCTGCGGAGGGTCCGCTGGTCCCGCGGCTTCGGCAGACCTCCCGCAGGCTGCCGCCAAATCCGCGGGACCAGGGACATCCCTCAGGCAAGTCGCCAAAGGCAGCCTGCCTGCCATGCTTGGGGCAGCAAAATACCTAGAGCCGCCCCTATTACACGCTTGAACCAGGGTTGCTGAAGATAACAGACTGTGTTGGACTTGTGGTGTATTTAGGGCTAAATTCTGAACTCACAGAAGTAAGTGGGAATTTTGCCACTGAATTTAAATGATTTGGCCCTCATTTCTTGCATCTATTGCGCCATGATTTTAACTAAAGCATTTGAATGCTGGCAGGTTACTAGACTGACTCCCTAATTAATTGCTTATATCTTTGTCATAGCTACAACCTGAATGCCATGAGTTTCTACATTAGACTACAAACGATTCCCTCTCTGGTGTGAACTTATGACTAGACTCTAAGCAATCAGACTCTTTTAATTGGTAGAGAAGAAAAGCCAAAAGAGAACACTTTAAAAAATCTGCATGTAAAACACGTTTTAGTGTAATGTATGGAAGACCAGAATGGCTCTTCCTAGTGTATATGTTACATATCTATAGATGTTAAATACAAAGTAGCTACTATACAGTACATTGACTTTTCTGCCAGTCAAATTAATATATGTGCAAATTATTAAGTATGCCAGAGCACCAAAGAAACATCTGCTAACCAAAGTAAAAGTTATGATAATTATGATAAATAAGGAGAGACAAAAGTAAGCATGGTTTGAGATTGATTTTCATTCAGCTGTACCCTGCTGTACAAGAGTTATCAAAAGAAGGCTACCCATCAGTTAACAATTCTGCACAGTTCAGAAAGCAATTCCTATACTTCCAAAGACATTTTCCTAACAATGCAGCTTCTTCATTTCAGATTATCGGTAAGACCTGCATGAAAGTATCCTCTCATTAGTAGAGCTGGGTAGAGAATAGTAATTCCATTTTGGTTATGTTCTAATTAGGAACAAACCCTCAACATTCTCCATAAAAGGGAATAGAGCCCGGGCCCCTCAAAGTCTCAGAGTCCGTGTCCCCAGGTGACTGAAGGGGTGTTCCAGGGCCACAGTGCCTGGAAGCCCTGGAGTCCCTGACCCCGAAGCAGTCCAGCTGGAGGGTTGCTCCAGAGTTGCAATCCTGAAAACCTGGGCTCTCCAGCAGCCCACCAGGCAGGCTGTTGAGGATCCGGGTGGATGAACTGGCAGAAAACAATGGAATGGAACAATGTTTCATCATAAATTTTCCAACCAGGTCTACTTATCAGCTCTGTTTGGTTCTGATGTATCTCAAAATATATACTACCTAGGATTGCTTCCCAGAAACAACATTTCTAAAGAGATCAAGACAGGCACAGTTTACACTATAGAGTTTCATTTGCAGATTTATTTGTATAGTGAATAAATGTTGAGATGCATTTAGGTATTTATACATGTAGCAGTTATATTATTCTTATTTTACGATGACAAGATGTTGACTACAGTGAGCAATACATGGGTAAATGCAACACTGACCTTTGTACTCATTCCACACATCGCAAGTCAACCATCACCATTTAGAAACAGAAACCAAATAAACCCTGTGGCTAAACACTCATAACATTCCAAGTCCTTGTCTTTACCATCAACTTTAACTTCAGCACTGATAACACAATGTTGTTTGCATCTCAATGACCTTCACATGATATGACAGTACAACATACTAATCACTAATAACTGCATATTACACGCTGACCTGCAAAATCTTTCATCCACATCTGACCTCCCCACTCCTTAGGCAACAATAATTGTCATTCGGTGAAACCCTCTTATAGAATAATGGCCGTCTAAACATTCTCTAAGGCAATCTGTATAGTCACTCCTTTCCATGTAGAAAAATAGTAATCCTGTAGGTGTTACTCCATATACCTCCTCTATTCTTTCACTCATCTTAATTTCCAGCTTCTCAGCCTATTTAGGTATAGTCGTCCTAAGTAGATATCACTTAAGGCTGGGTATGACCATCACACTAACTTAGCTCTAAGAATCCCTGGCAATTAAAATTTCCATCTTGTGTAAGGAATGGCCCAGGGGGGAGGGATAGCTCAGTGGTTTGAGCATTGGCCTGCTTAAACCCAGGGCTATGAGCTCAATCCTTGAGGAGGCCACTTAGGGATCTAGAGAAAAAAAAATTGGTTCTGCTAGTGAAGGCAGGGGGCTGGACTCAATGACCTTTCAAGGTCCCTTCCAGTTGTAGGAGATTGGTATATCTCCAATTATTTCCTTTTGCCTAATCTTCCTTCCTTCAGTCTCAAGAGAACAAGAATAGTTATTGAGATGCAGCCAGCAAGAATAGCCCAAAGATGTTTACAATCCTTCAAAAAATCTAAGAATATTCTTTTATATTGCAGAGTTGGAAAATAAAATACAGATTTTTACCTTCACACATCTGACTCCCTCATCCATAATAAAGAGGACAAATGAGGGCCTTATAATCCAAGAGTGTACATTCGGTGAAAATTTCGTTCAGAAAAGTAATTCCTTTTCTAAATAAACTCTACCTACTAGTATAGGAGCCACCTTGAAATGAGAATTCACCTACTAATTACCTTATTACCAGTAGTTGACTAATAAAAGAAAATATCCAGCAATGGAGTAAAATATTTGCAAGGAAAGATTTTGTGTGGCAGAGCTAAACAGAAGTCACAACATGGACATGGCCATGTCTACACTTACCGGGGATCGACGCTGTGATTGATACAGCAGGGGCTGATTTAGTGGGTCTAGAGAGGAGTAAGGTAAGTCGACGGGAGAGCGTCTCCCATCAATGCAGCGTGGTGTAGACACCACAATAAGTCGACCTAAGCTAAGTTATTCACGTTGCTGGAGTAGCGTGACTTAGGTCAACTTACCCCGGTAGAGTAGACAAGGCTTATGTGAGCACAATTTCTGCCAAAGAGTGATCCCTCTACACACTATATGTGGGGTTTTCCAGCCCTTTCCTTCACCCATTCTGGCCAATTCAGAGATGGCATAGATTGCCTCCATGATGAACAAAGACTAGTCAGTTGTTTCCTAAGAGACACACATATGGCTGCCATTGGTTTTAAGAGCTGTGGAGTACCTAGCATAGGCCCTCTGTACTAGGGTGAATTTTCACTTTAGTGTCTATATATTCCATCAAATGTTTTTTCTTATGTCATTAAAGTTACAAAGGAATAAAATTCCCTCTAGATAGCAGGGAAGTTGCAAATCAATATTGAGATGACTGTACCAAGATGTGAAGAAACTTGCTTTTTTTAACCTGGGCTATCAGTTCCTGAATTCATGAACACTTAATTCTGGACTATTGTATAAACTACAGTAAATCTGAAAACATTTATCTATTTTTTGTGAAAAATACTGTAACTGTAAAAGTTGCAAAATTAAATTCCATCACGTACTAGTTTGTGCAGTGAAATGCAAACCAGTACAGATGAAATATAATCATCCTGAATCTTTGCCAAAAAATCAAACTGAACCTGAATGGAACATTTAGCAGTTCAATAAAGTTTGCTGAATATTCTTTTAAAAATTATTTTCATTTTCTGCTGCTTGGATCCAGCTGGGATTGGAAGTGCAAGTGTCTAACTAGCATGGAAGCCTTTTCAAGTATTTTCAACTAGATTTGAAGCACTGGAAATCTCAGAAAAAAACTGTTTTGCAACATTTCCAGATCAATTTTGCAGACTCAAGGGGTTCAGATCGTTTGGAAACATTTCAGATAAGCATCCAAAAGTTAAGGTACTTATCCAAAGTGAACTGAAAATATTGAGGTTTGTCCATCTAAAATGCAAACCAGACATTTCCTCAATCTCTATTTATAAATCAGTAATCACTCTCAGATTACTTGAAAATACTATGACTGCTATTTATTATTTCTGGAGTGGGAGAGATCATTATCAGTAGGTACAAAATCCAGTTTTCAGTGACTTACAATGTTCCAAAACTTTTATGTTTTTGTGTTTTCTGTTCAGTGTATAGCAATGGTCAAAAAAAGCAAACAAAATGTTAGAAAGCATAGAGACTGGGATGGAGAATATGAAAAATATATACAATGCCATTATAGAAATCAATGGTACTTCTCACCTGTTCAATTCTTCCCACTCTCTGAAAGGATACAGGAGAATAAGGGAGGTTGACAGGAATAATCAGAGGCATGAAAAAATGCATATGAAGAGAGACTATAAGATTGAGGCTGTTTTCCTCAGAAAGGAGAGGAATAAGAGGGGACTTGATAGAAGGACACAGAATAATGGCGTAGAGAAAGCAGACCGGGAACTTCTATTTACTATGTTTCTTCATAATACCAGCACAAAGAGACACTAAATGAAATTGAAAGGAGGCAAATTGAAAATACTTTTTAGCACAATTCAGAATTAGACCGTGGATCTCATTGTAATAAGGTATCATTGAGGCTGAGAGCTTAGCCAGACTCAAAAAGGGGTTAGATCGATGGACGAAAAAGATATCCAGAGTTACAGCAGTTATTATTTAAAAAAACACAAAAGGTTAGGAAGGGATATAGACTCCTAAAGCTTCAGGGAATAAGCTCACAGGTAAGAAATGGGGGATAGGAGGTAATTATCCCTGAAGACAGATTATCCCATAACTACCTACTGCAGATTGGCAGAGGCCCTGGAGGTTTTTCGCCTTCCTCTGCAGCATGGGGCACGGGTCACTTGCTGGAGGATTCTCTGCAGCTTGAGGTCTTCAAACCACAATTTGAGGACTTCAATAACACAGACATAGGTTAGGGGTTTGTTATAGAAGTGGATGGGTGAGATTCTGTGGCCTGCATTGTGCAGGAGGTCAGACTAGATTATCATAATGGTCCCTTCTGACCTTAAAGTCTATGAGTCGATGAGTCTATGAATCTTACACCTCCTCTGAAGCATCTGATACTGGCCACTGTTCGACACAAGATATTGGATTTGATGGACCATTAAGGATCCAGTTTGATAATTCTGAGGATGCTGTGTTTATCCATTGGGCTAACTCATTCCACTCTTGATCTGCACCTAAAGTTAAAGTCTGATCAAAACTTAATCAGCCCTTTTTGAATGGGATGAGAGTAAAACAAACAAACTGTGGCAGAGGTAGAGAGCTGGAATTTGGCATGGACAAGGTGCCTTTGAGTGTTCTGGTAAAAACCGGTTTTGATTTCACTGAATTATGACTACTTGAAAATAGCAAGATAATTGTGCAGTACGTTCTGAATGGGCTTTTCTCGCAAAGCTCAAGGAGAGGGCAGATAGGGAGGACTCTAGTTTGTATATATGCAAAGCTGACTCCACTGTGTATTGAAAGTGCACGGTCAACAAATATCTTCTATTGATGGAAGTGTCTAGTAGACAACCTGATATGCACAGAAATCATGGAAGGGGAGATGTATTAATGATTGTACTGAATTGTGTATTAACAACTAGCATAATTAAGGTTTATATCATATCCTGACTTTTGAGTGTGTTATCATTCAACTTCAATGTTCTCCTATTGTAGATGATTTTTGTGGAATTCTATCTATCTATAAGATATCTTTTACTGGGCCAACTTCTGTTTGTGGAAGGTACAAGCTTTCAAACTACAGAGTTCTTCACGTCTGGGGAAAGAAATCAGAATATTTGAGCTAAATACAAGTTGGGAAAGATAGTCAAGCATAAGGAATAACACACTGTAAGAGATCACTTGAAAAGGGGTGGGCAACAAGGGTTCGATTGTTATGCAAAAGGGGTCTGAAGTGTACCATTAAGGGCTAGCAGGAGGTGTGTATTACAGCTTGTTGTAATGAGCCATGAAACCAATGTCTCTGTTTAAGTCCATGGTTTTTAGTGTCTAGAAGCATTATGAATTTTCTGTCTCACCTTTTCATGGTATTGTGAAGGTTTCCTTTGAGGATGAGTGTTGAAAAATCAGATATGAAGTGATTACTTTGTGAAAAGTGTTTGCCTATGGGTGATATTGTGCTTTTATCTTTTATCATTTTTCTACGTGAGTTGATTCAAGAGCACAGTGACTGTTTGGTTTCACCAACAGAGTTGTTATTGGGGCATTTGATGTACTGAATGAGGCACGTTTATGTTTAGGACCCTAGCAGTGTTTCCCAGGTTTGTTTACCTGCCCCGTCCACAGGTCCGGCTGACTGTGGCTCCCACTGGCCACGGTTTGCTGCTCCAGGCCAATGGGAGCTGCTGGAAGCGGTGTGGGCCGAGGGCTTTCCCTAAACAAGCGGCGTCCCAAGTTTGGGTACTAGGATGGCTCCCCAATATTCCAACCTCTTCATGGGCCACCTTGAGGAAGAATTTCTGAAAAAATTCACCCTGAAACTAACAATATAGCTGGGATACATCGACGATATTTTCATCCTCTGGACAGAAGACCTAAGCTGATTTCTCCCACAACTTCAATAACTATCACCCATCCATCAAACTCTTTCTAGAACCCTCCCACACCAGCATCAACTTCCTGGACACCACAATTAGCTTCAGCAATGGAACCCTACAAATGACTATATACAAATGACCCACATATCACTACACTTACCTCCACAGATTCAGCAACCACCCCAGGCACACTAAAAAATCTGTTATCTATAGCCAGACACTCAGATACCACAGAATTTTCTCTGAAAAGAAAGAAAAGGATACATATTTAAACACACAGAAAACCATCTTCACTGAATAAGGACATGCCACCAGACAAGTAAATCACATCATGAAAAAATGCTACCCAAATATCCTGGGAGAATCTGCTTCAATACAGAAAAAGAAAAAACCCTCACTGACGGCACATCTCTAGTTATCACCTACCCATATAGGGTATCATTCAACAATTGCAGCCAGTATTTGATGGAGGACCACATTCTGAAATAGATATTTCTTAAATCCCCTTTTCTGGCCTTCAAACCATCCCAAACCTTGCCAAACTCATCATCAGAACCAAGCTCCCCAAACCGAAAATGAAGCAGCTCAAAGCAAGGACATGGCCAGAACAGATGCAAAACCTGTAGACATACCTCTACTGCTACAATGATCAATACCCCTACATACACCTTTCAAGATTCATGGGTTCTACACATGCCTATAACATGTACCTCATCCATTGCTTCAAATGTCCCAGTAACTATGTTGGTAAAACCAGACAATCACTATACTCTTGAATGAACTCTCGCAGAAGAATGATAAAAGATCAAAACATGATATGACCCATGGACAAACGCTTTTCACAAAGTGATTGTTCCATATCTGATCTTTCAATGCTCATCCTTAGAGAAAACATGCACAACAGCTTCAAATGTCAAGCGTGGGAACTTAAATTCATAAAACTGCTAGACACCAAAAATCATGGACTTAACAGAGACACTGGTTTCATGGCTTATTACGATAATCTTTACCACATACCAGTTTGCTAATCCTTAATGGCCCTCCTACAATATGTTACACCTTATGCCAAACTATCTGCCCCAATTAGTATTTAACTCAGCCACTTTAATTTCTTTCCCCAGACCTGAAGCAGAACTCTGTGTAGTTTGAAAACTTGTACCTTCCACAAGCAGAAGTTGGTCCAATAAAAGATATTACCTTACCTGCTTTGTTGCATATCTGTGCCTAACAAGTCTACATGACTACAACAACATTGGAAGTATCTTAGATAGATAGATAGATAGTACATATGCATGCGTACACACGTATACAATTTTGGAGAGTGGAAAACTGAGTACAACAATTTGGTTAAACTATAGTTTAGTAAAGGTCATGAAAGTGTATGGAGGACCCAAGACTCATTGTTCTTGCCAGTAAACTAGACAGTTAAAATATAGAGGATGAAATTAAAATGTTTACAGTTTTGTCTTTTGCCCTATTAATGTTTCTGTACCATCAATAGATTTTCCTAATGTATCCATGGTCATGCTTGAAAATCTTTTTCCATTTAAAAGATTCTATTGGTTTAAAAGAGAGTTCCTGTATCTAAAATACTTGTGGAACCAGTACTCACTTGCAGAATAGAAGACATTATTTTAAAGTGCATCCATTGTATTAACATAAGGAAAAATGTAAATACCACAGTATTTACAATTGCAAATAGCAATTGTAAAGATCTGAATGGCAACCACTGGATCAGATGGTGGCTCACTTATTCTTGAATGTATATCTTTGTTAAATATGTCACAGTATTTTATCTTTATGTAATTAGTTATTAAAAACTTAAAATCAAATTATGTCATGAAGCTAGGATTTTCAAAGGAGTGTAAGGGTTAGGCACGCAAATACCATTAACTTTCAACGGAAGTTGGCTGTGTAAGTCCCTTAGACACCTTTGAAAATACCAGACTAAATTATTATTTTTTTATCTTAATCATCACTTACAATTTTACAGCACTCAAGAGTGTTAGACTCCTAGTAATAGAAGTTCTGATTACATTTCCAATCGCACAATTTCACTATAATCCATATGCATAAAAAAACTGGTAATGTATACATGGGAGAGGGAGGTACTGTATATATATTACATAGAAACACAACATTAAAGGAACATTATTAAGGTATCAAAATAAAGCACTCAAAAGTTAGGAAATGCCAGAATTAAGGTTGTCTGTGCAAATTAATATGGCCACCTTGTTCCTATGCGTTATGATATAATCTTTATAATTACATGAGCACATAGTATTTTTTTCACAGGTTCCCTGCCTCATTCAGTGCTCAGAATAGATGTGCTCATTTAATTATTTATTCAGTAGTCAATAAAAAATATGTTGTTTTCTCCTCATTGTCCAATAGGCCTTATTTATTGCACAGTATTCAACACCTGCTGTAAAAGCAGAATTATTAATTTCCTCATGGGCTTTTGTATGGTGCTTATCACCTTAGATTCCGAGTGTTTCACAAACATCAATGAATTTATCTTCACAACACCTCTGTGAGATGAGGAGATGGATATTATCCCCATTTTACAGATGTGGAGCTGAGGCACAGAGAGATTAAAAGTATCCACTCATTTGCGGTGCCCAATTTGAGATGCTAGGACCTGATTTTTTCAGTGTACTTAGCATTATGTAGCACTTTTGATGTTTAAAGCACAGCCCCCTTTTTACTTCAGTTGCAGCTGTGAGTGCTCAGCACTTCTGCAAATCTGACCCCAGTTTATGAAGTCGGGCATCCAGAAAAGGAGGAACACACAATTAGCAGCCACCTGTGAAAAGTCTGATTTAAGTGATTTCCCAGCATCAGACAGGAACTCTGTAGTAGAGGCAGGGAAAGAATCCAATTCTCCAGGGCAGCATTCAGCTGCCTTAACCCTGAGACCCTCCTTTCTCTTTCTGCAGTCCCCTGCCTCATTGTCTACCACTTCCCAACTTCTGCAACAAGTAGGGTGAACTAAGTCCTACGGACAGTAGCATCCTTTACTACATAGCTAGGATTCATCCCCAAAGCAAATCCATCCTGTCCATGGTTTGAAGCAGGAGTCCTGTGGAAAAAATAATATGTGATCTGACAATTAAGGACTGTATCATAATGCATATACATAAGGAGGGCAAATTAAGGCTGCACAGGCAACTTTAATTCTGGCATTTCCTAACTTAAGTGTTTGACCTTGCAACTTTGGTAATGCTTTTTTAACATAGTCTTTGTGAATGCTAAGGTTTTTTTTAAAAAGTAAACTGAAAAAACAGAAATTCCATCATGAGGCATCATATTGACCCCCCCATATGGGTCCTCAGCAGGGTTGGAATCTTTAGATCCACTGCAAAGACCTCAAACAGTCTGAGTCTCCTTTCCTCCTCACTACTCCCAGTCTGAGTCTCCATGCTCAGTCAAGTCCTAGCCTTACCTTCCTCCCATTTTCCTTTCCCAGCCAGTCCCAATCTCATTGTCCTGCCAGGCCCAGTGCCGCCTACCCCGACTCCCAGTGATAATTTATCTTCCCACCTCCAATCCTAGTCTTACCAATATTTGTTGTCTGAATCTATTCCATTTGCTCTCCCTAGCCTCACTTTTGTCTCCTCTGCATTTGCCTCAGTTAGTTTCTTCCTCTATGTAGCCTGGGAACCAGCATGGTAGGCATTGAGAGCACAGGACAGACACTTCTGGTGCCAGCCTCCACCCTGGTCTGGGGCAGCTGGGAGAAGCCATTACAGGGAAAGGTTTTTTGAGTACCAATATGCTTGGGCTAGAGCATGCTTGATCGCTCTGTGGAAATGGTGCGTGTGAAGTCTGGTCATACATAGGAGCTATGAGAGGATGGGACATGCAAAGCTAGGAGCTGAGAGAGACTCAAGCATGCTCAGTGATGATGGAATCTTCAGAGATTTTAGTTGCTAAAATAAAAAAAAAGTCACTATTTATCATGTGTGAACTATGATTTTTCATAGGCTTATAATCTGGCCAAATTTGGGTGGGCATCAGGAACAACAAAAGACACAACCCTGATACAAAGGCCATTCTCTTGCCAAATTTCAAATCGCCAAAATTATCTTCCCTGCTCCAAACCATGGGAGTGCTAGAGCTTTTCAAAGAAAAAACTTCCAGTATTTTTTAACACAGACAAAATAATGTATTTCTCCATAGCCTCAGTACTGGAAACCTGGTTTGGTTGTAATTTAAAAAAAAATTCACAAGGCAGACATCTGGCAAAGAAAATATCAGCCCAAGTATCTTAAGTCTGGCAAAGTTCTAAGCAACTGAAAACAGGGTCTTTCGGGTGTCCTATTAATACATGGTGCTACCAGCTCCATCTATAATATAATATAATATAATATAATATAATATAATATAATATAATATAATATAATATAATATAATATAATATATGCCATGTCAATGTGATTGAGAATCAAAATTCATAGAGTAAAATGTCAACTGACACTTGCCCTCATATTTCAGGAATGGAATTATTATAAACCCTCATATTCTACTCCTTTTTTATGCAAAAAAAATTATTAGCATTAGTTAATGCTAAAAAATGGGGGAGTGGCTATCAATGAGGCATCCAGGGGATTAAGTACACTATTCCAAATCTCAATAATAATCTGATTTTGATTACATTGAAGTTTACTATAATGTTTTGTATGTGATATGATTGTAAATCAAGCTATTCAGGAACAATGTCTTTCTCTCTCTCTCTCTCTCTTTTTTTTTTTAAACTCTGAGTTTAAATTAGTATAACTGACTCCCAAACCATCGGAAGATCAATCCTCAAAGCCATATGTAGGTAAAATCCCCTTTGATGTTTAATGGGAGTTTTGCTTTAGCAAGGACTAAGGGCCTGAACCCTAAGTATATAATAAAATACTGAAAGGGGGTACAGATATATTGTCAATGTCCTAGTAATTTTTTCATTTAAGTTACCAAAAGTTATTTCCATGCTTTTCACAGAAAATAGGAAATATTTTTAAATCCTCAGAGGTGATCTGAACCCCCCCCCCAAGTATATGGGAGTTTATTCACGCAATAAAACAGCTACATTTTTCAAAAATTTTTGAAGGACGTTGAAATATTAGTGTATTTCCGTGTAAATGACTATATGTTCTAAAAAAAGAGAGAAGCTTGAAAAATATAGGAAACAGAATTAGTTGGCTTGCATTCTATTGGATGACTATGCTATATTTCCATTTTTCTTATGTTCAGCAAATTCTGAAAATAACACAGAATAGATGAAATTCCAGTTTACACTCTCTATCAAAACTAGAGTTGAGTGAAAGCTGGAAACTCAAATTAGAACTCCTTTCAATGTCATGGGATTTGATTTGATTCCCTAGATCCAAATCTGTCAGATTTAACTACAGAGAAGGGTTTGGTTTGATTTGGTTTGGATGCAGCCAAAATCTTGTAAGGTGATTTTTTTTTTCAATATTGTGTCAAAATCTTGTGTGAGCAGTTTGTGAGCTTTCAGTGTTGTTAAATCTGAACTCTAACTTAAATTTAATCAAGCTCTGAACACTGCCTTCTGAGCCCACCTAATGAATTATAACAAAACAATATATAATATTGAGCACTTACATATAGTATCTCATCCTCAAAGCACATTGTCTAGTTAATTCTCACAACAATCCAGCTAAGAGAACATAAACCTACTATGTAGCACCAGCTTCAATTCCCAGAGCTATGAGGGGTCCTTATAATTCAGGATGGAGGTTGTCTTCTATCCCAAACTTCAGGGGACAGTCCCAATTTCCGGAATTAATTGTAGCAACTAGGACAAAATAACATTGCCTCAATTCACAATAATGCAAATATCAAGGATGGGAATGGTTTGACTTCGAGGGCTCCCAAATCTAACTTCTTTGAGGGCTCACACCCCAAATTCAAAAAGCCAGGTAGCCAAACTGTAATGGCCCCCAAGGGGATCATAGAATCATAGAATATCAGGGTTGGAAGGGACCTCAGGAGGTCATCTAGTCCAGGGTTTCTCAAACAGGGGTCACCGCTTGTGTAGGGAAAGCCCCTGGCGGGCTGGGCTGGTGTGTTTACCTGCCCCGTCCGGAGGTCCGGCCGATCGCGTCTCCCACTGGCCATGGACTGCTGCTCTGGGACAATGGGGGCAGCGATCTGCGGCCAGTGGGAGCCGCAATCGGCCGGCCTTGTGGACGGGGCAGGTAAATACACCAGCCCGGCCCGCCAGGGGCTTTCCCTACACAAGTGGCGACCCCTGTTTGAGAAACCCTGATCTAGTCCAATCCCCAACTAAATCATCGGATGTTCCAATGTATGGGGTTTGCTGGAGCACTGAAGACTTCCAACATGTTCCCTTCTCATAGCCATATCATCTAAATGCCCCTACACTGGGGCTTACAACAGTGGAGAGGTATACGTGGAAAACACTCGTTCTACACTACTTAAGGATTCTGGTATTCAGAGAAAACCTCAGCTGAATGTTTAAACTGGCTTTAAGTCTGCTGTGCTCTGCTGCAATAGCACAAAACAGAATTAACAGTGCCACAGATCTGTCCCATAAATATTCTCATAGAAATAATCTTGAATTTTTAAATGTTTTAACCAGGAAATATCCTAAAAGAGAAATTACTTCACTATACACTTTATTTCCATAGTATGAGCCACACTCTGGAACTGTGCAATTTAGACACAAACTCATACATTAAAGTGACATTGTTAAATTGTGACTGTATTCTGGTGATGCAGAGTCCTGGTACAGAATATCTCTACTCATAGTAGCAATAATCTACAAGGGATATGCACCTATGTAGGTTGGTCAAGGGACAAAAGTGAACAAATGTATGACTCAACCCCTCACCTCTTTCATCATAGAATAGTGTTTCTCAAACTGGGGTCACCTCTTGGGGCCAGGCCGGTTTGTTTACCTGCTTCGTCTGCAGGTCTGGCCGAGTTCACTGCTCCAGGCCAAAGGGAGCTGCTGGAAGTGGCGCGGGCCAAGGGACTTACTGGCTGCCGCTTCCAGCAGACCCCATTGGCCTGCAGTGGTGAACCGTGGCCAGTGGAAGCCTCGATTGGCCGGACCTACGGACAGGGCAGGTCAACAAACTGGCCCGGCCCACCAGGGGCTTTCCCTACACAAGTGGCGACCCCAGTTTGAGAAACACTGTCATAGAATCATAGACTTTAAGGTCAGATGGGACCATTATGATCATCTAGTCTGACCTCCTGCACAACGCAGGCCACAGAATCTCACCCACCCACTCCTATATCAAACCCCTAACCTATGTCTGAGTTACTGAAGTCCTCAAATCGTGGTTTGAAGACTTCAAGGTGCAGAGAATCCTCCAGCAAGTGACCCCATGCTGCAGAGGAAGGGGAAAACCCCCCAGGGCCTCTGCCAATCTGCCCTGGAGGAAAATTCCTTCCCGACCCCAAATATGGCGATCAGTTAAACCCTGAGCATGTGGGCAAGACTCACCAGCCAGCACCCAGGAAAGAATTCTCTGTGGTAACTCAGATCCCATCCCATCTAACATCCTATCACAGACCACTGGGCATACTTACCACTAACAGTCAAAGATCAATTAATGGCCAAAATTAGGCTATCCCATCATACCATCCCCTCCATAAACTTATCAAGCTTAGTCTTGAAACCAGATATGTCTTTTGCCCCCACTGCTCTCCTTGGAAGGCTGTTCCAGAATTTCACTCCTCTGATGGTTGGAAACCTTCATCTAATTTCAAGTCTAAACTTCCTAGTGTCCAGTTTATATCCATTTGTTCTTGTGTCCACATTGGTACTAAGCTTAAATAATTCCTCTCCCTCCCTAATATTTATCTCTCTGATATATTTATAAACAGCAATCATATCTCCCCTCAAATTTCTTTTGGTTAGGCTAAACAAGCCAAGCTCTTTGAGTCTCCTTTCATAAGCCAGATTTTCCATTCCTCGGGTCATCTTAGTAGCCCTTCTCTGTACCTGTTCTAGTTTGAATTCACCCTTCTTAAACATGGGAGACCAGAACTGAACACAGTATTCCAGATGAGGTCTCACCAGTGTCTTGTATAACCGTACTAACACCTCCATCTCTACTGGAAATATCTCGCCTGATACATACCATAACCGCATTAGCTTTTTTTAACAGCCATATCACATTGGCGGCTCATAGTCATCCTGTGATCAACCAATACTCCAAGGTCCTTCTTCTCCTCTATTACTTCCAACTGATGCATCCCCAGTTTATAATAAAAATCCTTGTAATTAATCCCTAAATTGCACTTTTCACTATTAAATTTCATCAGTTACTATTACTCCAGTTTACAAAGTCATCCAGATCTTCCTGTGTGATATCCGGTCCTTCTCTGTATTGGCAATACCTCCCAGCTTTGTGTCATCCGCAAACTTTATTAGCACATCCCCACTTCTTGTGCCAAGGTCAGTAATAAAAAGATTAAATAAGATTGGTCCCAAAACCGATCCCTGAGGAACTCCACTAGTAACCTCCTTCCAGCCTGATAGTTCACCTTTCAGTGCCCCCTGATTTAGTTCCATTAAGCTGTTCGAGTTTGGCTTCTACCTCGGATTTGGTAATATCTACGTCCATATCCTCATTCCCATTTGTCATCCTACCATTATCCCTAAGCTCATCATTAGCCTCATTGAAGACAGAGGCAAAGTATTTGTTTAGATATTGGGCCATGCCTAGATTATCCTTAACCTCCACTCCATCCTCAGTGTTTAGCGGTCCCACTTCTTTCTTTGTTTTCTTCTTATTTATATGGCTATAGAACCTTTTAGTATTGGTTTTAATTCCCTTTGCAAGGTCCAACTCTACATGACTTTTGGCAGTGATCCTAATAACCGGTTCCCTACCGGGTCCTCGGCAGCACTTCAGAGGCTGGGGAGTCTTCACTTGCTCTCGGTTTTTGGCAGCATTTCAGCAGTGGGTCCTTCACCCGGAGCGAGTGAAGACCCCCGCCCCAGCCACTGAAGACCCGGTAGGGAACCGCGCAGTGAGTACAAGCCCCATGTGCCTGTCTCCTCCCCTCCAAACCGAACCCAACCCACGTCCTACCCCCAACTGCCCCCCTTAGAACCTGCAACCCATCAACCCCCCCAGCTCCTTGTCCCCTCACAACCCCCTCCTGAGACCAGGGGTGAAAGTAAGTCCAGTGACTTACTGGTATGCTGGGGCCAGCTCTGGCCCCCAGCAGGGGCGGGGCCTAGGGCACAAGGGGCGGGGCTAAGGGAGTCAGAGCCAGCCCCAGTCCACCCTGTAAGGTAAGTGCCCCCCGCACCGGGGTAGCAGCAGCAGCCCGGGGCTCCGGGGGCTATTGAAAGGGCCCAGGGCTTCCCTGCTTCTACTGCCCTGGCCCTGGAGAAGCAGCAGGGCTCCCGCGGCTATTTAAAGGACCAGGGTGGCAGAGGCAGCTGGAGTCCCGGCCCTTTAAATAGCCCGTGGAGCCCACCCCCTACCCACTCACCCTGCTCCCTGTCCTCTGATTGCCCCGACCCCATCCACCACCACCCTGAAAGACCCCCAGAATGCCCACGCCTACCCAACCCCCCCGCGCCCTGTCCCCTGACCGCACCCCCCAAAACCTCTGCCCCCTCCAACTGCTCCCTGCCCCTTATCCAACCCCTCCTCCCAGCCGTGGCCTGGCCCCCTTACCTTGCTGCTCAAAGTGGCAGGAGCTGAAGAACTGCCCAGAGTGCTGGCGCCGCCGGCATGGTGTGCCGGGGCTCTGCGAGAGGTGTGTGTGGGGGAAGCAGGGGAGGGGCCAGGGGAGCCTCCCCAGCTGGGAGTTCAGGCAGGCTGGACAGGATGGTCCTGCAGGCTGGATGTGGCCTGCAGGCCGCAGTTTGCCCACCTGCCAGCCCCTTTAATAACCGGTTCTACACTGGCTTCTAAATTTAACAACTGGATCTTGCGAACCGGTGCGAACTGGCTCCAGCTCACCACTGGGTTTTGGCCTCTCTCACTTTATCCCTACATGTTCTGACCTCAATAAGGTAGCTTTCCTTGATAATCCCGCCCATCTTCCACTCCTTGTAGGCTTTCTGTTTTTTCTTAATCACCTCTCTGAGATGCTTGCTCATCCAGCTTGGTCTACAATTCCTGCCTATGATTTTTTCCCCCCTTTCTTGGGATGCAGGCTTCTGATAGTTTCTGCATCTTGAAGTAATTCCAGGCCTCCTCCACCTTTAGATCCACAAGTGTCAATGTGCACTAGTTAATTATAAATTGGCCCTATAGGGGATTGAACTGGGCTAGTACTGGCAGGTCCAGTGCACTAGTGCATCTTTGGTGGTTCCATCAGTTTCTGCAGAGTTTAAGGTATCATTCTAAAAAAAATACATTTCAAGTTCCTGTGGCTGCACAGAAAACCTTCCAAATGTTCCCCAGTGCAGTTGCTGTCTTTCCAAATCTGGATGCAGACAGACCACATTGCTGAGAAATCATTTCACTGGTAGGTTAACTCTGAAGCATGATAACAGATTAAATGTCAACACTGTTCACTGTTAATCACTTTAACAGGGGAGAGGGGAAAGAACTTTTATGGGGTTGCAGGTGGAGCTTGAAGAGAGGACTTTTCCACCTCACATTCTGACTCATATAAATGGTTAATACATAAAGTGACATATGTTTCATCAAACAGCAAAATAATATGCTCAGTTTGACAGGGTCCATGGGAAGGAAACAAACACACACACCCGTCCCCTAACCCCTCCCTCCCCCTACAACTGGACAAATATGTACACGAAGCCAGGAGTATTCTTCAAAAGGCCAGTAAATTCTCAGTGGAATACTCAGTAGCGAAGCAATACCAAAACAGAAACAATATATCAAACTCAGTATACAAGCTGAGTCCTGAAAGGCACTAAGCATCAGCAACTCCTGTTGAAGTCATTGGGAGTTGCAGGCACCGAGCACCTGCATTTTTAAATCAAGTGTTTTATTTTACTTACAAGTGCTAATGACATATGCCAACCACAATAGAAGGGAATGTTTCAGTCCCTCAGAGATTACCTCAAGGCTGAACCTTCTTTATTCTTGGGATATGAGATCAGGGTCTGTAAGTAAAGTCAAATCAGGTACAAACATTTCACATGTTGAAAAAGCCTAGTTAAACACAAAACAGAACATACAAACAAAACAGCCATGTTAGCCAAGGAGTAGCTGTTTAAAAATGATCAAGTTAAACAAGACCCATCACCTCAGTGCAAAACCATTAAAAAGGGATAAAATTGCCCCACAGTTTCTTGCCTTAAAACTTGCCTTCTTTTAGGTTTAATAATAGTGGGGCTCTGACTTGGAACCAAGTTATCTTAATTACATTTTGTTTAACTTGACCACCTGAAGATCTGATTCTTGGCCCGGATAAGTGGAAAGAAAGACAACATGCAATGGAGGTGGTTTAATTAGGCTGCAACTTTATTACTTAACTCATCTGTGAACTAACCAACAATAATTTATATAGTGCAGATTATCATTCTTTCCTTAATTGTTTCCACCTGGTGGAGGCCTGCTGTCTCTCTCCCACCTCTCCGCAGCTCGTCCCCAGCCAGTTACTGGGATCACACCACCCTCCCCTGATACGAGTGCTAAGGGGCTGAATAAAAAGGGTCGTCTCCTTGGTGTATCAGATGTTAGGAGTCCCAATCCCATTGCCCATCTTCTTTAAGGAAGGCTTTGTCCTATGTTCACTTCCACTTCCTGTTTATCAGAGAACCAGACCCCTTGCAGAACAAATACCTGTACTGGATACCACACTGAACCTCACCTCCTGATCTGTAATCACTGTGATGTTATCTGATTAAAATATGACCCTATAGATCATTGCTGCAAACACTGTTATATATTTGCAACAAAACTTGTACAAAGGTTGTCAAGTAAGGTGTCTATGGAAAGGGTATGATAAATATGATTTAAAGACAGCAGTTTTAGCAAAGTACTGCTATTTAGCAAAGAACTGCTTTGCTAAATATGATTATGTTATTTGCATGCATGTATTGTTTTGTATTTGAAGCTATGAGTATTGGCTCTATACCTGGATTTCAAATGTTTGCCTCTGGAGTAACGCCCACAAGGTATTTAGCCTGCACATCTTGAAGGGACTATTCAAATTAAGTGGCTCATCAAGGAGCATTTAACCTACAATGGAAGACGCCCATCTACCCTGAATGGACTTTCCTGTGAATGTGCTGTTTGAGGTATAGGTAATGGCTTCTACTGTCAAAGCATGGACATGTGTCTTGCCCATGCGATTCCAAACTCTATCTGTCACCTTTAATTTTCCACTAGCTATGCTGAGGGCTTTCCCTCCACATGGCAGAAGCTATAAAAGGCCCTGATAACACCTCCATTTTGCCTCTTTCCTACTCCAACCTCTGAACTATGGACTTATACTAATGGGAGCATTCTAACCAAGGGATCAAAGACCTTCCAATGATTTGGAAGCAACCAGAGACTTGACTTTAGCTAGCAGTTTATTCCATCACTGCTACAAGCCTGATCCAAGAACTTTGCAATTGTTGTATATATTTAATTCCTTTAACAAACTGTAACTCTCATCTTTCTTTCTTTCTTTTTATAAATAAACCTTTAGATCTTAGATACAGCGAGATTTTTGGGTAAGATCTGAGATGTATATTGACCTGGATGTGTGGCTGATCCTTTGGGATCAGAAGAACCTTTTGTTTGATTAGACTGGTTTTAAAGAACCACTCATCTTTAAATCCAGTTTTTTTGGTGGTGATACAAGGACTGGAATGCCTAAAGAAACTGCTTTTCTGACTTCTGAGTGTGGTGAAACAGAAGTTTACTTTTGTTGCTGGTTTGGTATATCTTCAGGGAGAATAACTGCCAGTTTGGTGGTGTATCTGCCCTATTTCTCAGCAGTTTGTCCTGAATTTGGTATTTCTCAGTTGTGACCCACAAAGGCACGGTTACACTCATCAAGTCTCTGAGCTGCTGTGGGGAAGGCCTAAAAACCCACTTCACCTCAGCAAAAATGGCAATGGGGGAAAAATTCCTTCCCAATCCCAAATAAGGCAACTAGCTCAATGCCCACAGCAGACCAGAAAACCAGATCATACGCTAATGCCAGGAGCAGGAGGGTAGGAGCTGCTATTTGGGTGTGAGATGGGGTTCAGGCTGGAGAGACAGGGTTTATATACCCTCCTCAGTTATGGAGGCTCCAATGGCTTACCTGAGCTCCACTGGACTGCTTACCAGTTCACATGATGCCGCCTCACCTTCTCTATTCCCAAGGGAGAGCCCCTTAAAGGAGCCACTAGTCTTCTTTACTGCCAGTCCAGACAAAGCCTCCCCATCTTGAGGTGGTGGAAGCTGCATTTTCTAAGGTTTCTGATTGTCTAGATGGCATGCCTTCATGTGGCTGGCCTGTCATTTTTTATTTTATTTTCTCCCCTGAAATGGATTTTCTTGCATCTAAAGTTCTTTGGATTAGAGGTCTTTTTTTTTTTTTAGCTTTAGAACACTGATAAGAAGTCATGCCTCTATCGATTTTTAGATAATACACAGACTTTTAACATATGAAGAAAATTATAATAAAATACAACTTTGACAAGTTGATGCTGTCTTTTGAGTACCAACAGTCCTAACACTGATCCTTGGGGCATTCCACTAACAATCTCTTTCCATATGCTTAATTGACCAGCACAAAGTAATTCATACCTTGAAATAACAAAAGTTACTGAGAAGGAGGAGGGGCTTCATTCATGTCATAGCTCAAATCTATATAATCATCCTCCTTTACATTTTTTCTTCCTCAGTTTTGTGGGTGCATCCTAAGTCAGTATTACTTCCACCTTTATTCACATGAGCATCAGCCCTTATTTCTATCAGATTCTTTTAAATTCCTTCCCTACTCTATCTTTTAGGTGTACTTGGTGCTGCCTGATTGCAGGAGGGTGGATTAGATCACCTCTGAAGGTCCCTTCCAGACCTACATTTCTATGAGTCTATGGTATTGAAGTAGCCTCTAATGCTCCACTCCATAACAATACCCTGCGCAACATAATATGAACTGGCAATACTACTATGTTAATGACTGATCTGGAATGTTGAATGCCCTTGACTTTAGACACCAGCAAATAGGAACAGTAAATCTGAACTTTTTTTAAAACCAAGGGCTATCAAGTTATGTAAATATACAACATGTAGCTTTTATAGAAGCTTAAAAAACACTGCACACTGCTGTTTGGTAACATGGTAAATTCTAAATCCCAGCATACAATGAGGTGTGAACTCAGTGATGAGTCAAGAGTATAAACTCAGCTAAAGTTTGACCTTTTGAAAGAAGGGAGTCAAAAGGCAGCTTACATTGTTGTATCACAACTGTTCAGATATTATTTCTAAGGCTATTTGGAAGAGAACGATGTAGTTTGCACTGTAGTGATTCTAGGGTAGCTCTTGGATGAACATTTACGTCACTGTGACTACTCTTTCTACAGGCCTGATCCACAAGCTTACTTGAAGTCAATGGGAGATTTTTCAGGCCCTATGCTTCGAACTTCCAACTTATCGAATGAATGTTAAATTCAGGGCCTGTGTAATATGCAATCCCACTGTGATAGAAGCCACCCCTGGTAGCAGAATTGCTGACCAGAATATAAGTTTTCAATTACAAAAGAATGTTTCCACTACTTATGGTGAAGACAATGTGAACTGAATGTAAATCCATGCAGTATTGTCTTCCTAAGTCTGCAGACAGCCTGAAACAATAGCTTTGAGAGGTAGGACTTGCCCTATTCATCTCAATTGCATCTTCACTCTGAACTCAAGAAATGACAATACAAATATCCAACACTATTATCTATTTCTTTACTGATCATTTAATCATTTTATCAGCAGTGTCTATCTAAAGTGTTTATCCCATAATTGAAAACTCTCTCCGACTCCTCTGCAAGTGCCAAAAGTCCCCCGAGCTCCTACTCCACTGCTGAAGCTGCAAGCTTTCTGCTGGCATCTTTTACACTGCTGCGGTGCATGGTCAACACAAAACCTGTTGGACTGTCCAAAACATAAAATACAAAAATAGCATAAAATGCCCAATTGCGCTACCCAAAGTAGAGTTCTACTCCAAAAAAAGGAAGACATGCCAGAGAAGCCACTATATTGCCATGGATTTTTATAAGGAAGGTACTCAGATACTACAGCGATGGGTGGCAGTATAAAATCCTAGAATAACATAAGACACACTGAATTTAATATCGAAATAAAGAATGCTAGAGCTACTGCACTGACTATACTATTTAATTGCATTTTTAATATAACTTCATTTAAAAAAAAATGAAACTCCCACAGAATTTCCAGTATGTCACCTCAAGGTGCCACAGAATTCCTGTAATTCAGATTCTCCTTCCCCAGAGTACATGAGACCTTGGTTAACTGCAATATAATATATGCATTGTTTATCTTCAAATATGGTACATCTGTAATGCAAGTACAGCTCTACCTCAATATAACACTGTCCTTGGGAGCCAAAGAATCTTATCGCATTATAGGTGAAACTATGTTATATCGAACTTGCTTTGATCCACCAGAGTGCACAGCCCTGTCCCCCGTGCCCTGCCTGCCCCGGAGCACTGCTTTACCGTGCTATATCCAAATTCGTGTTATATCAGGTCGCGTTATATCGAGGTAGAGGTGTAGCATTGAATTGTCTGTCTGTGCATCTGAGCTGAGTGTAGGGTAGAGTGATGCAATTCATTTGTGGATTATGGGAAAAGGTGAGTAAATGAGAGGATCCCTGGGAAAAGTACAAATAAAGGGAATATCTGGCAAATTAATCTCATGTGTCTAGTTTTGAGACCAAAATATAAGGAGTGGCTAGAGTACTACTTATTCCCACTCTCCCCCTCCTTCTACCCTCTTTTTTGATATACATCACATTCACTCTCACATAGCTATCATAGAAGAATAGTTAAAAACAAGTTTTTTCAAATGGAATAAAATATTACTATTTATAATATTCTTTCTCTTATATAAAATAATCCCTGCCTCAGTCAAAATGCAATGTCCACTGTGTACCTGGACCAAGAATGGTCTTATTGTGACTCAGACTGCTTAATTTCTGGATTTCAGAAGTACAAAAATACTTGCCATAGGTATTAATCTGCCCCTGTGATTTTTGCTATCATGTTCAAGATGGTCCACTGTATGAGAAAGATGAGAAATAGGCATCCTGAATTATTTACAATGCAATTTCTCAACTTCAGCAAGAGACAGTTCAATAAAATCAATGCAGTGCATCCCACATAGCACTAAGACAACCATTCCTTAAATAATAACCACATCATTTCAGCGCACAGAATAGGTATTGGCCTATTTGTATATTGGGTCCATTAGCCGGGATCACATGGATTCCTTGAAGTACATATGTCTCCCTATCCTCGTGCTTTGTCTGGCAGCATCACCAGGCTCCTGTGAGGCTAGGTGGCATCACTCAGGCTGGCAGCCTATCTGGTGTTGATAGCACAGCAGGCTGTCTGAGGTGGCAGCCCTGCTGGGACACATCTGTCCCTCTCAGTATTCACACTGCTAATGTCTCACTCTCATGACAAATGCAAATTGGATTGCCTCGTCCAAACATGTCAGCTTCATTAGCAGGTGCACACTGATTGGCACGTGACATTTAGCAGCTCTGTTTTCTATGTTGCCACCTCCAGCCACTTCTGGTTTTGTCATTGTCCCTGATTGCAACTGGGTAGGAAATATGCAATGTGGTGAATGTAATCTAATTCAAAAGACAATGAAAAGGAATTTTACCTCCTAGTATTAAGTATGTATTTGCATACAGTACCCTGTGCCTCATTTCCAGAAGCAGGTTCACATTGATATTGATCCAGCTGATTCCCTAAGATGTACAAAATCAACAAGAACACATGGCCTACCTTGAAAAATGATACTCGAAAGTGCTCAGGAAGGGACTGAAACATAAGTTACACAGAGAGGATAGGACTTGATCCAAAGCACGCTGAAGTCTCTAGGAGTCTTTCCACTAACTTCAATGGGCTTTAGATCAAGCCTATAGACCACTTACAACTTTTCAAAACAAAACCAGGCCGCTTACTATATATTTGTTCCAAATACTGCTGTGTTTTTCTTTCTGCCAAATAAAAACATAGTGCTAACCCACTTAGATTTCTCCCTTTCAAAACAAGAAACAAACACAGAAAACTATAGTTAATATCCTCCCGCAGTCAGATCTGATATAATCCAACAAAGTCTAGGAAATAAAGCGTTAAAGCTGTTAAGATTGTCACTCTGTCACTAACTCATGGCCTAGCCTTTTTTCTCATCCAAGGGCATGAATTCTAGGACTTTTGTCATTCTATATTATGATCATAATACTATTTAAATTGTTTTGTGTGTGTGTATCTATCACACTCTATCAGTGTATCTATGTACACTGCATCTATAGATATACATACACACAACACAATTTAAACTGAATGCGTGTATATCTATAGATCTAGACATAGACACAGAATGCTGACAAAAATATTAAGATCATGGCGTAGAAACTAATTAATTTTTTTTAGGTATCAATTGCTTAACTTTTTGAGCTAATTCTGCGCTGATTTTTGTGCTGATTTATGATGCCAGAAATATCTTTTTATAAAATAGGATTATAGCCATTTGAGATGGGAAAAGAAACAACTATTCACTCCCGTAGTTCAGAGAAGAATAGAATTCAACAACTAAGGATTAAAGACGAGTACCTATTTAATATGAATGCATGTTTCTGATTCTTATTCCCTCTTGGGAAATATTTTCACTTTTGTCTGGCCTTTTTCAGTCAGTATACTTCTCTACGTTATTTTGGTTACTAAAATGGACATGAAAGAGAGAGATGGGGAGACATTAAAAATATAAACCTTAAGTTACACGAATAATAATACAAAAAGATCATGCAGTATGGTCTTTTTGACAGACACAATTAAGTAGAGGAGGAAGAAGCGAGCTAGCTGGCAGGGGAGAGTGAGAGCACATACATGAGACACACTGCAGGCCCTGCTTGAGCACCTCATCAGTGGCACTGACTAGACAGAAAGACCATCTTAGCTGTTTAATCTTTTGGCCACCTAGAGAGTTCCATTAGAAGCACACTTACCACTCCCTTGATAATATAAGTGACCAATGCTTTATCTTTATTTAGCAGTTATTTTCACAGAGTGACAACTGATATGACTGGCACCAGTTCAGCTACTCCTCCTGATTCTCTGGCTTTACATTTCAACAACTAATTCCTTCTCTTCATCAGAAATATATTTGTTACATTACCCAGGTACTTATTTCAATAAAAACAAAAAAATCAAGCAAGAAATACATTAATGTATGCATTTAAGTGATAATATAATTAAAGTATGCAGTGTTATTCTTGCCATGTTGGTCCCAGGATATTAGAGAGACCAGGCGGTGAGGTTATATTTTTTTATTGAACAACTTCTGTTGTTCAGGTCTGGGAAAGGTAATATGAAGTATTATGAAGAAGAGCTCTGTGAAAGCTTGAAAACTTGTCTCTTTTACCAACAGAAGTTGGACCAATAAAAGATATGACCTTGCCAACATTTGCCTCTCTAATATAATTAATAAAAGAATTGATTCAACACATTTTATCAATGATTAACAATAAACAAAACTATTGGCTAGTGAACTGAATTCAACAATGGTTCTTCAACTATGAGTTTTAGTAATATTTAAAATATATCAAGTGTCTTCTTTTTTAAAAAAACCTTTTCATTAAGGCAAAGTTACAATAAAACATCAACATACTACATTACACATTACTTATTACTTATCCAGGATCTTATGCTGACCTCTTATTTTCAAATATTATTTACTCCCGAAGGCACCAAAGATGGAGTAAACAAGTAGCTAAGATTAGAGCTGAGGGAAATTTAAATTTCAAATTTGTTTGTATCCCCAAATAGGACAAAAGCTTGACATTTCAAGATTTTCCCTGGAAAATTCTTATGTTCTTATGAATGGAAATTGTGAAAAATTTCAATCAAAAAATGTCAGCACATTTCATTTGGAAGTTTTAATTGAAATGAAACATTTTGACATTCTCAGAATCAAAATGCTTCATTATGGCTTATTGAAATGACCAGAAAAGCTTTGTTTTGAGTCATTTCAATATTGTACCACATTTTTGCATTGCCTTGAGGGATTTGTAATTCAATAACCTCTTGCCCCCATTCTCCCTTATGGGCCAGGCTCCCTTGCTGGACTACACCTCCAATAAGGCACCCAGAACAGGTGACTTTCAGGAAGACCTAAACATATCAGTCATATAAGCATATTGCCTTTTGGGAGATGTAGTCATCCAAGCAGCCCAGTCCATGGGAAAGAATGGGGGGAACTAGAGCTCCTATAAGACCATGTGCCACAGGGAAATAAAGATGAATGTTTTGCTGAACTGATTCAAAATGAAAAAAAAATCAATTTCAGGTTGAACAAACCCAAAATGAAATAATTCATTTCAATTTTCCTCATTGAATTGTTTTTGGTTTTTTTTGGCAAAATCAAAATGTACATAGAAAAATTTGATTTAGAAAATCAGTCTGACAGAAAAGTTCCAACCAGTTGTAGCTAACTAGCCGTTTGAACACTGCATGTATTGAAAAGGAGATTTTAGCGTTAGATGTTTGCACCATAAGCTATTGCCCAGACACCCAGATGACCAAGACGATGGGTTTAAGTGGCAGAGTGCAACTTTATTGAACTAGCTTAATTATGGGGTGAACAATAACTATGGAAAGAAATAGCCCAGTGTGAGACAACAGGGCTCTACATCAAAACATGGACTCTCACAGTTTACATCAGCTGAGAATCTGGCTCATGGAGTCATTCATTTTCTGCCTCACCTCCCCAAGTCACCAGATAGCTACTAAGATCCCACCCCCATTCCCTCTCCTGGTGAGAAGAAATGAGGAAAGAGAGGGGGTGGCAATGCCAAACTTTGGACAGAAGCCAGTGCTCAGGTTTACCCCAGAAGCTGGCCCACTAATAAGCATCCCTCCCCACATGGTATACCAGCCAAAAATTGAAACAATACTAACCCTCTCCTTACCAAATTAGGCCTCCCAGGTGTTGTAAAGGAGTTGAAAACTCTCACTGCATTATCTAGTTACCATGAAGGAAAATTCCTTCCTGACACCTGCCACAGGTCATTTTGCCAGGCCCACAGCATACCAGAAGCCTCAATTCTCCCACCCACCAAGCCCAATGACTCACAGGGAAGGTGGATGGGTGTTGCTTAGGTGCGTATGAAAATGGTCAGCACAGCGGGAACTGGCTGATTCCCCTGAACCAGCCAGTTATGCACAGAGAACTCCAACCCGAGTACCACCTGAATCCTTGCCTTTCCCCACCACAGTAGATGCTGCCCCCAGGAGAACGAAGGGGATGACAGCATCAGGAAGCGCATACAACCCTCACCCTCACCCTTGCTGGCTGGCCAGGAACCTAGGGAGTGTTCCTCTCCCTGCCAATCTGGTCAACACCCCCTCTTCCCAGGCTGAGAGGGTAGGAGGGCTATTTAATATAATAGATTCATTACTAGAGTTTGGTTTTAGTAATCATAAATACACATGCACAAGTAAATAAAAAAATAAAAAAAAATAATTAAAGATATACCTATCTGCTAGAACTGGAAGGAACCTTGAAAGGTCATTGAGTCCAGTGCCCTGCCTGCACTAGCAGGACCAAGTACTGATTTTTTCCCCCCAGATCCCTAAGTAGCCCACTCAAGGATTAAGCTTACAATCCTGGGTTTAGCAGGCCAATGCTCAAACCACTGAGCTATCCCTTCCCCCAAGCATAGATAGGTGTGTGTGTGTGTATTTTATACATGTGATGTCTGACCCACTTTCTTACCTAGGTTTTATCTATCTATCTATCTGGCATACATATACATGCAGTGTATGGAACCACACACACAAGATATGACACTTTTTCACAAAACCAAAAGTTAAATGAATAAATTTCCACTCTGAGCTTCTTTACTGGTGCCAAACGCCATTGCCATTATTTCTTTAGCTACGATGGCCTGTCACCACAATGAACAAATTCAGAAATATTGTCATAACTCACATATAAAAACACAATGTCCCTGATAACATTATGTATGAGGGAGACAAGTTCCCACTTTTCAGACTGAAAGTCTGCCTCTTGGAGACAGCACTTCCCACCTCACACATAGTATCATCTCAGCACTAGGCACCATTTAGCTGGTGAATGAATAGACTTCTCATGCACTGACTATGATAAGTCTGTACCACATGAAGGCAAGACCACTGTGAGCTTCTAAGGGATACATCCCTATGCATTTATTTATTGTGTCTTTCGTTTTTATTGGGTTAGAGGGTGGAAAGATGCTGGTAGGGTACTTTCTCCATCTTCTCCCTGCTTAAAAGGGATCACACATCCAACAGAATATATTTTCAAGAGTATGTGCCTTTCAACTTCAACTTAACTCTGATTTCTTTTTCTATGCTGTCCAATTCAAAAATAGCAACAGTTTCCACCAGACTATGAGATAACTGAAGAGGAATTTTCAGTGCACAAAAAGAGCTAGAGGAATTCTCTGTCTGCCATCAACTGTCTGCTATAAAGGCAGAACAATTCCCTGGCGGTGGACACCGTAAGAGTATAACGAGAGGAGGATGAAATGGGCGGGGAAGGAAAGTCAAGTGGGCAAGAACAAGGGATGATGGCCAATGCTACAAGAAGCAAAAAGATAAGAAGGTTTTCAGATAAAAATATTTTTAATATCTATGTATTTACTGCTGAAAAACTGGATACATGTGTATTTGCTGGAAACAGAATTCACTACAATATGAAAAATTAATACAAAACCTACATTTAAATAACTAATGAAATGGCACCAGAATTGATGGGGACCTAGGAGGAATGCCCTTGTTCCCCTTGTTAAAATAAATTCATAACATCATATGCCCAAACTACAAAGGGAAGGCAGGAGGGGTGGAGAGTTGCTTTGTTAATAAATATTTACTATTTGATTCTTGAATGACAAAATCAAGATAGGTTCGGAATGTGAAAGTTCTGGCTACTACTTCATCCTTAACTCTAGAAAATGAAATCAGACGTCTGAGCCTTGCCCTTGAATTGCCTGATTTTTTTCATCCTATATTACAAGATATCACAACATTTATATTTTCCCATAGTTATTTCTGCAAAGTTTGGTTTCTCAGGTAAACAATAATGGGCCTAATTCTGCAGTCCCACTGTTTCCTTACTCCGGGTAAAACTTCCATTGACTTCATTGGTAGTTTTACCAGAGAAAAGACTGTACATTTGGACTCCTTCACTTCTGCCTGTTGCATATAACAGAATTTGGTCAAGTCATTTCTCTATTCGTTTGTAAAGTATTAGGGGCTTCTTAATAAATGTAAGTAGTCAGAACCTTAATTTTATGTCAGATCTGAAAGATGGAATGCCTAGCAGTACACTAGTAGATATCTAATATAATACGGGGCTTTGGTTCAATGGAGATTTAGAGGGATGTCCGCCAACAGTTGAATAACCAACTCCCCCTTCAAGAATACCCTGATTTTTTCCCCTTATAATCATCCCATCCAAGTACTGATTAGGCTATTCCCTGCCTAATCTGTGAGAGCTAACAAAAGCACCATCAGTGGTGGCTGGATACTGGTTTTACATCACTTGGGAAGAGAGAAAAACCACATTATATACTTAACATACCAATCCCTCAAATGAATATATAATTAAACGAATTATTAAACTACAGATTACAGTATGAACATGTCAGAATTTTGTTTGTCCATTTATTTGTTTTGTGGCTAATGTAAAGGGTTATCCTAAGTTATTGGGCTTAATTCACTCACAGGCAGGGGATGCGAACTGGAATCCCCTTTCACCCAAGGGCAGCTCTGCCCATGGGACAATTCACCTTGGGGTGAGGACAGGTGGTGGTACTGTGATTTTAAACTCTGACTGGTGGGGGAGGGACAGGAGATAGGAGCCTTACCTGCAAAGGCTGCCCAAGGAACATACTCAATTCATGCTTTTTCCAATTGCCCTGGTCCCCCTTCATTCAAAATTTCCCTACCTATTTTGAGCAGCACCAGTGAGCTCAAAGTCCTCCCCTCACAAAGGAAGGAGGGATGCAGCCATGTTGTGACACTGTGGTTTCCCATCCTCCCAGGTGGACTTTCCACTGCTGGGGGCCACAGGTTGGCTTATGCTGGAAGAACTCAAGGTATGAATCAAACTCTTTGTCTTTTAACTGCTATGGCCTTTCTAACATTTACTCAGTACAAGCTTGCAAGACATAAATGAAGAGAGAGGCCTATCAGCCCTCAGGCTAAATACAGTGAAGGAATTTAATGAAATAAGATTAGTCAAAACAGGATAAAATACATTTTGAACTTCAAGTGGAGGATAAGAAACATGAAAACTGGTCCTGTCTCATCAGTGACTCATCTCTATGAGCTTCTACATGCATGTTCAGTAGAGGAATAGAGACTGTGGATGCTTCTAAAATAAACATAAACCCCCCTTCAGAGTGCAGTTCTAAGATAGATTTTCTCCTTTTATGCCGATTCCTTCATAGCTCTGCTGAAGCCCAGCATGTGCCATCTATTTTTGCAGTCTACACCAATGTAGCAATATCCAAGACTAGTGTTTGCAATCCAAAATTTCTCACCATCTGGGAGGTAATCACCTTTTTGGAGAGCAATACAGCTTGTTTTTAAAACACTGCCACTGTTGCTTTTGTTTCATAACCCTTTCCAATGAAGTCAGGCATATTGTCTATACATTAAATACTCTACATACATGTGCATGTGTAGCTACTTGACGTCTGACTCTGTAACCTGCCGGGGTAGCACCTGAACTTGCAACCCCAGGCGGATTCCTCAAAATGCATTTGTAGGGAGTTTCTGAGATGTTGCTATTTATAATTGCAACCAGTTTTGAAACAATCTGAATGAGACTGGGCTCACCTATTCAGTCACTTTACTTAAAAAAACAAACTACCACCCTGTTTGTTGATGCCATATGAAGAACCTAGATCCTGTTAGAATGAAATCTATGCCACATTAAAGGCAGTGAAAATAGCAACCAATGGGGTAGTAATAATAAAAAAAACCCACATTATTCTTCAAAAAACAAAGCAACCCCCCCCAACTAACCCTACCAAAACTACCTGGTACAAACTGTATTATTAATATCAGACATGTCATACATTTGAATATATCTATATATATATATACCATAGAAAGAGATATGGTATCTTTAAATTACTGGGTGAAGTAGATAAAGAGTTGGAACACTGCCAAGGTAAAAGTTGTAAAACTGGATTGATTTTTGCTACAGCTTGCTAAGGGCTCCCTTGAGCTAGGATGCAATGTTCAAATATAATAATTGATAGCCTGAAAAAATATTTCTGATAAGTTGTGCAACTGTAACACAGAGCCCTGCCTGAGCTGAAACGAGCCTTTGTGTTTCAGCTAACCTGACTACCAAAGTGACCCAGATCTGCTGTTCACTTTCTTGATTATGGCCATATAATCTCCCCTCCCCCTCTCCATCTCCACTGCTGCTTCCTCCAGCTGTACAGAAAATGGGCTTGGACTTTGAACAGGGGCATTTGTTAAATGCTGTTGTGGAAAAGTAATTATCCAACAATCAGACCTATACATGCAGGGGGAAATCACATTCATTAATACCACCCTGGGCAATCGCATGTGGCAGAGGGGTTAGTGTTAATCTGACCCCTTTTCAGCCTTAACCTTGGTGCGCTGACCACCCCAAATTGTGAGTGTGTGTATCTAAATTGCTTCAGAGTCAACTGAACACATTAAATTTTTAAAAGGATTTAACTGAATTTTTTTTATAGCTGCTGAAAGGGGATAATTTATTAGCTCTGAGTAAATTAAAATCTCAAGCAGGGGTGAAGACTTTAGAGATTACTTTAAGACATTTTATATGCTTTTAACAGGAATGTTCTTTCAAATGGTCCAAAAATCAGCTAATTTTGTCCTATTTTGTAAATTACCTCCTAAGGCTGCAATGTTACAGATTACAATGGCTAAAAAACAGAAAGTTATACTTTCTAAAGGGGAGGGGAGAGTTGCACTTTTTAAATATAGCACTCTTGTTTTTCTTAATTTACAAGTCAGAGAAAAAGTTGTGTTAGATACTGCCAAGCCACCAAGGGGCGTATTTTTCATATGGCCCTTGGGTAACAGGGTAATGTAGGATAATGTAATTTATATGCACTAGGGCTAGACCCTGTTTTAAACAAATGCAAAATTTATAGTTCCCCCAAACCAGAAGGGCCCCAGGTTACATACTTCACAGACTCCATGGCTGGTTCCACTGATGGACAGTGAGCTGCAAAAAAGGGCAGAGGAAAATAAGTGATAATCATAGAATCATAGAAGTATAGGTGCTGGAACTAGGGGTGCTGGGGGTGCTGCTGCACCCCGTGCCTTGAAGTGGTTTCCATTATATACAGGGCTTACTGTTTGATTCAATGGCTCTCAGTACCCCCACTATACAAATTGTTCCAGCACCCCTGGACTGAAAGGGACCTCGAGAGATCATCTAATCTAGCGAGACTACATAGTAAATAATCGTGGGTTGGTAAGTGAGTGAGCATATTACCTGGCTAGCCAATAACAGTTCTGTTTGTGTTCAGGAATAAAATGCATATGAACATGGAGGTAAATTTTGCATCTATAAATTATTTTATTGTAAGCAAAGGCACACACACAATGATCCTCAAAATCCAAGAGCAAAACCCGCAATGGGCATATTTGGGCAGGATTTAGGTGACCTCTTCGGTGGCCTTTTGGGACTAACATGAATGAGTAACTACAAAGACTCAAAGGGAGTTGGGAACTTTTACTTTAGGGAGGAAATGTAAATGCAGAAAAGATGGTAGGAGCAGCAACAGCAGCCCAGCACTCCTGAGAGAGACTCATCCAGTTACCATTTTTATACCATTTTATGATGTTAACAAGGCACTCAGGAAAGGAGTTGCCAACTTTATATGTGTTTCTCTGATTCAGCTGGGTGTCTGTCTGTCCCTCACACATATACAACACTGGGGGCATACAGAGAGGCTGTACTCACACATTCCTCCATAGGTCCAGGACTGAACATGGCTAATACTCCAGTATCCCCTGTTTCACAATAGAGCATTAAATCCCAAACACACAGTTATGAGATTTTAGCCTCTAAACCTGCAAATCTAAGGTCCTAAAGCAGAGTAAAAAAATTCACCCTGAAATTTATTCTTTTTTTCCTAGATAAACAGGATTGACACATTGTAACAAAGGGTTATAAACTAAAGCAAACTAAATGCTTGATTACTTAGTCAATGTACTGAATTTTTTTTAAATACATTGTTTCCATTTTTCCTAGGAAGGAATCATCAGATTAAAAAATATAGGCAAATCCACCATTTTGGAGGGTGTTACCAATTTTCCAAGGTAATTTTTTCACTCCTGTCCCTAGTTGCCAAGCTCTGGCTAGAAGCATTTGCTGATTGATGAACATTTTCTGATCTCAAACTCTGTTATACACTTTTATTGGTTCTCTATCAGCTATATAGAAATGAATATATTGTAGGATGGCGGGAAAATAGTTCTATTTAGCCCGTTCCTTATGTTTCAGCAAAAATGACTACTTTTTAGTAGATATATCTATAGATGTTACTATTCCCCTATGGGCTGGAGGAGATATTCATAAATGGGTACCACCTTGACCTAGTACTTAGTCTCTATGGGACAGAATTTACAAAAGTATTTAGATGCCTACAGATGCAGATAGGCACCTAGACGGGTTTAAAGAAGTACATAAACAGGTACCCATCTGTATCTTTAGGCACCTAAATACCTTTGTAAATATGTCTGTAGCCTATAGTTACAGGTATTGCTAGGTAAGGCATAGGCAAAAGTTAAGGCAGTAATGCAGTGAGCCTACAAGCCTCAAGGCCTGTACAATGATAGTTTAGCTAAACTAGTCAAGGCCTCAAACGCCTTAGCATGAGCAGCTAACCAAGAGTAACTCTTCATCATAAGATATCACAAGATAGAATGCTGTAATGACTAAACTGCTGACAGGTAACAAGAAGATACGAGTGATACTCACTTTTGATATTTTTAAGTTAGGAACATCAACAGATATCCAACCACTAGAATACCATGACAATAATTGACATATATGCTAATAAGCTAGAGATAAAAGGCCTATTAACCTATCGGAGAAGGGTACCCCAACATTAGTAGGGTCAGGAAATACGGATAAGGAAAAGGGGCTGAAAACCCGACTGAATAAGCATTAGGCATAGTCGCACAGTGTAACACATTACAAAAGTTGTATCCTGACTTGTATGCCTTGGGAGATGTAACTCTTGGGATATGCCAGAATGATGGCCACTAGTAATGGTGATGATGATGAGGAGGAAGATAATGACTAACACTTCAGGTTGGTCTGCAAGGGATGGTTGGAGTATATGGATGTTCAGTTGCTCATACCTTTGTGAGTTGCAGTGTTTGTAGCTTTGTTAACTGTGTTAATAAAATTATTACAAATACAGAAGATTTTCCTAGGGTTCCCAAATGAACAGTAATTCTAATAATATTGGGCCTGAACTTGGGACAAAAGCCTACTAAACCTCAGAGTGTTAATTGGGAATTCTTAAGTAATCAATATAATTAATACACACTCAATAGAACAGGCAACAGTCCCCATAAGCTTAGAAAGAAAAAATCCAAAAGTTGTGTCCAGATCTGCATAGCAAAGTAAAACAAAAAAATATTAACTAAGGTGATACATTATTTTAACATAGACGTACAGCAATTGCCATAGTGGATCAGAGCAATGGTCCGTGTGTCTCAGTATCCAATTGTTGACAGTGTTTAGTACCAGATGTGTCAGAGAATGGTGAAAGAAGCCACATAGTGAGGAAATAGGGAATAACCTTCCTATAGGGAAAGTTTGTCTTGAAGGCTTATATTTTGTCTTTTAAAAGATTTATCCTATCTAATGTAATGGTTATGTCATTCTTATCATTCAAATATTGCAGGATTTTCACAACCACCTTCAAATCCCCTCTGTTTCTGCTATAACTTAAAGATAATTTAACCAGAACTGAACACAATATTCCAGATGAGATTGTACTATTGATTTACATAACGGTAGTATAATATTTTCAATATTATTTTCTATTCTAGTCTTTATAAACATTATTTGCCTTTTTGAATGCCGATGCACATTCAACAGATATTTTCATTGAATGGTCCACCCAGGTCTTTTTCTTGAGTTGTTACAGTTAATGTAGAGCAAAGCAATACTTATAAGTATTTCAAATTATTCCTCCTACAGTGTGCATTAACTTGTATTTGCTAACTATGAAGTTCATCTGTTATCATGCTGCCCATTCACCTGGCTTTAAAAGTCCCTCTAAAATTCTTCCCAACCTTCTCAAGCATTGACCAATCAAAATAATTGTGTGTTATCCATAAGTTTGGTTACTTCACTATTAAACCTTTTTTCCATATCTCTAATATATAAATCACCACTGGTTCAGGTATGGAGCATTATGGCATCCCATTGTTCATTTTTTGCCAGGCTTTCACCCACACTTTTGCTGTCTTGATCTGTGCAAACTCAGATTGGGAACAAAAATCTGTTCTAACTTGTTCTTCCGGTCAGTTTTTCAGATGTTTGGGTAATTTATGACAAACTTAGAACTGTACTTTATCAATTTCTCCAACAGTTTTGAATTTTGAAAGTCAGCATGTAATTTTAGAAAACCGTTGGATAACTTAGACTGAAGATTTGCAAGTGGATGGCAGCTTATAACCCTTTCTATCTACAAAGAGAAACCATTCAAATAATTTAAAAATTCAGGTTTGTGTTGTTAGTTCTATTGTTCAGTGGTTGGGAACCATATAAAAAACCAAAATGTAATTTTTATGGACACTGGCATACTAATTGGAATAATTTGAACTTTTCTTATGGAAAGATTTAAAATGGAATAGGAATGCTCTACTTAGTGTGTCAAATCACATTTAATACTAATTGCTTTTAACTTGTAGATATGGTATCTCTCTTCATTAATACTCTAACTTCATCCATCTGATCTGACTCTGAAATTTTAGAAATGGAGCACTGACCTCTTCAAAGCATGGCAGAAATGGAAAGGAAATGAAAAGCCTAGCATTTATTATGAGCTATGGATAAATAAAATATAGCACATATAAAAGTTACAGTACTTGCTGGGTTAGCAGGTTGCAGAGACTGGAATATCACAACAGTATATTCTTATGCATAAATTATACCAAGAATACTAAAGACACCCAGATTTAAAAGTTGTAGCAGGCATGGACATCTAGTAGCAAGAAAATGCTCTGGTACACATGCATACAGGTCCCCAAATCAGTTTCTTGATCCTAAGCAGAAAGGCTTCAGTTCTCCACATTCTCTTTACATTGGTATAAATCAGAAGTAACTCATTGGCCCCAACCCTTGCCTGCATCAAAGCAGCACTTGGTGCAGGTCAGGAAGAGATGGTGGCAAATATGGCTTGACAACTCCTTTACATTCCGGGGTCCTGAGTCCAGTCAGCAACTTGACTGGTCCTTAATATAAGTTAGAGCAGCCTCAGGGCTGTTGTAACTTATGTCCAGCTGATTTTGGCTTCAAGGGGTTGTTCCAGCAGTCAAAAATCATCATATTGTAAAGATGTCCTTCTGCTGAGACAGCTGCAACCATGGCAATAACAATAGCAATGGGTAGGATTTGTCCCCTTGCAGCCTAAGGAGGTGCACCCATATAAAACTAGTATAAAGTGGTAAGAGAATCAAGCCCTTTGCCACCAACGAAGAACAAACTCTCTATGGTGGATGCATAGAATGGCATTGATAGTTTCTACAGAAAGCTGTTTTTTGCCCTCCTCTCGATGACAAAGTTATTAAAAAAGGATAATCCTTGGATTTGGACAGAAAGATGTAATATGGCATATGAATAGATCGGGAAGTTAGTGCAAATTAGAACTATTCATCATTGTATAGGGATAGATTAATTGTAATTATTTTCATATATTAACGAGCAAGCCATTATTTCACATAAAATGCATTGTGGTACCAAGAGACCAATTATTTTCTGTTCCAGAACCTCTCAGATAAAGGAAAGAAAACTATGCTGGAATAGAGAAAAAGAGGCTCCACGTACAGTAACTGCAATCAGGAAATTCCTAGCTTGAAATGTGCAGAAATAGATTTCTGCAGAAGAGCTGTTTAGCGGTTGTAACTGAAAGAGAGCAGCTTCTAGAAGCTGGTTAGATCCTCGTTTGATCTCTACCATCCCTTGGAAGCTTCAGGCCTGATTCTAACCATGGAATTTGCGCCAATTTTACATAGGTGTAACTTCAGTTGAGTTATTCTTGATTTACATCCATATAAACTTGTGGCGAATTAGATCCATTTTCTTTGGTTAAAATAAACAAAAAGCATTCTTCAATACACATCACCTACAGGAATCGTTATTAGCATTCTTCTCTCTAGCAGAATAAGGTAAATTCTCTATCTGCTGTACTTTAAGTAGTTCACTTTTTGGTGCAGGGAGGATTGGAAGAAGATTTTTCTGACTGTAAGTGTGGTTTTGTTGTTGCCGGTAGGAACACGTCACATTTTTCTGCTGCCTACTTGCAATGCTGACAGGTCTGATGTTAATAATGGAGCACCAGCAGGGCTTCAGTGATTTGCAGAAAAAAGCAAGTTATGTAATTTTTCCATGTAATAGCTGCAGTCTGGGAAGAATTGGCCTGAAACTGTCTGAAGCAGAGTCTTCCATATTAAGTAGTTTAATTGCAGGATAATATTTTTATGCCCTGAATTAAATAAGAAAAAAAATCCATCCCATTTCATTTGCTGCATCAACTATCTGTATTTGTTCCCTGATATCCTTAATTAGGTCAATTTGAAATTTTAACTACTTAATTTTACAAATTTGATTGTAGGGAAAGAAAGTTTTAGCTTCTATTAAATTTACTTTTTCTTTGTAAAAGAGACCACTGTCAATCGTTACGTAATGATACCATATTATTTCATGAACAAAATAAAGAATTATTGATACTGATCCACGGAGTAATTCAATGGTAAATCACTCACCACTTTTGTAGCACATTGTACTGTACTTGTGTGTCCTGTCCCAGACCTATGTGCATGTAAAAAGAGTAAAGGCAGATTAAAAAAATTCCACCAAATAAATTAGCCATAAAATTAGTTTTGAAATATAAGAGTCCAGTACTTTTTATGAGGAAAACAGTGTTGTCAACTCTTGCGATATTTTAAGTTTTTCTTAAATCCCCAACTTCTGGAGTCATGTTGTTAAATGATAATTTAAGCTTTAATTTTTTATTAAAGGGAGGATTCTATCCCTTCTGGGTACTGAGAAAAGTTTGAAAATGTGAATCTTAAGGGCTCAAAAAACAGCAGGCAAATAGAAACAAAATAAATGAAAAAAACATTATACTTTTATGCCAATTTCATGATTTTTAGAGCCTGATTCAGCAAGGTATTTAAATTTGTGCCTAATTTTAATGTGCTTCCGTGGTATTACTCACATGTTTAAACTAAAGCACACTTTCAAATACTTTGCTGTATCAGGGCTTGTATCCTTAAATACAATTAAAATATATACAACCACAATGTGTCTCTAGATCACTAAGGAAGAAGTAAATTAAGCATACCATGGGACAGGTAATTGGGGACCCATATGAAATGAGCTGGCAGTCTCAATCCACCCCAGTACTTAGTGGACAAGTTTCTCTCTTTCTCTCTCTCTGTCTATATATATATAGACAGAGAGAGAGACCACTTTCCTGTTCACTATATATATATATAAAATCACCAGCAGTATTGATATATTTGCTGGCAATCTCAGCAGAGAGGCCAAGAAGTGAATGTGGATTGAAAGTGAACAGGTCAGGGTTGAGGCATTTTGTAAGACAGTATGGCAAAACCGGCCCTGTATGTGCCTGTTGACAGTGAACCTTCCTCTGTGGGGCTGTCAATCTGACACCTTTCAGCAGCATTAAATTCACTTATAAAGAGGAAGGGGGGGGGGCAGGGAGATTGATGTAATCCAGAATAGTATCATAACATTACTGTTTCCTAATGCTCGGTTAGACTGAGACTCACATGCTGGATAAACAAGTAGATGTCAAGGGGATGCTGCAAATCTAAATCCTTCCCAGCAGAAATAATTCTGGGCATACATTTTCAGGATATTTGTTAAAGTCTTTCTTTTGTCATAGCCCTAAAACACCTGTTGGAGCAATTTACTTTGTTGCTGAGTAGAACAAATATAAATAGTTTAGCATTCAGAGTCCTTAGTGCTGTAGGCTGCATATGAACTGCTTTTTTTCCTGATAAATTATGTTCATTCTTAAATCTGTGGGAACAATTCATGTTAGTATCACTCTCATTATATTCTGCTGTGGTTTCACCACTTAAAACTAGATTTACACTGCACTAGATTCTTCTTGGTTTTTCAACTGACGGCTGATTTTACACTGAAGTTACTCTGTTGGCTTCAGTGAAGTTTATCCCACTTTACACTGGTAAGTGAAGAATCAGGCCAATATTTTGCAGATTTTATTTTTTTTAACCCAAAAGGTGTATAACTAATAAGTTAAGAAACATTCAGGTGTCTTTAGAGTAGCTGAAGTTGGCATATCTTAGGTCGATTTACCTGGCCGTGAGGACGGCGGTGAGTTGACCGCTGCCACTCCCCCGTTGACTCTGCTTCCTCCTCTCACCACGGTGGAGTTCTGGAGTCAACGGCAGAGTGATGGGGGATCGATTTTATCGCGTCTACACTAGACACAATAAATCGATCCCTGCTAGATCGATCACTACCTGCTGATCCGGCGGGTAGTGTAGATGTACCCTAAGTTGAGTGGCATAGTTAAACTGATCTAAGTCCCATGTAGACAACTCTAGGTTGACAGGAGAATTCCTCTGTCAAGGTAGCTTCTGCCTCTCAGGGAGATGAAGTAACTACACCAATGAGGGAACCCCTCCTGTCAACACAGGTAGTGTCTACACTGAAGCACTACAGCGCCATTTCAATTACAGAAGCCCTTTTGCACTGGTGAAACTAAACCAGTCTAAAAATCAGTTTAAGTTGAACCATTATTAATTCTGTGACTAGACAAGGCCTTTCCCAGAAATGACTGGGTGGATATGGGTGATGTGTCAATAGGTGCCAGACTCCAGGGAGAAGATCTTGTAGGTGTTGGTCTCTGTCTGAGGGGTTGGAGCAAAAGTGGTTATACCTCAGCACTTGGCTGTAGACAATGGATCGTGTCCAGTTTCCATCCCAGACTCACCAAGCATTCTCCAAACTACAAGAAAGAAATCAACAGAGCCAGACGTGTACCCAGAAGCCTCCTGCTGCAAGACAAGCCCAAGAAAGAAACCAACAGAACTCCACTGGCCATCACTTACAGTCCTCAGCTAAAACCTCTCCAACGCATCGTCAGTGATCTATAACCCATCCCGGACAATGATCCCTCGCTTTCACAGGCCTTGGGAGGCAGGCCAGTCCTCACCCAAAGACAACCCACCAACCTTAAGCATATTCTCACCAGCAACCACACACCGTACCATAGTCACGCTAACTCAGGAACCAATTCATGCAACAAATCTCGATGCCAACTCTGCCCGCATATTTATACCAGTGTCACCATCACAGGACCTAACCAGATCAGCCACAACATCACCAGTTCATTCACTTGCATGCCCACCAATGTAATATACGCCATCATGTGCCAGCAATGCCCCTCCGCTATGTACATCGGCCAAACTGGACAATCCCTACGTAAAAGGATAAATGGACACAAGTCAGATATTAGGAATGGCAATATACAAAAACCTGTAGGAGAACACTTCAATCTCCCTGGACACACAGTCGCAGATTTAAAGGTAGCCATCCTGCATCAAAAAAATTTCAGGACCAGACTCGAAAGAGAAACTGAACTTCAGTTCATTTGCAAATTTGACACCGTCAGCTCAGGATTAAACAAAGACTGTGAATGGCTTGCCAACTACAAAAGCAGTTTCTCCTCCCTTGGTGTTCACACCTCAACTGCTAGAAGAGGGCCTCATCCTCCCTGATTGAACTAACCTCGTTATCTCTAGACTGATTCTTGCCTGCATATTTATATCTGCCTCTGGAAATTTTCACCACATGCATCTGATGAAGTGGGTATTCACCCACAAAAGTTTATGCTCCAATACTTCTGTTAGTCTATAAGGTGCCACAGGACTCTTTGTCGCTTTTTACAAATAAATACTGGTTGTGGTGTAACTAAATTGAATTTGGTACTTTAGCAAGGGCTTTACTGGCTGGCACATTTGGACAAAACTGAACTCTTAGCTCAGGGGAGGCAGAAGCTGGTGTGATAACTCAGAGCAACTGCACCAGTATTTTCCCTCAGTGGTCTGCCAGAGCACCCACTTTCAGGGTTCTACCTCCTCAGCTGTTTCTTTTGTTGGGTGGAAACCTGTGCCTCTCTCTCTCTCTCTCTCTCTCTCTCTCTCTCTCTTTCTCTTCTGACCAGGGTATTCCAAGGCTGCACAGTTCCCTGCCTTCACTGTGTTATTCCCAGCAGAGATAGGCTGTTCAAGCACACCTGATTGCTTTCTCTTCAGAGATGGTTAACAGGTGTAATTGCTACAGTTACAGATGCCACAAAGTCCTTTCTGTAAGGTAAAACACTACAGAGAAAACATATTCAAAACAGTTAGAGAACCTACTTGCATGCTAATTGGCTTACCAGAGACCATCCCAACTCTAACATGGGCTCTAGGAGGAGCATCTTTCAACACCCCACTCATTGGATTTCCTTTCTGGTCTCAAGTTCATCACAACTTCAGCTCAGAGCAAGCACCCAGTCTTATGGGGCCTTAGTAGACCCAGTCCTTCCAACCCTACCCTCAGGATTGGGACCCTCTATGGACCAGTTTTAAACCAGGCTATTTATCCAAAAAAATCCTTCTGTTGTCTGTTGGTCCCTGGAGAATCCAGTTTGAGCTAGTATATTCACACCTTTCCAGGGGGGAAAGCTTCAAAGGGCTGACAATGGAGGAAATAAATTAGAACCCCCTTCTTGCTAAAGAAGGTATGCACAACACCACAATAACATATGCATAATGGAATGTTTAATACAATGGGCCTCAAAAGGTACTAATCCTACTTCAACCCTGATTCAATTCAAGGTTTAACTTAATTAAATACATTTCTTTTTAATCCCATATGGTTTATCCAGGATATTCTGGGCCACAGAGAAGGCTGCAGTCTTCTCTGAAAATGGTGCCATGAATGGCTGGTGATGACCATTGGGGTCTCAGAATGCATTCAGGCCACAATTCACCAAAGTACTTCAGCTTCACTAAATCATGTCCTTGATGATGTAAAGCTAGCATTTCAGTGTAGAAGGACACCTTTTCTGCTGTGAAGACAAAGGCTTAGGGAATAACAACAAAAGAAAAGACACCAAAAAAACCCACTCCTAGAAGTGTTAAGGGGGAAAAATGCAGCTGAACCAGTGGTAGGAAGTATGGGAGTTTTTCTAAAATGCTCCTGTGCAGACATGGTAACTGTTGCATGCAGAAAAGTCCATACCAGAATAGTGGAGTGTGAAAACAGAACTGAATGGATTAGGAACTTTGATTAGCATTTTGGTAAATTACAAATACAGCAATATAAATATTATCATCACAGGATTTTTTCTCCCCACTCCAATATGCCATAAGATAGCATTTCAAAAGGGGAAAAACAGAACCAAAATAATCTCTTCTGGTATTAAGTCTGAGATTATCTTTTAAAGACAAGAGCTGTTTTACCACCCCTCTCCCGCAAAAATAAAATAAAATAAAAAGTTCTAAGCACAATATAAAATGGGTAATGAAAAATATAAATGCTCTTTCAACTAGAGAAGAGAATCGCTTCATAATTTACACTATCTATACTTGAAAAGAGAAAAACGTCACTACCCATGACTTATTGGTTTCCCCCTCTTCATTAAACATCCCCTGTCTGTGTTTCTATCTATTTAGTGCATATTCTTCCCATTCCCTTGTCAGTGCCCTTAGATACAAGGAATATATCTGAGACTCAGTGCACAAAGAATTTTCATTTTAATACACAGCAAATTAGAGGCATTGCACATGCATGTATATGTGGCGTACCAGACTATTAACCTCTAATGTGGATTCGTTTTCCTTGGATAATCTTTTGCCCACATCACATTACTCTACTCTAACATTTGCAAACCAATTAATTTATCTCTTGGAGGGTGTATCTTGCTGAATTTGTCAATGACAATGAACGTAAAATAAAGTATTCAAATATAAATCAGTCTAAAGTACTGTCATTGTTGACAAGAAACTGAATGGTGTGAACTGTATATAGTGCATATAGAAATGTACTTGCTCCGTAAACTCTTCCATGGATTTAAACAAAGACAAAAATAGGTATAACTTGCCTGATACTGTTTAGTTATGTAACAGATTGAGGATCTAGGTTTTAGTCACTGAAAATGTGATAAACAACACTGTGCATTAACGCAGAAAACAGATTGAGCTTTTTAATGGTACATCGAATAAGACTTTATTAGCATCTATTAGGTTCAACCCAAAGCCGGGGAAATAGCATTAATGAGCATCATATATCAGTCTGTCTGTTATTAGATAACATTATCCCTTAAAACTAGCAAGTCATATAGTACTTTATACTTTTTACCTTTATCTTTAGAATTAACTGCTGACATTCTGTCCTGTTACACTGGCCTTACTATTAGTAATAGTGAACCAATTTATAAACCCATTAGTGACACTTTTTCCCAAAGATAAAAACAGTCAAAATTATCTGGCAGCAATTAATCTTAATGGCTGTATGCAGTAAACAGCAATGGGCTAATTCCAGCTCTGTCAGCCCCATCAAACAATCCCACATTAGGCAGCTTTTCACTGATCCATTAAGCATATTCAGAACAACAACAAATTCAATGCTGAAGGCATATGCACTAAACATTACAACAGTGATCTTCTGAAGCCATCATTATCTCTTAAATAGTACTTCCCCCATGTATTATCATTATGCTGTACATTAGAAATACTTTGATTAAACTCCCTTAATTCATAACAGACAGCTGCAGACCATTTATGCAGTTAATCTCAACACAACAGCTATTGAGGAAATATAACAAATGAAGGCTGTAAACTGGAAGTCATTACGAGGAAAGATACTGGTTTTCTAGCCCTCTTAGAGCAAAGTGCATAGCAAGATTATGCTTTAGGACTTCAGTAAAGCCAACTGAAACCCTAATGACCTTCCTCTTTTCCTGCAACATCTGCAACACAAGATGCAGTTTTTAAGGTGTGCAGTTGGGATCAAATAAACTTCCAATGGACCAAAGTCACACTCGAGACATAACACACAAACCAGTCTCCCCACACGTTTGCTGATTTCACTCAGAGCTTGCAGTAATATGTCACTATGGAAGAACAGTTCTTTCTTTCTTTCTCTCTGTAGCCAGTAACAGTCACTGTGAAAGACTGCAGACGTTCCAGTTTTCTTTCCTCATAGTAATAGCAGTTTTGAGGATTTTATTGTACTGTTTTCTCTTTAAGGTATAATGGATATGAAATTGCAAGCAAATTTGCATAAAACATTTACATGGTGATGTAAAGAAAACAATATCAGGATGAGAAAGAAATCTCTAACTAAATTATATTTCCACTCTGACCTTAAATTCTCATGAGGTATTCTTATTTAATAACATGAAAGTGTTAAACAGATACAAGTTTATGGTGTTTTCTTAAGTTTTCGTCAACTAGGTTCCAGAAAAAAATGTACATATAAAAAAAAATCACTCTGAAGTGTCTTTTCTACACTTTAGGGAAAAAGAGAGGTGAGTGTGTGTTGCTAAACTAGATCATACCTTATCTTAATGTAAAAACCTAGAAATCGGTGGGATTTGGGCACAGAATATACTTTCACAAATTCTTTACTTCTCAAGTGTAAAGAAACCATAAAAGTGTTAGTGAATAGGATCTATGTGTCTAAAAGTTCTTCCCCATTTATAAATAGTTTATTTGTTTTTTTAAGGATATAAACCACAGACACAGTGTCTACCTTTGAATGAAATGACCAAATAAATAAAACTTCAATCTGGCATTGGCCTGTCAGTGCTGCTCTTAGTTTCAGTTTATAAATAATATAGAATGCAGAACCTCTGTAGCACTTTCAGAGGTGTCAGCGTGGAATATTACGTGTCAGGAGTAGTACCCTCTTGGGTTAAACAAGACAACTCATGACACTGAAGGTAGATGATTATCCCATGTCAGTCCTATTTTATATTTGTCCCAACGCTTTCTAAAACTCAGGCTTATCAGGAGTTCACTAGGCCACAGCTTTATACTAATTTTCACAAATAACGTACAGTATAAAACTGTGTATACTAACACTATAACATTACAATAAAAAACAATGCCCCATTTGTAGCTAGGGATAGGTCAAATCCATCTTTATAGTGTTCATTGGGGTGAAATTCAGCCTTCTGCAGACAGCCAGCATAAGACCTATGCAGTGCTTAAACTGTATTTTGAGGACTTAACTGATGCACAGGACTCTGCAGAGGGATGGTTTTCACTCTAGAATGTGAAATATTAGTCATTACTATCTAGTGAATTGAAATTACAGTGCATTTCCCTTCAGCAGGGAAAGGATGGTCTTGTGATTAAGTTACAGATTTCGAAACCAGGCGCTCTGAGTTTTCTTCCCATCTGAAACTGTTCAAGCATATAATCTTGGTCAAATCACTTCAATGGTCTGTGCCTCAATTTCCCCTCTTATAACATGGATAATATGCTTTAAATACATCACAGGAGTGCCAATTAATGGATAATGTCCAAAGCCTTCTGAGATTTTCAAGTAGAAAGTGTTACAGAAAAATCATTATTTATTTAAACCACGGTATAATGTTTCATATGAATCAAGGCACTCTGCCTCCGTGACCCATAACAAGAGAGGGTGCCTGAGTTACTTAATTGTAACAAAGTTGTGGGCATTTAGAAGTCTACCCTACGCTGAGGTCCTGTAAAACTCACACCTCCCTTTCTGCAGGCCAGCCAGAGTTCTAAGTGCCAAGTACTGAGAGGTAACCATTCTCTTCACCAATAATGTGATGAGCCCACCAATACACTTAATCAGAAGTAGAAGCGCCAACTTCCTGAATTCCTGGGGGATGCTCGACCCCCGCTCCACCACAGATCCTGCCCTGACTCCACTCCTTCCCCCAGACCCCACCCTCTCCCCGCCTCTTCCCGCCCCACTCCACCCCTCCCCCACCTCTTCCTGCCTCCACTTCTCCCCCACCCCTTGAGTGCCTCCTGCATGCTGCTGAACAGCTGATCACTGGTGGGGGGAAGAAGGGGGAGTAGCTGATTGGTGGGGCCTGCAGGAGGGCTGGAAGGGGGGGAGGAGCTGATCCATGAGGCTGCTGGTGGGTGCTGAGCACCCACAATTTTTTTTTCTGTGGGTGCTCCAGTCCCAGAGCACCCACAGAGTCAGCGCCTATGATCAGAAGGATAACCAGTCTTATGATTTCAGCCATGAAGAGGTGAATTAAATCATTCCATTAGTGTATAATTAAAGGAACCAACTAGTTTTAAAAACTATATTGAGATTAATTATTAATTGTTTAAAAATATTTATATTATGGCAGTTCACAGAAGCCCCAATCAGCACTGAGGACACGTGCTGCCAGGTAGTATACAAACACAGAGAAAGACATGGTTCCTGCCTCTAGGAGCCTGCTAACCCTATCACCTGCAATGACTGATTTGTTCATTAATAAATGAAGGAGGCAAAAATCAGTTTCAGCAGACATCACCAATATTGCTTCATGTCAACTTCATTAAAGGTGTTCAAGAGCAAATTAGATGCAACTGCTAAATGAACTCCTGTTCCTATATATGGAATGGCTTTGATGACAATGAGGTGTCTTACCACCATAAGATATATGAGCCAATAAGATCAAGGTGAAGTACCTGTTCCCATAGTCAAAAAGAAATGCACTGACCATCTTCACACTAGGCAAGGCAGACTTATTATTGGCTCGGATACTGTACTAACATCCAAGTAATGAAATGTCTCTAGCAGATGATACTCACATACCTCCCACTTGCTTCCAATTATCCATGCTTCCATTTCCTCCCCAAATAATAGTTAAGAATTTCCAAACAGATGGTATACCCTTAAAATAAGGTGGAATATCCCATTAACAATAAATCAGCAGAAATTCATATGGATTTTCAAGGTACAAGTCATTTTAGTTTAGTAACCATTGGTGGAGAGGTAGGCAAACTCTAATTTCAGCACATACAATAATGAAAGGCCCCATACATCTCCATTTCCTTCAGATTGCTAGTAAATGAAATTTATCCAGCGGACTTACCTTTAATAACTTCTCACAGTGGGCTTGAGCCTGAGAAGTGCTAAGCAGCTTGAGATCCCTTGGGAATGAGACGTCATAGGAATATGGAGAACAGGGATGAGTTATTCCTGGTCATTTCCTTTTTCAAGCCTGTGATAATTTTGCATTTAGTTGGAATCTTGGCAAACCACACCTTTCAACTTAGTCTTCTAACAACTGATTACAGGCAGCTCAACACAGTCACAAACGGCCACCTGGCAACTTTATCACTTAGAAGACTTAGGACCAGATTTTCTACTGGTGTAAGACAGTTATGCCAATATATATCACTGGAGGATCTGATTAAATATTTTGTTAAAGTTTTTGAGCACCCACTAACTGAAACTATTCCATAAACTTCATGCCAGAGGGTATTATCTTATTTTGAATCTACAGAAAACCTTTCACAACAACTATTTTAGTGTAAAAAAAAGAGGTTTAGTTTCTTACATAGCTTGTTACTTTATCTTAAAGTGCTGTTAATAAACCACTTCACAAATATTTTCAACATCAGTTGGCTAGCAGACATCACAAAACTAGCTAACAGACATTTTTAATTTACTAAGGTGATAATGGGCACTTGTACAGTATAAATTTGTTGATTCAATGATAATATAGCTCCTATTAATAAAAACACAAAGAAAGTTGATTAAGTGTATGATTAAAATGCAATCAAATTACTAGTGTAGCAATATTTTGGTAGTCTGAACAATGTAAGACACACAAGGATACTCTTTAAGGGAAAAAACATCAATGTTACAATCTACAGGAGATCTTATTGTACTTAGATCTTATTCTAGGGAATTCCTAGAACAAGGGAGTTGGATGCTCAAATCCCATTAAAATTCAGTGGCAGTTGGCTTCCATAGGATTATTAGGATATTCAAAGCCTTAGTTAATTAAGTTATAGCTAGAATGGGAAGTTCATAAGGATGCCTATAGTATTCTCTTGTTGTTCCAAGCAAAGAACTCAATATTGACACCAAATAAGAATTCTTGATCTTAGGAGAGTGTGCTACTGAATGGATTTTGGTAAGTTAATAATAATGATGTTAGATAATGATGAATTTTATCTTAACTTGTAGACATGGTTGCTTCCTAGCTTTGATAACACAAACAGTCAACTGTGAAACTAACTGGTTTAGTTTTCTTAATCTTTCACAAGGAGACTTTCATACTGCTGAGAACCACCCAATATGTTGGACCTAAATATAAATCACTTTCATTTTTAATATTTTTTTCACAATTTTTCTTACCATATATCAAAATGGTCAAATATGTTGGTTTCAAAACCAGGACTTTCTCCTACATGGCCTATCCTCTATTCATCCTCCAGTGAAAACGAATTGGGACAATAGCTACCATCAATTGTACATAAAACTCCCAATGACCTAAATGGAGTTCTGTAAGCAGGAAAAAAGGCAAGATGGGGCAACCATACTAGATTTACATGCATAACAGACTGTGATGCCACTCACATCAAATTATGACTGTGCTACTTTGCCAGACAACTGAAGAAGCAGAGTTGGGTGTTAAATAATAAAAATGAGAATAGAAAAATACTGGCCAACTAGATTTTCAATAATTTTATTTTTGAAAAAAAGTTTCCTACTATGTGAAAGTCTTCATTTAAGAGTTAGATAAAGTTGTGGCTGCCAATCAGCAGTCTTTCTAATCAGCAGTCAGACATTTAATGAATTTAGGTCTGATTCTGTAACTTTTATACATATTGAGTAGAATTTTTTAATGCAGGTAGACACATTTGCTTTAGTTTGTGTATATAAGTTCTAGCTAGGCCCAAACATAAGCTCCATAAGGGGGTTGATTGTTAGAAAATCCAGTCTAATGACTGGTTAGATATTCCACACAAACAATTAATTATAGAAACCATAACAAGTATACTAATTTTCTAAAAGCAATATAGCAGTGTATAATGTTTCCATCTGTATTTAAAAGAAACAATTAAATAGATATTACTAAATTATCTATCCAACCTTAACTTTTTTAATAAGTTAGTCATGTTGTCCTAAACCTTCCTCATTAATACTTTGAAGTTACATTGTGTTTCTTGCATACCTAGACTTTAGCTACAAAAGAAGCCCAAGGAAGGTAATGCTATGGTATTTTGTAATATATTTTTAAAAGTAAACTGTGTTTCATAAGAAAAAAAGTGGATATAATAATAATTATATTCATATGCAATTGCCAGCAATTTATAGCCAATTTATCAATGACCATGCAGCTGCACTCACTGTAGTTTAAAAAAACAAAACAAAAACAAAAAAAACCCACCTCACATAATGTTTACATAGTCTTTGAAAGCATAGCATCTTAGCGGGGGAACAGGAAGCCACTGGAGTAATTAGAAAGGTATATTGTAGTGCATATAATCATAGAAGGATGTTTGTATTATAGTCCAACACATCATTAAGGATACAATTGTTATTTAATGTGGCACAATCATCTTTCTACTCTTCATGAAATCCACTTAAGTAATTACTTTTCTTAGCTCATTGGCTCTATGAACTGACAGTTTAGCAAAGTGTTATATCTAAAGAAATATTAAATCTCAGTTTTCATAATGCCTCCACCCTTTTTAAGTTTGATTGTTACTGCTTAGTTGGAATGACCACTGTCTCATCAGAAAAAAAAAATAGGCCAGAGGATTGGGAGTGGGGGAAGAAGAGGCAATTGATTAGAAGCTTAAAACAAACATTTAAGGGTTGCAATACTGATCTGAAAAATTGGAAATGTATTGAGAAAGCCCTACTCCTCTTCACTTTCCTGTGCTTATTTATAGAACATATTCTAAAATTAGAGATACGTTAAACCAATGAACTGAAATGTGTGTGCATTCTTCGTTTATTTTTGCACCTGCTAACAGCAATACGATACTGTCACTGCAGCTTTTTAATGTTTGGACTTTCTGTTTCCAGAAATGCCACCTTGCTGCATCAACGGGGAACTTGATGAGGCCAGCAGTGAAAATGGAAAATCTCAGCAGCAAGGGAGGGACACACTCGCTAAGGGACACTAAGCAGCTCTTCCCCCTGGGAGTCTCTGGCATCCACTGACCAGCCGGCAGGAGGGGCACTGTTTGGCCAGAATTCCCCAGGTCCCAGGGTTTAACCGGGTACAGGGGCCCTGTGGAGCCTCTGCTGGGCATTACAGCAGTCTCACCCTGCTCACCCGCACTAGCAATGAGAATCCAGCCAGACAGATGCTGCAGGTCTAGCCAATCACTTGTTTGGGGGTCAGGAAGGATTTTTTTTTCTCCCCTGGGCCAATTGGCAGATGACCAGAGAGTGTTTTGCCTTCCTTGCAGCACCTTCAAGCTACAGTGGGTTAAGTAGGAACATGGTTGTACCTAACTGAGGTACTGGAGTTAAGTTTTTTATTCATTACAATTTGCAGCTGATTTCCAGTGAGGTTAAAATGATGAAATAAACGGTTCTCAGAGGTAAAAGTCCTGGGATTTTGGTGATGGGCCTTGGGCTTGTGGGATAAGGTGAGACCTTGTGGCCCTCGTGGGCCAAGGTCAGACCTTGTGGCAGGCCTTACCTTTCCGCACCCTCTGCCATCCTTGTGGAGGGGTGGGTGCTAGGACTCAGAGAAAGCTGAGTTCTGGAGGGTAGGCTAAGGGGAACCTACCCTGAGTTCTGGATATATGGTAAGAAGCCCTGTATCTCGGATGGAACCAAATAAATGCTTGGTATAGGAGTGCATGTGTGCTGGGTTGGTAGTGCCCCTCCCCTGTGTTAAATTTTAATAAAAGTTTCAGCCTGCTGCTTAATTCCATAAGTCCTCATTTTGCTGCTGTGTCAACATCAAAGAAAAATTATACAAAACAATATTGTTCAAGGTTTTATAAAGTAATAACTTTTGAAGTTACCAAAAACATTAGTTAGCCTATTTTTTTCTGATGTTACTGTACTTAGATCAAAACCAATAGATAGCTAAAGAAATACAACACCTATGAAATCAAACCTCATTCAAAATAAAGATCCTTACATGCGTGTATATTTTAGTATGAAGTACAAGACTTTTCTGCAAAGCTTGTCTAGCATTTAGCAAAGACAACACTGAAGAGCAGTGTGTAAATTGCTAGACAATATTTTTTTTTTGCATTTTAAACTTTAAGCTTGTTTTCAAAAGATGTTGTGGTTTTCATGTTTACTATCATTACAACAAGGTAAGTCTGAAATACCTTTATCTTATTTGGTAGATTTGTGCTTGATGCTCTTTGTTTGAATAGAAGTGTCAGCTGTATTTTACTTTACTGTATAAAAAAGTTTCGGAATTTAATTAAGGGTCAAGTACCAGCAGTAGATAAATGCAACAGCTAAAGCATATTTCTGATCTCTCTGAAGTCTGCAATCATGAAAATTATTATCATTGAGTAAAACTGGTCTCAATGATGGTGACTGGGAGATGGAATCTGTGCTAGTCAGCCATAATTTACATAATAATGGGTTCCCAGTTTTCATCAGCACCTTTTGTTTGTACAGTGCTTACTGCTACAGTAAATTGTCGAAATGTCATTCCTATCCAATCAGCCAGAAAATATCAACAGTAAACAAGGCACAAGAAGAAATTCTCTGATTAAAAGTATGGCGGAAGTATTAGTAAAACTGAAGACTCTGTAACAGTCTTAGTGATAGTATTCTGGTATTTTCAATCATACAGTTGTACAGCTTATGAAACATTATTATTTTTTAATGAGGAAACAACACACAGGCTGTGATGTCGTTCAAAAATCTCAACAAATGAATCGGCCTTATTTGTTCACATTTGTATTTGTCATTACCTGTTTGTTTCTCTTTCCAGAGTGGCAGTCTATCGCATCTCACCAAGCACTCCAGATTAAACTAAAAAATTACCTTTGTACTTTACAATGATATGGACTGGACGCTATAGGGCTCTAAGAATAGTACCAAGATGAGCACCAAATCCGGACTAAGACTGCTGCTCCAAATCTCTCTGTCTCTCACACACACACAAAGCTAGATGCTATTTAAATTAATATGAATTCAATGCATCTTTGAGCCACCCTCTAAAACCACAGAAGTGCAAGGAGAGGATGAATTAGTACAGTATACGCTTTATAACCATTATAATCGCAAACTATATTAAAATTAAAGGCTTCAGATTGTGTTTCAAATAAAAATGAGTAAAGTGGCATCTTGCCAAAGAGTACCAGAAACTACTCTTGTGTGGAACTGAAACACTTAGCTCATATAATACTTAATTTATTTTTATGAAATGACAAGTTACATAAATGTATGTTTAAATCAGAGGAGCAAAAAAAAAATTTTTTTTTAAAGTTGTTTTGTATTCTGGCCCATAAAGGTGGACACAGTTACAAACAGTATATAAACAGAACAAAAAACAATAAACTTCCCGCAAGTGGGTTTTCCAGCTATTCACTCCTAAAATGATTTTAAAAAATGTGATCATGTAGTTGAGTCACCAAAGAAAAGGCTCCCAGTACCTTCTTTTGAAATGAATCAGAGTTTAAAAATCTATTGAAATGAAGTGTTGACATAAGGAAATATTTTGTAGAGCTTTCAGGTTTCTTTACCATTCACTTTATTTTGCTTGGCTACTTTTAATTTTTTTTCCTACTTCTTCTCTTTGAAAATCCTACATTGTCCAAATCTTTTCGATTAAGCAGCTCGCCTGAATGAAAGCACTGTGATGATGTGGCGGAGCATCAATAAACAGGATGCCTCTCAAAGCTGGGCAGGATGCTGAGAAATAGGGTTGATCAGTGGTAATTACTCTGACACTTCATGCAGTACAGCGAATTAACTCCTAGGACTTTGGGCCGAATGAAGAAGTAGTAGTTGATGTTCCACATTGTGAATGCATCAGTGCCTGAACCCATTATGAGTTTAAATGGAGATGGGAATTTACTATACACATTTTTTTTTTGTTGAGACTATGGAGCAGTGTGCAGTAATTCAGAATGCTGAGGGAACTGCATTTGTATTTTGTCTACACATCTTACATTCATTTTCTGTAAAAACACAAATAATTAAATAAAGGGATGCCCACAGCAACCATATTTATAGGAAGAAACCCACTGTCTTGAAGAAGGCACCCATGTGCCAAGTAAGTAATTGGAATTACTCTGTGGCAAATCTACAGAAACTAAGGTACATGAAAACACATAGCAGGAGGGGAAATACAGCTAAAAAGGCAACTAGTTAGCAGCTGCCACTATGACCTTTAACTGCATCCATGGTAACTGGGCTAAAGATGGAGTCCCATTTTATTATTCTCACACCCACAATGTTAAGCCTATGAATCCCATTGCAATTTAATGGCTGAAATCAGAAGGCAGATCTGTGTTCATTGGACCAGTGCCGACATCCTCTTAGCTAATGAGCGCAATAAACATTTTCATGCCAGGAAACCAATGCAAGTGGAAATATTATGCCATACAGAAATATATCCCCCAAACACAAAGAAATGGTCAGTAAAGTCAGTTCTTTATGATCATTTGCATATAGTATAATTTTTCAGGTTTGAAGCCATGCATCTTTGAAGCAGGAAGATATTTAATTCACATGCTGTTTAATGCTGTGGCATGCAACACAGTTCATTTTACATTAAAAATGTTAAGAAGAATTATGTATTTCAGTGTTAATGCAGTACATAATGAAATGTTTCTCATTATTTTCCTAAAATCATCTTACTTTTTTAATGTATTTTTCTTTTATGCGCCAATAATATATTTCATCCTCTTTTCTTGGCTATCTACAGTACCACCAACTGAGCAAAAGACAGTAAAACAGTAAACTGTTTCAACAAGAAAGAGGGCTTTGTTCTAACTTTTGTCTCTATTGTAATTTGACTCAAACAGTTTTCTTAAGAATCAGTGACAACAATGTCATATCTTTGTCATGTGAGCAGAAAGCAAGACGTATATCATCCTTACTTGGGCTGAAGAACCAGAGCAATGACAACAGCAGTTAAAGGGTTTGCACTAGATATGTCTTTGAATTCACAAGCACATCTGCCTCTGAGTTCTGTGGTTACCTGTAAAATTGAAAATCAAAGATCTAGAATGCGATTAAAAACTGAGTTTTAAACCTTTACCTGGAAAATCTGATAACTGAGGGCTATACATAATTATTTAAAAAAAATTAAACTATATAATGTTTAGCTTTACTAATACATTTTACCTGTTATCTTTTCTTCAGAAAAAGGCAAACCGATCTAATAACAAAACAGACTGTTGTAAAGTATGAAACTTTGACTGTGTAAATGTACAGTTAGTAGAAGAAGGTCACCAAAAATCTCCTGAATTCTTAGATAAACCTATCTTATTTGCTTCAATACAGTGCAGTCAAAGACATAAAACTACATTAGTTCATTCACTGAGTGTAATAAATAAAATATTCCTGTCTCTCACAGTCAACTTCCTCCTCCATCTTAAAATATATCAGAATTTTATTTTTGGTAAAATGTTAGCCCAGCATAAAAGAGAGGGCTTAATAACTTCCCCTGACAAGAAGAAGATATATAAATATATATATAATTCTGTATGGAATAATGCCAAAAATCCTTTGTAATAAAAAGCTTGAACTATTTTGCTAACAGAAGCTGCTTGTTCTGGTACCTGTAAAGGTCACACAGAAAATAATTTTGGTGCTTCTTATCTTTTAAAATAATGTCACTTTTTATTATTATTGTAACATTTTTGGACAACGAAGAAAAGAGAAAACAGAAGATGTGATACCCCAAGCCACCAGGTACACTATTTATTAAAAGATATTAGATTAAGAACGCTGTTAGCCAATTATATCAAAGCCTGGAAATGTCACACAAGCCAATGAAATCTCCCTGGTAACATTCAGAAATAATATGCTTTGGATCATACTGTATATTAAATGACAACTGACAATTTAAAAAAGAAGTCCTCCAAAATCTTTGATGTATGACAATTCTGAAGTTGAAATACACCGTTCTTACCATTTAACATCCTTGAGATAAAAAGCTTCTGACACATTGACTAATGTGAAGAAATAAGTGCTTCTCGTTTACCCCCCCCCCCCTAAAGTAGTACTGGACTGCAGGGTGCAGGCTTTTTAAGGAGAAAATTGGTACGTAATAACCTGGCATTGTTATTGTTTTATTTGGTTAAAAACTACATACATTTATAGCTATTATATTACCCTGATAAAAACAGGGAAAAGTTGAGGTTTAGTTCTCCTAATGCATATACTATTTTTTACTATGGATAGTATTTCTTTCCGTTAATATAGTCACCTATTGTAATAAATATGTTACAAATCTTATGTTAAAAAAAACCTGTATTCTGAGTGGAGATTAAACAGTGTTTGCATGTGTATTTACTGAGTTATTAATAGTATCAGAGGGGTAGCCGTGTTAGTCTGGATCTGTAAAAGCAGCAAAGAGTCCTGTGGCACCTTATAGACTAACAGACGTATTGGAGCATGAGCTTTCGTGGGTGAATACCCACTTCGTCGGATGCACGTCATTCATATATTCACCCACGAAAGCTCATGCTCCAATACGTCTGTTAGTCTATAAAGTGCCACAGGACTCTTTGCTGAGTTATTAATAGTTAATCTACAATTCAATGAATTGTGATTGGATTGGAAATATCACAGAATAGGATGAAACCTGATTTTGGAGCAAATAGGTCAAAAAAGTACACTTTCACTGACTGTTCCAATGATACTTTGACATACTCTAGCTATTGAATTAGACCATTTAGAGAGCAGAACTCTTTAGTCAGTTGAAGTTTCTCACAGGTCTTGTCTACACATAAAAGTTGTATTGCTTTAACTATACCATTATTTAATGACAGCAATGTAGTTAAAGAGGTACAACCACCTAGCATGGACACAGTTATACTAGTAAAAAGGTGCATATACCTATATAGCTTATTCCAATAGAGGAAGGGGAAAAGCTGTATGGTATAAAGCTATTTTATACCAGTATTACTATGTCCACACAACCGGTTGTACCAGTATAAAAATAGGTCAGGGGAAAAAAGTCATACCTGTAACTGCCATAGTCATACCACTACCAAATTAGTATAGATCAGGCCTCTGATGGCCCGTTACTGATACTGACAATGTGCAAAGAGGTCAATGTCTCCTTTTTGAAGGGGGAAAAACAAAACAAAAAACAAAATAATCCCAAAACACAAATCTGAGAACAATCTATTTTTTTAAAAAAGGACAAGAATATAGGAATTGCTGTACTGGATTTATTCCAGTTTCCAGTCTCTGACAGTGGCCAGTGCCAAATGCTTCAGAGGAAGGTGCAAGAAACCCAGCAGCAGGCACATGTAAAATAATCTGCCCCTGAGATTTAAGGCCAATCATACTACTAGAGGTAGGAAGAGCAATTTACATCCTCCTGTGTCAGCTGATTCCTCTCCCGCCCCCCCCTTCCCCAAGAACCCAGTGGGATTCACTTGGGAGGAGGCAGGAGGTACACTGCTAGTTGTCTTCCTTCAAGACTCCTCTAAGGTAACCAGTTTAAATTGGTTCTCTTAAGAAAAGACAATAACCACCATTCATGGAGCCAGACTCACTGCTTCACTAAGTCTCCAGAGGACATAAAACTGCTGAACCAGTATCCTGGGAAACTACCTTGGTGTAGGGGAAAGCATGAAAAGGTTTATCTGGGAATTCATCCCTATTATCATTATTTCTGTATTTGCTCTTTTATATTTTCTGTGTTCAGACACATTTTGCTCCCTAGCCTTCGTGGTTGCTGAGGAATTCCAGTTTCATAAGAGAAACCCAAGAAGACAAGAAAATGGTTTCATAATTTGTGGCAGTATTTAAAAGGCTCACTGAACATTGTGAATTTGATGCTATGTTAAATGACACTCTTGTTGACATGCTGGTCTGTGGTGAACCTTTTGTCTGAGCATCCTTTCATATACCAGATGACAATGGAAATCAAATTTGGTTATGAACTTTGTAGTAAGGCAGTAAGGCAGTCCTGAGAGTTGAATGTCTTTTCAAAAGTCCACAAGCTAGCAGCAGAATTTTCACGTAAATATAATGTACCCAGGAATCTCACCTTTGTGGCTAGCTGGGTCATTCAGAAGACAGAAGGCAGGTATTGGTGTAAAAAGCTGGTATGCTGACATTGTGGTAAAAGAAAAAAGAAAGGGGAACATCGAGCATCCCTGCAGGTACGAAAAATGCGTCTACAGGAAAGACTGGGACCGGGAAAGTTAATGAAACAGGGCATTAAAAAGTGATAAAATACCCAGTAACAGGACCAAGATGGACAGATAACTCAGAAGAAGACATGACCTCGTGAACAGGGGGGAAGTGGCAGAGGTGGAATATCATGTCTTAAGTAACGCTTTTGATACTGTCTCGCATGGCCTTCTCATAAACAAACTAGGGAAATGCAACCTAGATGCAGCTACTATAAGGTGAGTGCAAAACTGGTTGGAAAACCGTTCCCAAAGAGTAGTTATCAGTGGTTCACAGTGGTTCACAGCCATAGTGGAAGGGCATAATAAGTGGGGTCCTGCAGGGATCAGTTCTGTGTCTGGTTTTGTTCAATATGTTCATCAATGATTTAGATAATTGTATAGAGCAGTGGTGGGCAACCTGTGGCCCGTGAGACATTTTGATGATGTTGATCATCCGCAGGCACGGCCTTCCTTAGCTCCCGTTCTCGGGCAATGGGAGATGAGGGAAGCGGTGGCCAGCATGTCCCTACGGCCCGCCGCTTCCCACAGTTCCCATTGGCCGGGAATGGCAAACCGCAACCACTAGGAGCTGCGGGGGGCTGAGCCTGCGGACGGTCAATGTCAGCAAAATGTCTCATGGCCCACAATCAGATTACTCTGATGGGCCGCAGGTTTCCCATCACCGGTATAGAGAGTACACTTATAAAGTTTGTGGACAATACCAAACTGGGAGGGGTTGCAAGTGCTTTGGAACATAGGATTATAATTCAAAATGATCTGGACAAACTGGAGAAATGGTCTGAAGTAAATAGGATGAAATTCAATAAGGACAAATGCAAAGTGCTCCACTTAGGACGGAACAATCAGTTGCACAAATACAAAATATGAAATAACTGCCTAGGAAGGAGTCCTGCAGGAAGGGATCTGGGGCTAAAGTGGTTCACAAGCTAAAGATGAATCAACAGTGTGACACTGTTGCAGAAAAAGTGAACACCATTCTGGGATGTATTAGCAGGAGTGTTGTAAGCAGTACAAGAGAAGTAATTCTTCCACTCCACTCTGTGCTGATTTGGCCTCACCTGGAGTATTGTGTCCAGTTCTGGGTGCCACATTTCAGGAAAGATGTGGACAAATTGGAGAAAGTCCAGAGAAGAGCAACAAAAAATGAATGAAGGTCTAGAAAACATGACCTATGAGGGAAGATTGAAAACATTGGGTTTGTTCAGTCTGGAAAAGAGAAGACTGAGAGGGGACATAATAACTGTTTTCAAGTACATAAAAGGTTGTTACAAGAAGGAGGGAGAAAAATTGTTTTTCTAAACCTCCTAGGATAGGACAAGAAGCAATGGGCTTAAATTGCAGCAAGGGAGGTTTAGGTTGGACATTAGGAAAAACTTCTTAACTGTCAGGGTGGTTAAGCACTGTAATAAATTGCCTAGGGAGGTTGTGGAATCGCTATCATTGGGGATTTTTAAGAGCAGGTTAGACAAACACCTATCAGGGATGGTCTAGATAATACTTGGTCCTGCCATGAGTGCAGGGGACTGGACTAAACGACCTCTTGAGGTCCTTTCCAGTCCTGATTCTATAGCCTCATATTAGTTCTACTGATTCTTGGATTCTATGTATTCTTCCATATCCTCACTATGAGTGATTTTTTGCACAAATCCTCTGTGATTCCGTTATTGAAAGGAACACCATTACAGATAGCAGTAGATACAGGAGGTACCGCATCATTTCTATCAAATGCAGTGTATTATAGCTAACACTAGAGCTTGTCAGGAAACAGTGTTTTCTGTGGACATTTTTTACATTGTGGCAAAAAATCGGAAATCAAAATATTTTAGTCAAAAACTAAAACACTTCTATTTGGAAATGCCAATGTGGTGCATCATAAGAGATGTAGTTTGGGTGCTTCATGCCTCCATTCTCCTCTATAGGCCAGAGATTCTGGCTGGACTATATCTTCCATAATGTACCAGGGTCTTCCTTCTTGGCAAGCCACGTGGTGCACCATGGCAGTCCCCTGGCGTGGTGCATCATGGGATATAAAGTCCAGTTATGGAGCTCAACCTATAAGGGAGAATGGGAACACAAGGCACACAAATCACAACTCTCATGAGGTTCTGCAGAAGCATTTCCAAATAAAAATAATTTTATTTGGGACTGAAACGAACAAATTGTTTGCTGAAAAAACAAAGAATCAAAAACGTCCACAGAAAGTGGACACTTTTCTTTAAAAAAAATAAAATAAAAAAAAGAAAGGTTTTGTAGACCCCCTCAACTTTTCCATTGAAAAAGTTTCCAACCAGACTTAGCTAACACATTCATCTTCTATAGTCTGCCCAGAGGTGAAAGTAAGCCAGTACGGTCCGGTACGCTGCAGGGAGCACCAGGCCCTTTAAAGTGCTGCCCAAGCCCTGCTGCCGGAGCTCCAGTGGTGCTTTAAAGGGCCCGGTGATCCCCGCTGCAGCCGGAGCTCCGGGCCTTTTAAATCCCTGCCTGAGCCCTGCCACCACTACCCCAAATAATTCCCAAATAGATGTTAGTCTCTAAGGCGCCAAAAGGACTCCTTGTTATTTTTGTCCCAGTCCTGTCTCTTCCCTACCCTGACTCATCCCAGGCTCATTCAACTTGTCCACACAGTCCCACTCTGCATTCCTTAGGCTTTCATCAGAGTCCCGATCTCCTAACTCCACCAGTCCTAGTCTTCCCCTTTAGGTTTGCTGTCAGAGTCCCATTCTCTCCCTCAACTCACAGTTTCTTCCCTTCCCCACATCCAATCTCTTTACCCAGTCAGTCCCAGTTCCCTACTTATCTGATCTGTCCCTTCCTTCCCCCACACCCAACTCTCACTCCACTGGCACCCAGCCTCGGAGTCAATCCCTTTGGCTTGTCATCCAGTCTCAGCCTCTCCCCATACCCACTCTGGCTCCTTGTCCCACGCTCTTTGACCAGCTGGTCCCAGTTCTTCCCCCCACTTCAGTTCCTTGTCAGATATGTCCCTCCTCTCCCCCTTCCCTCTCCCACTGATTCCCAGACCTAGCCTCCTTGTCCAGCCAATTCCAATCTCTCCCCCCACTCCCAGCTCCTCAGCTAATGTCAGTGTTTCCCTCCCAGACCATTGGCTCCCAGTGCCCCCCAGCCCTGTTTCCCACACTGAATCCAAGTCCAAGCTCCCAGCCTCTTTGTTCAGCCAGTCCCAATCTTCCCCTCCAATTCCCAGTCTCCCCAGACTCTACCAGTCCAACTCCCAATCTCCGCCCTCTAACTCCTACTCACCAAACTCTATCCTCCAACTCCCAATCTTCTTCTATCCATTCCAGTCTCACTAGGTCTACCTATACTACAAGGTGCTACAGTGAAAGTTCCATTTTCAGTATTCAGAATCCTAGAGTTAGAAGGGATCACAAGGATCATCTCGTCTAACCCCATTCCAAAATTCAGGATTTGTTGTGTTTAAGCCAGCCAAGACAGATGGTTATCCAGCTTCCGACTGAAAACCTCCAGTGAAAGAGATTCCACAACTTCCCTAGAGAGTCTGTGACCATTATGCTACTGTTCCTACAGTTAGGAAGTTTTTCCTGAGATTTAATCTAAATCTGCTATGCTGTAGTATGAACCCATTGCCTCTTGTCCTGCCCCCTGTGGAAAAAGAGAACAACTTTTCTCCATCTTTTTTATGGCAGCCTTTCAAGCATTTGAAGACCACTATTGTGTCTCCCCTCAATCTCATCTTTTCCAAACTAAACATACCCAGTTCATTCAGCCTTTTCTCATATGACTTGCATTCCATACCTTTGATCATCTTTGTTGCTCACCTCTGGATCCTTCCCAGTTTCTCCACATCCTTTCTATACTTTGGTGACCAAAATTGGACACAGCTGAGGCCTAACCAGTGCCAAGTAGAGTGGTACTATCACCTTCTGTGACTTGCATGTGATGCCTCTATTAATGCAACCTAAAATTGCATTTTTTTTTGCAACAGCTGACTCACATTGCTGATTCATGCTGAGGTTGTGATGCACCATAACTCCCAGATCCTTCTCCACAGTGCTGCTGCCAAGCCAGTTATCCCCGATTCTGTATTTATGCATTTGTTTTTTCTTCCCTAAGTGTAGCACCTTACATTTGTCTTTGTTGAACTTCATTTTGTCATCTATAGCTCAGTTCTCCAATTTATCAAGATCCCTCTGAATTTTAGCTCTATCTTCCAAAGTGTTAGCAACTCCCCCCACCCCAGCTTTGTGTCATCTTTTTGATCAATATGCTCTTTATTCCTATATCCATGTCATTAATAAAGATGTTAAAAAACATTGGATCCAGAACAGATCCCTGTGAAACCCCACTTGAGACCTCCCTCCCATCCGACATCCTTCCATTAATAGTTACTCTTTGTTTGCAGTTGTTTAACCAGTTCTGTATCCACCTAATGGTAGTTCTGCCAAGCCTGCATTTATCCAGCTTACTTATCAGAATGTCACATGGGACTTAGTCAAAAGTCTTGCTGAAGTCCAGATACACTATGTCTACTACATTCCCCCTTTCCACCAAACTAGTTACCCTATCAAAGAAGGAAATCAAGCTGGTTTGACATGATTTGTTCTTGGTAAATCCATGCTGACTGCTAGTGATTACCCCTCCATCCTGTAGCTATTTGCAAAATGAATGTTTTATACATTGCTCCAGTAGTTTCCCACATATCGAATTCATGCCGACTTATGTGACATTATGTGATAGGAATCCCAATCACTTTAATTATTACTAGTGGCAATGCACATAGTTTGGAGCAGAAAAATCCAAAACGTATCCAGAATTTGAGGTAGTCAAACCTCATTTTCTAGTTAATAGAATGTATGTTATATTTTTAATATGTTATATAATGGCATTTTATGTGAATAATCCACTTTAGTGGTCTACTTTAAAAATTATTGGATAGCAGTTGCCAGCTTAAATTTGTATTCCCACAAAAAGAGAAATACTAGAGTTTATTTCTGGGAATCAGGGCCTGCAGCAGAGCCATTCTCTAGGCAATCTAAGAACACAGCTGACCTGTAGTATGCTGCCTAGTTGGCTGCACCACCAGATTGGGTGGAAGAGCCAGGAGAGTGGCTCATAAACCCAGCAGCAGTGGCAGTTCAGTGGCTGCTCAAAGCATTCACCCACTGCTGAGATAAACCTGGTCCTGTCTTGCCTTGCTTCCTGGTTCTGACCTTCAGCTTTGACTCCTGGCTACCGAAGCCAGCTGCAGCCACTAGGCTCAACCACCCATGGCCCAGTCTCTGACAGCTGGAGCTTGAGTGTCTTATTTGAGTGTCTATTTACATTTCAAAATATAACACTCGGTGTAAGAATTCCCCATCTGAATACGTTCCACAGAGAATGTAAAAGATGCTACATTTAGAAATGCAAAAAGAAACTTGAGACCAAAATAAAAAGTCAAAATGATAGGAAACAGAGTAAATTTTGTCATGTTTTAGCAAAACCTGGAGATAATGCAAGGTACAGAAATGTTGATACAACCTTGAACTAAAAGTTCTTCGAAAACATTTGTGGCTGTACAAGATCATGGTATAATGTGATGCATTGGTAAAATGAAAATAACAGTTTACATATAACAGTTTTCCAAGGATGAAGTGCATTAGTGTTGAAGGGAAGAAGATTAACAAAGTAAGGTATCTGTTAAGTATTTTTTGAGGGTTATTAGAGATGCACAGAGTGTTGATTAAATTGGCAAGTGGCACAGTATATCAACTTTATGCAGGGAGTATCCTTTGACAATTGAGAAAAATGTGCATAATGTAAGCCTAATAGCTAAAGTCAACATTCTCATTGCACAATCTTTGTAGAACTTGAGGATGGGGGTAAACAGTTTGTAAAGTGTCTGGAATTGATAGAATTATAGCTAAGGAATCTCAGTAAATTTGTAGATTTACAGTAATTTTGAAGTGTGGAAAAGGATGGTTTTCTTTATTTTAGAAAGGGGATAGAAGAAACTTTTGCAGCGTATTGAAGAGAAGAGTGAAATGTAGTGCAAGTGCCTTTGGAAAATGTACACCCTTTCTGCTGAGACAGTGACACTGCTCCTGCAGTGAGAGTGACAGAGCACTCACCTGCAAAGCATAGAGATCCGGATTCAAGATCCATCACTATTTGAGGTCTCTACATTCCTTAGCACATATGCTTGTTTATATAAAAAGGTGAGGTGCATAATGGCCTCTTGCTGAATTTGTGTTGAAATAACGCAGCGGCAGGGTGCCTGGCTGGCCACATCAATATTTTTATTCACACATTGCGACTCACCCTGCTCTAAATTGAAGTCCTGTTTCGGGGTCCTGTCTTCCACACTGGTACCTCACTTCTGTAGAGACCACAGCTATCATTGCTGAGCAGACCTTGTAGAGGGAGTTGTGAGGCAGAGGTCAGTGATGGCACCAGCTGCCAATGTGCAAATACTGTTCACAGAACCCTCAGCACTGCTGTGATCATTAGCCAGACCACCATTTCCTGAGGCCCAGATAAAAAATATTTCCCTTACCACGATGACCCTGGAGGAAAAAAAACAACAAAACAAAACTGAACTTTCCATTCAGACATTTTATTTTAAACATTCAGTACTATATGGCTGCCAAGCTTACAAGGTGTTTTTGATTATGTAGCTTTCAATTACCATAGATTTAATACAGAAAAACGTGTGCTCTTTAAGGAGCCTTGTAATAGCTGCAACATATGATTCTTTTTATGTACCTATACATTAACACTGACATTCGTTCACCCATTTAATTAACAATATTTGAATGTAGTTTCCCTTCATGAAGTAATGGTATTTTTTTATACCCAAACTGAATAAAAAGTGAGAGAGAGAGAAAACCCATCACTTCTGATGGAGATAGAATGGCAGTACCCAGGTTCATTCAGAAATAAACACACATAATAAAGTGCTCCTTTGTGTTATGGTTATTGAAACATTTAAACCTAAATGTGAAGTCTCCTGCGATGAGGGGAAGGTTTTATGGAAAATCTTGGGTGGTAAATGAACTTTTAGGTTTTGATTTCAGCAGAGAACTTCCAACTTTTGCAGCTCTTTCTTTCAGTGCTTTCAAAGCTAGCCTGCTGAGACTGGAAACTTTCATGTGTTTAGGACCCTGGTAGCAGCTATAAATATCTTTGTGGTCATTACTGTAGGTCTGTTTGCAGTAAAATCTAGAGCATCTATTACATGACCATCAAGGAGTTGAATTCTGAGGAACAAAAAGTTTAAACTCCATTGCTAATGTGAAACTTTAGCAGTGAGATAAAAGAGATGGCAGAAAGGGGCAAACTAATGTTTTTCAGTTACCTGCTTTTCTTGATTAATATTGACAAATCCATGAAGACTAAAATTAACCCTTGATTATGCAGGCATAATGGGGAATGGTCCTCTTGCATTTGGTGAATAATATGCACGCAACTATTAAATATGAGGAGTAGAGAGGAATTAAATGTACAGTTCACATCATATGGAAAATATTGTTGAGCTCTGTTCGAGATCTCTTCTGTACATCTTCCCAAGGGCTGCATTAAAGGTCCATGAGAATACAACCACAATAGTGTGTTTAGAGAAAATAGTAAAAAAAATGAAGTCTCAATCTATACAAACAAGCTAGCTATATATATAAAAATACACAGGGAAATATTTTGAAGACCATACCTTGGGCAGACTCACTCTCCTGAATACATCATAGGCAATAACATTATGTGCCATAAAAGTGCTTAATTCTGACTATTTCATAGTTCATCTTCATGACTTAGCTAACATATTTCTAAGGTAGCAAAATAACTTGTATCAGGAAGTTAAAGCCAATCTTTCATGTAGAGTTGGGATAAATTAGTTTGAAACATCCAGAACCCCACAGAAATTCATGGATTTGTGAGGCTATTTTCTTGTGAGATTGCATATGACTGGACATTTCTTGTAGGAAGGCTTATGAAAACTTAGAACACCCTTTCCATAAAAATACACATCTGGAAAAGCTCAGCCCTTCTCCCAAAAAACCTCCTTGAAAACAAAAGAAACACAACATATTTAATATGGAATATTTTAATATTTTGGTCAGATCTACTTTCAAGTAACTAGAAGGAAAGGAAGGCCATAGTTTCTCTTGGAATGCATGGAAAAAATGCTTAGAAAGGTAACTTTGAAATTACATAAGCCACATTCAATGGAGTACAAGAGATATTGCCCTGAAAAATATATGTATGTTGATATGGTCACAGAAGATCCTGTCCCAAGAGTCAGAGTGGGAGCGGGCCTTGGGGAGGAATAGGGGTGGAGCATCGGGGGGAGGGGAGGCTGGACAGGGGCAGGGCCTTGGAGCAAAGTAGGAGGGGTGTGGCTGCGGTCTGGGAGCTAATGGCCTCCACACTTCTAGGGAGCTTCCAGTGTGCTCACACCCAACCTCCCCAAACTTAAGAGTCACATACCACCTATGGCCTTCACCAAACAAGGACACTACACCAAAGAATTATAATACAATTCTCTAACCTCCCGTCCTCCTCTATTTTCTTCTTTTCTTTTTCTTTCTTTTTTTTGAGGGGTAAGAGGCATGGAATTGGAGGAGAGTTATACAAGGGGATTACACTGTGTGTTTAACATTTAGTAATTTCCTAGCCTCAGCTTGCAGTCAGTCACTCAGTGATCCTAACCATCTGCTCAAAGCTAAACTTCTTCTTACCGTTCAGTCTAGCTGAACACAGCAACAGACACAATTTCTTTGGGGAACATGAATGTACTGGTACATATATATTGATGAAAGACCGATTCTTGTAGTCTTAGAAAGTAAGACTTCCCGAAACAAGTAGCTAGCTTTGAATATGTCAAAGCAAGTGTTTAGAAAAGGAGATATGAGTATTCAAATGATCCTTACAAAGTACTAACTGCTCCAAAAGAAAATATTGTGTATGATAATTTATCCTGGGAGATACAGCTTTGTTTGGCCTTTAATTGACCATTATCATAACTCAATGCTTTGGATTTAACTCCCACTATGGTTGAGAAGACTCTGGTCTTTAATAAGTTAGGGCACAGTCCTACACACATGCATGTTAATAGTCCCATTACTATTCACACGAGAAAAGTTACTCACAGGCCTAAGCAATTGCAAGTTTTCTGTTAGCGGGAATCTAAGGCAGGTCTACACTGTTACAGCAATGATGGTTTGGGGTGTGACTTTTATTTTTAACAACATTTCTATACAGGCAAATGCCCCAAGTATAGGTGGAGTTATACTGGCATAAAAGTACTTTTGTTGGTATAGCTTATTTGGTTTACTGAACCTGGTATAAGCTATTATGCCTAAATCACTTTTTTGCTAATATAAGCTAGGATGGCATGCTGATATAGTATTGCCAACTCAAGATTTTATCATGAATCTTGCAATATTTGGTATGACCTAGTGAACAGAGCACTGAATGGGGAATCAGGAGACCTGGGTTCTGCTGGGTGACCTTGGACAAGCCACTACAACCTCCCGTGCCTCAGTTTCCCATTCAGTCAAATGGGATTAACAATACTGATCTCCTTTGTAATGCGCATTGAGATCTAAGGATGAAAAACACCAGATAAAAGCAAGGTGTTATTATAATTATTGTTCTTAACAGCCGAGCTCCCAGACTCAAAAGACTGTGTGAGATTCTCAGCTTTCTTTTCCTTTCTTTTCTTTTTAAAGGAAGATTCTTGCCCTCATCGTTTCAGAAAAAAGTTTGAATGTGGGAAGTGAGTTAACCTTAAAAGCTCAGAGACTAGGAGTTAAATTATAATCTAATCCTATTTATCTATCATGATTTTAAGAGAGTCTCATTATTTTTTGGGACCTGGTATGATTTTTAAACATTTGGTGTTGGCAATACTGCCAGTGTTGATCTTCCAACTCTGTTAGAGACTAAGTTAGGCACATATTTCCAGTGCATGTTAAGTATACAACTTTATTAGCTCAGTAACTGTGGAACATTTGCTTTCATGCAATATTAATAATAAACAGTAATAATGTGCATCCCTCATCCAAGGACCACATTGCATCAGTTGAGGAATCCGTTTTAGAGGTGGATAAACTGAGGAACTTGAGGCTAAGGCTTCAATTCTCTAATGCGCAAAGTACTTTCCTCACTTGCTTAATTTTTAAATTGTGACCTGTCTCATTGATTTTATTGGGACTATGCACATACTTAAAAGTTAAGTGCATGCTTAAGTACTTTGGGAGATCAGGCCAGAGCAGTCAGCACTTTGCAGGATTGAGCCAGAGGAATTCACTGGCAGAGTTAAGACTAAGACCCAGTCTTGACTCCTTGTCTCCTTGGTTGGATCACTGGATTAAATATGCACAAGCTCCTCCAGTGGTGAATTTGTTTGGATGTATATAAAGACTTTTTAAGATCCCTATAACACAAATATTTAAAAAAAATCTAAAAGGCTAAAGGTTGGCACTGCTAAAGACAGAAATCCAGTTATACAGATAAGACAAACCCGCAAACAAATAAGGGCAAAGACATGACACATGTGAGCGTGCAAAGATGGATGCTCCATGCAGCTGATGGAGCAGCTTGAAGAAAGAATGCTCAAAGAATCAAGAATATACAAATGTAAAATGGGAATTAAAGGCTAGACAGGAGCATCACAGAGAAGGATGCCCGGATCATAATGGATGATACATTGAATGGGTAAAAAATGCAATGTTGTCACAAAAAAGACAAGTGCTACACTGGGTTGTGTTAATTAGAGTATGGCGTGTGAGACAAGGGAGATAGTTTTTCCGCTCTATTTGACAATTGCTAGGCCTCATTCAGAGTTCTGCATTCAGTTTGGGCTACCACATTTTTCAAAAGATATAGACAAATTAGAGGGACTTAAGAGAAGAACATCAAAAATGATAAAAGGTATTGAAAATAAGGCCCATGAGGAATGATTAAGAGAACTGGACATGTTCAGTCTAGAGAAGAAAGGGCAAAAGGGAGACATCATAACTCTCCACAGCTGCATAAGGGATGATACAAAAAGGACAGGGACCAATTATTCTCATTAGTCAATGGGGACACAACAAGAAGTAATGGCCTCAGCTACAACATAGATCATATAGGTTAAATATTAGGAAAAACGTCATAACTCTAAGAACAGTTAGGTCATGGAGCAAGCTGCCAAGGGATTTTCACTGGAGATGTTCAAGGCGAGATTTAAAGGCAATCTATCTGGAATGGTTTAAGGTTAATGAAATAAATCCTGACACAATATGTGAGGGGAAGAGGAGAGAGACTGAGCTAAATGACCTACTAGAGGTCTCTTCACTGGCAAATGAGTCTATGACCCTGTGCAGTACAATGGAAGGTTTATTTGCTATTAATATTTTGCATTATATAATTTCTGCACTTGTTTCAAAAATAAAATGTACAGAAGTGCTTTTTGGTCTTAAATGAGTATTTAAAGTTATTTACAATTTTAGAGATGGTACCACATTTCCAGTCATCCGGTTGGCTAGTCACTCGTGCATATGTAAGTATTAGCTGTGGGGAGAGGGGGAACCCTGCTCTTACCCAGAAGAGCAGTAAGCAACACTCTGATCTATTCCAGTCTCAGAATGGTTTAGGCTAAATGTGTGGCTGGCACTGCCCCACTCCAACTTTTGGTAAGTCTCTCTGGCTATGGGCAGGATTTTGGCTTTGTTCTTTATATAACCCTCGCGCTCCTCCCCCACCCCCCGCAATCCTCAGCCTCTGCAAAACAATGGTCATTTCCCACCTCTTCAAAAACAAACTATTAACAACATCAGTTTCCTTCTTACATATAACATATAAGCAGATCAATGTGTTTCCCTAAAACTGTGAATCTTGTGTTCATGGTGTGACAGTGCCTAAAGCAATCTCTTGCATGAAGCATGTTGCCCTACCTCCATGTGAATGTAAGGTATGACCTACTAATATGGTTGGAACTGTTGAAATGCATCAAAACAATGTGTATCAACAGATCTAAAAATAACCATTAATCCCAGTTTCACTATCTAGTATGCTAGCAACTTGCATTAATAATCTAATTACAGATAAGAAATTCTTACTTTAGAAATGCAAATCAGATTAATATTTAGCCAAACTGAAGCACCAATATACAGTGAAAGGAATTTTTTGTTTTACCTTACTGAAATTCTAAGTGTCCTCAAACCACTGCTTAATGCTATCTGCTGGAATAGACTGGAAATGAAGTAGCTATATGAGTTCCCTGCATTGCCATCTTCTGCCAACAACCATTCCAGTGCCAGTAATAAATTCCCAGACTAAACAGTTTAAAGTTGGCATTCTCATTTGCGATGCTGTACTTATGTTACACTCACAAGATTGATTCCCTGAATTCAAAGTATTCTAGCAAATGACTTATTAGAAATACATAATTTTGGATGACAACCATATGTCTATGGTAGATTAATTTGATATTTGAACAGAGCATTCTTCTTATCAAGAAAAATTTGTGGTGCTACTTGAACTATTATAGCAACAATAAGGGTCAGTCAGATATCTGTTCTAAACTCCTTCTTTCAGAAGTTTAAATCTGGCTGGGTCCTGGCAAACAGATCTCAGAAAAGGAGAAATGTTTTTTTAGCAACTGAGGCAAATATTGGTTTTCTATATTTATGTTTAGGAGATTTTTTTAAAAAAAAGTTTACCTGATTTAAGACAAATTCTTTCCCGTGTGTAGCTAACATGGCTTCAATTTAAATTGGAATTTGTCCAAGCACTAGTTCACGCTGTAGTCTAATGGCTTAGGTATTTTGAAAATGGAAGAGAGAGAAGTACAAAGGTTTAAAAAGGGACTGCAAAACAAAACAAACAGAAAAAAGCTTCACAAGCATTTTTAAATGTGGACTTAATATGCATGTGTAGCAGCTGGATTGACACAATGGACCATAACGGCGCCTTCAGGTTTCTTTCATACTGTATTATTCACTCTGCAGTCAGAGTACTAAAAACAATTTTTGGGGGTGGGGTGGGGTGGGGGAGAGAGCCTATATTTTTGCAAACAGCTGCATTTAGACAACAATAGCACAGGCCATTTTCTCATGTGAGAGTTCCAGTATAAACATTGGCTTGTTTGATTTAAGTATTGAGTGACTAGATGTAAGGGGGTGCATAGGGTTTAACTCAGAGCAGCATTTGGCCCAACTGCTAGAAAGCCAGTATCCAAAGAGAACGTAGCCCTGCCTTTTATTTCTACATCCGCCCAGCTGCTAAATCACATCTAAAGTGCTTTAAAAATGTTGCTTATATAACTGAGTTTGTTTTCTGTTACAAACAATAAAAGATGTGTTGGATTTATTGAGCAATTTTATCTGATTTATGAAATCTGCTCTTGTCCACTCTAACCTTGTCTGTTCCAAGTAGCTGTACTGTAAAAGGAATATTCAGGTACTGCCATCAGGAAAGACCATGTGACTTTAATTATTTATGAATTAATATGTCACAAATATGAAGCTTTGAGACAAGCACATTTCCCAGCTGCACATTTTGTGACTTGTGATTTTTCTAAATGGAACAGATGAAATAATGACTCTCTCTCATTCCCTCTGTTCCCCTTGTATATTGGTTGGTTTACTTGCCATGACTCTGGATATGTAAAGACAGGTAGAAATACTTACAGAGATGTTTATCATACAGAGATAGAGTGTAAATTAAACATGCCATTACTTTATCAGCTGTGATAATAAACACTTGATGCCAGAATGTATTTTCCCACAAGTGAAACTATCATTGTTTTTTAAATATCTCATTTTGCTTTTAGTGATGCAAAAAATAATTGCATGTCTAGTGTAAAATTACAGAATGCCAATGTAATAACGTAGTAAAATCCTACAAGTGAAGAGTATTACTTTAAACACTGACAGAACAACAACAAAATAATAATAATAATAAAAAGGCTTAGTTAAAGCATTAACTTGATTTGTTCTTTTAGGGCTAACCAACAATTTGGTTGATATTATTAAATGCATACTTGTTTGCTTTGTCCTGCAGACTTAAAAGGCAAGTTGAAATTAAGCTCAGATGGCTTAATTGATGGCATAAACATAAGGGCAAGAAATATATTCAGAATACATATGGCTCTACCATCTGATGTAAACAAGTACAGCGGAGATATATATATACATACATATATTTATTTAGTTCCTCGCTGGGCACATAAATTGAAATTAAAGCCCATTTTCAAGCATGACCCGTGATAATCAAATGCATATAAATAAACAATAAACCAAGATAACACAAAAATAACATCAATTACAACAACTTCTAGTCATCATGAGGTATTGTTTCAGTTCCATCTTAAAACAGGAAAAGCTCTCAATTGTTCTTAAATCAACTGGTAACTGATTCCACATTTGTGGAGCCTTGAAACAAAAAGCTTTTTGTCCCTCGTTTGTATTCATTCTAGGACATGCTAGTCCCAGAGCCTGAATAGAGTGTAATGTATAAGCTGCTCTGTGTGAATGTAGCAGGTTGAAATAGTGAACACTAACTGACACAGTGCTCTAATTGATATTTTGTATATTTTTTAAAAGTGTATGGCATTTAAAAAACACCAACAGCAAAAATTCTTACGTGAGGTTGACATTGCAATGGCTCTGGTCAATGGAGAGTGCAACAGAAATCTATGGAATTTTGCATACTGTTCAGTATCATGCTTGATATATACTTACACGTATGGAACATATTGTGTGGAACAAGATTATGAAAATAAGCTTTTGGAACTTTGATAACAGGCCTGTTTCAGCTGTATTACTAAACAAAGGAAGAGACAATCCTCTGATAGACAGATTGAAATGGAACTTAAAGATGAAATCCTAAGAAAAATGTTATTTATGCTCTTTTTCTTTTGATATATAAAAATGCTCTCTAATGTTTTTTTTCTGCCTTTCAAAAATAGGTTTGCTTTTTTATTTTCATATTTTTAAAATTAGAAGTGTCAGGACCTGATTTCCACATTTTTCCTTGATGAGCCCTTGGAAGACTAGTGACCTGGTAGGATTATTATGACATCAAAAGGAAGAAAGAAGACTCAAACCTGATCAACAGAAAGAGGATGGGATGTCTAGTCAAACAATTTAACTCTTTTATTTGTATAGCTCAAAGTCCTGCCAAACACTTGAGAGAAATACTGTTTGTGAAAGAGTCAACCCCCTTTTAAATGAGGGCTGAGAAAACTCAAAGTTGTAAGGTTCTCCAGAAAATCTTCAAGCAAAATCACTGAAGTCAAGACTTGATATTGCTAAAGTTTTTTAAAAAAACCCTTTTTGGCCCTTTTCTTTGTATATATCATAAAGAACCAGTAAAAGACACAAACTGTATATATATTCCTTCCAAATCCACTATTAATGTCAAATGGTGTGGAATCTTGCACAACCACTGAGAGTCCAAAACACAGCAGACATGCTGTATTTCCATTGTGTGAATGGAAAAAGAGAAGAGTGGCCAAGGTCCGGAAGGCAGGATACCAGGGTGATAGGTGCCTCAGAAGGACCTAAGGCATCAAGGAAAGAGCCTGCAGCCCACTGTATGCCACAGAGCAAAGTACCAGCAGGGGTGCGTGTGAGGGAAATCATAATCTGCTACTGATCAGGACTGGATTGCTTCCACCAGGAACAAGGGAGGAGCAGTAAGGAAATTGTGCTCTCCAAAGGGCAGATGGTATATGAATAACATATCCTTGAAGGAGCAAAAGGTGGATGTGGGTGGATGTATAGCTGTGCCTAAACAACAAAGTAAGAGAAGCAGTGTGAGGCAAAAAGGCATCCTTTAAAAAGTGGAAGTTAAATCCTACTGAGGAAAATAGAAAGGAACATAAACTCTGGCAAATGAAGTATAAAAATATAATTAGGAAGGCCAAAAAAGGATTTGAAGAACAGCTAGCCAAAGACTCAAAAAGTAATACCAACATTTTTTAAAGTACATCAGAAGAAGCAGAAAGCCTGCTAAACAACCAATGAGGCCACTGGATGATCGAGATGCTAAAAGAGCACTCAAGGATGATAAGGCCATTGCGGAGAAACTAAATGAATTCTTTGCATCGGTCTTCGTGGTTGAGGAGATGAGGGAGAGTCCCAAACCTGAACTATTCTTTTCTCACAAATCTGAGGAACTGTCCCAGACTGAGATGTCAGTAGAGGAGGTTTTGGAACAAATTGATAAACTAAACAGTAATAAGTCACCGAGACCAAATGGAATTCACCCAAGAGTTCTGAAGTAATTCAAATGTGAAATTGCAGGACTACTAACTGTAGTCTGTAACCTATCATTTAAATCAGCTTTTGTACCAAATGACTGGAAGATAGCTAATGTGACGTCAATTTTTAAATTGGGCTCCAGAGGTGATCCCGCAATTACAGGCTGGCAAGCCTGACTTTAGTACCAGGCAAACTGGTTGAAACTATAGTAAAAAAAAAATTGTCAGACACATAGATGAACATAATTTGTTGGGGAAGAGTCAACATGGTTTCTGTAAAGAGAAATCATGCCTCATCAATCCACTAGAATTCTTTGAAGGGGTCAACAAGCACGTGGACAAGGGGAATCCAGTGGATATAGTGTACTTAGGTTTTCAGAAAGCCTTTGACCAGGTATCTCACCAAAGGCTCTTAAGCAAAGTAAACTGGCATGGGATAAGAGAGAAGGTCCTCTCATGGATTGGTAACTGTTTAAAAGATAGGAATCAAAGGGTAGGAATAAATGGTCAGTTTTCAGAATGGAGAGAGGTAAATAGTGGTTTCCCTCAGGGGTCTATACTGGTCCCAGTCCTATTCAGCATATTCATAAATGATCTGGAAAAAGGGGTAAACAATGAGGTGGAAAAATTTGCAGATGATACAAAACTACTCAAGATAGTTAAGTCCCAGGCATACTGCAAAGAGCTACAAAAGGATCTCTCAAAACGGGGTGACTGGGCAACAAAGTGGCAGATTAAATTCAGTGTTGATAAATGCAAAGTAATGCACATCGGAAAATATAATCCCAAACATACCTATAAAATGATGGTGTCTAAATTAGCTGTTACCACTCAAGAAAGAGATCTTGGAGTCATTGTGGATAGTTCTCTGAAAACATCCACTCAATGTGCAGCGGCAGTCAAAAAAGTGAACAGAATGTTGGAATCATGGAGAAAGGGATAGATAATAAGACAGAAAATATCATATTGCCTCTATACAAATCATGGTACACCCACATCTTGAATACTGCGTGAAGATGTGGTCGCCTCATCTAAAAAACAAAGATATATTGGACTTGGAAAAAGTTCAGAAAAGGGCAACAAAGAGGAGAGAGTAATAAGATTGTGAATTTTCATCTTGGAAAAAAGACGACTAAAGGGGGATATGATAGAGGTCTACAAAATCATGACTGGTATGGAGAAATTAAATAAGGAAGTGTTATTTACTCCTTCTCATAACACAAGAACTAGGGGCCACCAAATGAAATTAATAGGCAGCAGACTTAAAACAAACAAAAGGAAGTATTTTTTCAAACAATGCACAGTCAACCTAGGAACTCCTTGCCAGAAGATGTTATCAAGGCCAAAATTATAACAGGGTTCAAAAAAGAGCTAGATAAATTCATGGAGGATAGCTCCATCAATGGCTATTAGCCATGATGGGCAGGGATGGTGTCCCTAGCCTCCGTTTGCCAGAAGCTGGGAATGGACGACAGGGGATGGATCACTTGATGATTACCAGTTCTGTTAATTCCCTCTGGGGCACCTGGCATTGGCCACTGTTTGAAGACAGGATACTGGGCTAGATGGACCTTTGTTCTGAGCCAGTTTGACCGTTCTTATGTTCATAGGGTCTACAAACTGTGTAGGCCCACTGCACAATGCTGCAAGTGAAGAGATAGCAGACCAGGACATGGCTCACTGTCCAAGTGCTCTGAGCCCTACTTCACATGTAGCTCTCCCCTGACAAAGCCCTTGTATTCAAGCTTCATTCTGGGGATGAGGATTCTGAAGTCTAATGCCATCTCTATTCAGTTGTTTTTGCTCCCACAGCTCCCACAAAGTCTTGTGCAACGTAATCAGTCTGGCTCAGTGCAGGTGGCCTCCATTAGGTAACTGAATCTTGTTTTTCCTCACTGTGGAGAATTTTCATGTTAAAATTTCTCAGATACAGAATGACCTATATTTCTGCATGAATGGAGGGCAGTCTTTTGAGGGGAAAGACACTATGGGTGAAATCCTACCCTCACTGAAGTCATTGGGAGATATTCCTGGAGGAGCCAGAATTTCACCCTATGACTTCTCTTGAACTTCAGGCAGTGCTGCTCATTGTCTATATCAAATCTATCCAGTTGCATTGTCTCTCTTACTGGGGAAGCTGTGGTCCAGTGTCTTTGATTATTGGAGCTACCTAAATAAAATAAATAAAAATAAAATAAAATAAGAAAAAAAGTTAACGTTACACATGCTTTGAAAACTGATAAAAGTAGGGCAAACATTGAGCCTAGCAGCTACAATAACATACCTTTAAACTTTAGGTCTGTGTGAAAATCATCTTCTTGGGATCAGGAGTCAGATTAATATAGTGGTACTGTAGTGACACATAATTTAATGAGTTGCCAATTATAGGATAGTATTTTTCAGTAACATGGCAACTATGTGTAAACTCCACTGGAAACTATGGTCGCTCTGCAGCAACCCTAAATTAATGCTGTGGCATTATATCCTTATAACACAGTCAGTCAACACTTTATCTCTATGGGTCTCAATATAGTAGTTATAGCTGTACTGTTTTTGCTACTTCAGTTCTATGTTGTTCACACAGGTTTTTTTGGAGGTACTAATTGATAGTTGAAATTTTTTGCACTACTACCATTACTCCTTTCTACTAATCTGTTGATAAAAATGGAATAGCTCCAATATTGTCTGTCCAGCATATCTCACGATTCTTTCCTTAATTAAAACATAATGGCTTTTCAGGTTGGAAGTGTCTGTGCGAGAGATGAGAATTCCTAAATCTAAGTTGATTCCCTTGTTTAGCACAAAAGAAAACACTTTAAAAGAAAAACCCTGTACTTCTATCTTTCTGAAACGTCCACATCTGATCACATTTTATATTAAACAACCCAGAGCTTAGGACAAAAGGAATCAGGTTCTCTGTAGCAGAACACCCAATCTTCAAATTTAAACAACTCTTTGGAATAGTTTACCTAAAGGCAAATACTGAATCCTTTAAGTAGGAAAGTCTGAAAGGATTATATTCTGAGGTAGCTGAAAGTTTGAAAGATTACCTCTTCACCTCTTCAAGCCGTGAAAGTAAGGCAGGGCAAGCCCTTCTCCATGGGCAGATCCTGCTCAGCACCATAGTAGGTTAGTCAAAGAGGTTGTAATTCTTTCCTCAGAAGCAAGTCATGAGGGTTCTCCCCCCTGCCAACAGTGCATGAACCTGAGCTGAGCTGGAAATAGGTAGGAGGGTCAGAGGCATCCACTTCTCTGAAGGAGGAGGAAGAGGGCTGCTGATCAGGCAGTGGGTAAGGGAAGCTGGGAGTAGATTACAGAGCACAGGGACTGCTCCAGATGAGCCTGAGAGAACCCCTGGAGCCCAGGAAAGAAATAGTCAGAGGTTAGTGGAGTCCAGATCTGGGGCTGGGCCTTAGTGGAGCTCAGCACTGAGTTTGGGTTCATGGATGTTCAATATTCAAATTCAAGGCAATGCAAGTCAAGAAGTGGAAGCGTATGCTATCCAGGTCTAATGGTTTCCATAGACAGTGATGAAGATGGTGAATTAGAAAACAGAATAACCTTGGGCTGGGTAACATTCAGCAGACTAAAGCAGTTTCTTACAGAAAGGATGCCACATTGCCTGAAGTGAAAGTTGTATAACATATGCATTCTGCCTGCTGGCATGTATGGTGCTGAAATTTGGACACCATCAAAGGAAACGGAAAATTTCTTGAAGATAAGGCAAAGAAGAGAGGCGAAGGCAATGCTTGGTATCACATTGAAGGACACAAGAACTGACATGTAGAGCTGGCAACAAAGATTTGATGTCATCATCAGTACAAAGAGTAGGTAGAAGAAGCTCACTGGCTTGCTCACTATGTGGGGGATGGAAGATAATCAAAAATGGTTTTTAAATGACTGTCCATAGATTTCAGAGTAGCAGCCATGTTACTCTGTATCCGCAAGAAGAACAGGAGTACTTGTGGCACCTTAGAGACTAACAAATTTATTCAGCATTTATTCATACATTTATTCATCTCAATTATCACTTCAAAGGTTTTTTTTCTCTTGCTGATGATAGCTCATCTCAATTGATTGGCCTCTTCCTGTTGGTCATGCATACCAACAGGAAGGTTTAACACCTTATTTAACCTTTTCATGTTCTCTGTATGTATAAATACCTCCTGTCTGTGTGTTCCATTCTATGCATTCGAAGAAGTGAGCTGTAGCTGAAATAAATTTGTTAGTCTCTAAGGTGCCACAAGTACTCCTGTTCTTTCTGTCCATAGATTGAAAATGAAGCAGAAGCCAGCTGTGAGTTACATGGAGAGATGAGCTGACAAAGTTGCTGGGATGAGAATGGCATAAAATCAAAATAATGGTGCTTTATGGAGGAGGCCTTTGTCCAGCAGGGGACTGACAATGACTGACTGACAGAAGAAGAAGTGCCTAGAGGCCCCAGTCAGGGAGTGGAGCCCCATTGTGCTAGACACCGAGGAGCTGTGCACATATCAGTAAGAGGAGGTCTGAAGTTTCTACTAGTCTTGTTGGAAACACTACTTCTTAAGGAGAAACCCAACAAAGACTCAGCAAAGTCTCTACAATATGTGCCCAGGAAATCATAATTGCATCTTGTGTGTTATTATTTAGTTGTAACATTTATAAACTATAACAATAAACTGTAAGCACCATAGAGATGTCTACTCTAAGTGTTGTTTTAGCACAGATTCATTTTTGGAGGTGAGTTTAGCAGAAAGCTTGGGAACTAGTGAAACTATAATAAAGAAAATAGGGCACTTCAATAAAAAACTTGATATATGTAGAAGTGAATAAGAAAAATGAAAAGTACTGATGCTTATCTATGTACATAATTTAGATGGAGAATAACCCATTAGCTAAAGAGTAAGCCATCATACATTTAGCACTCGAGCCTTTTCTCACTGAAGCAGGTGCAAAATTCCCTTGGACATCTGTGGGAGAAGGATGAGCCCCTTTAACACCTTATTTAATAAAGATGGAAAAATTACATCTATTTTCTATTTGCATTTTAGTTGTGACTTTAACAAAAATGGAAGTGGCAGTGAGATATTGTAACTCACAGACAAATGAGGGATTATTTAATGGATTTATATTTCTTTGTCTTTCTTGGGCTGAGTGGTTAATCTGCAGTTAATAACAGACTCCATTCCCAACATGGGTTATTCCTGTGTACAGTGCAAAATCCTTGAGTTTCAAATAAATCACAATTTTTTCCAGTTCTGTAATTGAGGAGATGATTAGAATTGGGGCTAGCCCCTCCCCACCCTATTATGGAATTAAAGCAGAAGATTCAACCATGAAAAATCTATGCATTGCAGAGACTTGCACATACATTGGGATGTGCCAGGGACAAGGAATTTTCAGGATTTCCACTACATTGCCAGCTGTCTCTCCACTGTGCTTGGGTAGTATGGGCTCCTGCAGAACAAGTACTGCCTAAGACTCCCTTGACCATAGCTAACCCTGGAACCATGTTCCCATGGAGTTTCAACACCGATGTGGAAGCAGCAACAACAACAGGTACTGTAGACTTTGTCTCCACATTCTTTACCTCTCGAGCCCATTCCATGCAGGAATCTCTGGGTGCATATCCCTGCCATCACCTCCACCACTATTTTAATCATTTGTTACCACTTGACAAGACGAACAGCCAAACTCTCAAAACAAAAAATATTAAAAAACAAACTATACAAAAAGTAAACAAAACAAAAGAAAAAAAAAACCAAAACCAAAACCAACCAGCCCTGGCTTCCTTTTTCAAAAAAAAAGATGTTAAAAAAAAAATTAAAAAAAAAATTATTATTTTTTACATTATACACAATAATCAATACAAACACAACTAGACAACAGACAGATTAGTTTTTAGTTTGGCTGCTCTTCTTTCCATTTCATTAATTTTTTGGGGTTCCTTCCTTTCCTTCTCTATATTTAGAATTCACTAATATTCGTTTAATCCCACTACAACCAATTATACATCCCCCTTAACCAATCTCTCTTGCTCTTTGCCTACAGAATTATGTCTAATGAAGTATATCAATACTGAGGATTCAAATGCTAGTAAATATCACACACGTAACACCACAAATCCAGCACCCCCTCAATCCTAGAACCATTAATAACTGCAGCTGGAACAATTGACAGAGGGAAAATGAATCATTCCCTTTGACGAGAACAATTTCTTGAAGTACTGTCTGATCACAATAATGGATTGCCTGCAAACTTTTATCTTAGCCATCGCCTCTGGAGTTATACTTTTAAATTATTTAAACATGGTATTAATGAAACATGCTATACTGGTAAAGACACTACTTTTATCACCACGTCTGAAAGACAAAATATATAGTATGCACATAAAAAATATCCACCTTCCAAAGAGCAAGAACATCCTCCTCTTGTTCCCCTCTTTCCCGCTGCCTCTTCTGAAAAAATATGCAAAAGTAATTTGATTGCCACTATTGTTGTTGATTCTGACTTGACTTCAAAAAAATCAAATAATAGAAACCATTTAAAACATCTTTGTGCACCTATTGTGTTGCATTATGATCCACTGTGAATGTCCAAGTTCAGCACATTGAAACATAACACTGAAGCATGAGAGTGCATCACATGCAAAAAACATACAAGAATTGAGACTGTCTATTCAAATATATATATCACATAACATACACACAGTGGCTGAGTTTGCACAGGCAAATATATTTCTGGAAGGTCCTAACTTTTGAGTACTTGACTTTGCAACCTTAATGTTCTCATAACATAGATTAAATGTGTTTACACATATATACATTGTCTAGGTTTTTTTAAAAAAGGAAATTGATCAAACAGAAATTACATTGCATGGAACCAAACTGACTTTCAGGTGGGTCATCAATAAGGCTGCAAGTTTGTTTTGGAGGTCACAGAAGTCACAGATTCCGAGATTTTCCATGAACTCCATGACTTCTGCAGCAGCCGGTGCACCTGGCTCAGGGGCAGCTCAGGCAGCCCCTGCGCCAGTCGCACTGTCCGCTGCTGGGGCAGTCTCGGGCCATCATGTTCCCCCGCACAGCACAGCAGAATTTAGGTGTGGGAGGGGGCACAGGGTTTGGGCATGGGATGGGGTGAGCAGGGGCGGCTCTAGGAATTTGGCCGCCCCAAGCAGGGCGGCACGCCGCAGGGGGCGCGCTGCCGGTCGCCGGTCCTGCGGAGGGCGTGCTGGTCCCGCGGCTCCGGTGGACCTCCCGCAGGCATGACTGCAGAAGATCCGCCGGAGCCGCCTGCCGCCCTGCCGGCAAAATGCCACCCCAAGCGCGCGCCCTGCCGGCCCTGGGGGTGAGGCAGGCTCTGGGTGGTGCTCTCTGGGGGGCTCCCTGGAAGTGGCGATCACCCCCTCATTCAGCTGCTAGGTGGAGGTGTGGCCAGGCAGCTCTGCATGCTGCCTCTGCCCAGAGCATTGGCTTTGCAGCTTCCATTGGCCAGGAACCACAGCCAATAGGAGCTGTGGGGGTGGTGCCTGCTGGCAGAGGCAACCCCTGGCCCCTCCCACACCCCAAATCTGCTGCTACTATAGGGGGGAGATGGGGAGCCAGGCAGGGAACGTGCTGGCTCCGCCACCGCCTTCCCCCAACACTAGCAGGGGTCCCGGGCTGTGCACCGCCCCCTGCACCCCCTCCCCCAGCACCAGCAGGGGCCCCAGGCCTTGTGCCACTGCCCGCATCCCCCAGCACTTGGGCTGCCCTCCCCCAGCACCTGCGGGGCTCCGAGGCAGCCCCCTCTCAAATTTAAGTCACAGGTATTTTTAGTAAAAGTCATGGACAGGTTACGGGCTGTGAATTTTTGCTTACTGCCTGTGACCTGTCCGTGACTTTTACTAAAAATACCCATGACTAAGACATAGCCTTAGTCATCAGTGTAGTAGAGACCTTTTGAGCCACAGCACAGACCTCTCTGCCACTTGAGCTAGCTGATAGCTGTAGTAGGTTGTCATTCTTCATGTGAACCAGCCAGTAGAGAGAGTTAAGACATTTTATTATTGGGTTTCACAGATATTTGCTGACAGCAGAGGAATGTTCAGACCTTTTTAACCCAGGTCCATGTTCTGGAAGGGAGTGTTCTCTGGTGAATAGACACCCACCTGCCCATATCCATGCTAAGACTGACCCTTTTTTTCTGTCCCCTAGCATGCCCTCTCCATCATATTCTCTAATCAGCCTTTTCATTTGCAAAATGGGGACAATAGTACTTCCCGACCTCACAGCTATGTCATAAGGCCTAACTCATTAAGGATTGGAAAGTTCTTTATAAGGTGTTATAAAAGCAGAAATTATCATATGAAATTCCTGCACAATTAGCAGAGTACATGCATCACAGATAAACACAATTCGTTGTTCAATGCTATATACCTGACCAGGAAAAAGAAATCATGGTCAGCCCCAATCTCTACAATCTAGAGCATATCAGCTGTACAGGAAGTGAAAACAGACTAGTTAGCAGTGGTACAAATTAGGAGGGGCTTGGGGGAGGGATGAATGCTGCCCGTTTACCAGCTATATACCCCTGGTTTTTGCACTTGCTCAAAGTTCCATAGGCCACAGAGCCAGAGTGGATGATGGCCTGACCACTTTTATGCAGTGGTCACATATTAAATCAATATAGTTGGTGCCAGAACAGTCCGAAGTGTCACCCTGCTGCACAGTCACAATACCACTTACATTTCAAATGCTAAATTTCAGTGAGTGGTAATGCAATCTGACACACAGGGTTGCACAACACCACTCAAATCTGGCCCATTTGCCCCTCCATCCATACAGATGGGTGGTCAGGCCAAATGAAGTTGCAACATGGTGCATAAGCAGTTTGTTTCTGTATGGAGGAGCGTGGGGGAGTCTGCCAAGAACTTGACTCCTGCCACCACCGTGTCATGCACTGGGTGGGTAAGAGAGGGGGAGACTCCCTGGCTGAGGGAGACCCAGGGTCCTGCTGGGAGTTGTGGGCAGGACAGAGGAAGAGCAAGGACTAGAACTGGTTCCCTGCTGGGGGGACTGGAATTTGCTCAGCCTTTCAAGAAATAACTGAATTGGCACCACTACTCATTTGTCTGAGGACTCTAGGGACAAGTCATTTCACAAAAGAATCCCAATACTGGAACACACGTTCAAGATGTTCTTCCAACAGTATTCACCCAGACTCTGACTTTGGAAGCCAATAACCTACGGATGAAAGATTCCAAGTGTTCTGAATAGGAAAGGAGTTGAGAAATGAGCTCCTCTCTTTCTCAGGAAATTTCTTCTCTGCAGTTGTCAGGCCTGCAAGACCAGATCCCCAGGATCATCTTCTCCCCACTTCCCAAATTCTGAAGAGAAATCTTCAGAGGAGGCCAAGGGATCAGGCAGGGGCGGCTCTAGGAATTTGGCCACCCCAAGCATGGCGGCATGCCGCAGGGGGCACGCTGCCAGTCCTGCGGCTCCGGGGGACCTCTTGCAGACGTGCCTGCGGAGGGTGCACTGGGAGGGTGTCAGGCGGCTCCGGCGGACCTTTTGCAGTCATGCCTGCGGGAGGTCCACCCGAGCCGCGGGACCAGTGAACCCTCCGCAGTCATGCCTGCGGGAGGTCTGCTGGTCCCGCGGCTCCGGTGGACCTCCCGCAGGCATGACTGCAGAAGGTCCGCCGGAGCCACCTGCCGCCCTGCCGGCAAAATGCCGTCCCAAGCGCGCGCTTGGCGCGCTGGGGTCTGGAGCCGGCCCTGGGATCAGGATGCTTCTGAGCTGAAACTGAGCTGCTGCTAAGGGTCAGAGAGGGCAGTAACATGCAGTTTCACAGACACAGGTGTGGCCTCTACAGGAGGAAGCCAAATGTGAGTGTGACTGGAAAGTGTGGTCTCTCTGAGGCTGGGGAAGCAGGCAGTTAGCAGGCACCAGAGAAGGAGTTAAAGGTGAGCAAAAAGGAAGACCACAGAAATTCAGAGGAGAGTGCTGTCATAGGCTGGCTACTGAGAGAACTACAGAAAGCTCTCTGCTGTGAGAGGGACTGAGTAGCAGAAAGTGGAAGGACACTTGCCAGGAGAGGAGTTGGGAGGGGAGATGTACCCCACCTGGAAGTGCTGGCTCCTGGGCTCCCAGTTTGGACAGGGGAGGCAAAGGCTGCAAAGATAGAAAAGGGCTTAGGAGGGGTTCCCAGGTGGAGGGTTGGCTAATGGGTGCTTTATATCATCTGCCAGGGCCTTGGTTTACATCTCATCTGACAGACCCACACACAGAAAGGTGCAAGATACCTATCTTATGTCTTGCACTGAGCAAGCCTAGGCCAGGGATGTAATTGCAAATGTGAATCACCTTTGAGTCTTGGGAGGAAACCGGGTTTGCCTGGGGGAATTACTGAAGCCAGGATCAGAGGGGTAGCCGTGTTAGTCTGGATCTGTAAAAGCAGCAAAGAGTGGCACCTTATAGACTAACAGATGTTTGGGAGCATGAGCTTTCGTGGGTGAATACCCACTTCGTCGGATGCATGTATGAGGATGAGGGGCATAGTTTCTTTTTTTTTTAATATAGAGGCTTTCTGCTGAGCTTGACTAGGAAAGAGAACCTTGAGCAGAGGGAGGGGAAGAGACAGAAAAGCACTGCTAAAAGCAGGGCTTAAAAAGGATCCGGACAGCAGAAAAGTATAGATATATCCCTGGAAAGACTGGGTGACTGCTGAGAAGCTGTCGAGAAGGCAGGCTGTCAGGAGAGACTGAATGTTTGAAGAAAGGGGCAATGCAGGGGAGATCCTTGTTGGTTCTACATTGGTAGATTCAACACCTGACCAGGTAGACAAGCCCACTCCTCCTACACAGGTGAGATATAAATGGGATCCTCCAGCATCAAATATCAGAGAAATAGAAATACATTCTAGCTCCTAGGGTCCCTCCTAAATAAGAGCACCCTAGTTTTCAGGTGCTCTTCTTGTTTTGTTCATGAAAGGACTGAAGGGGAACCAGTTCCTTTCTGGGCCACTCCCTCTACAGAGAGTAATGCCAGACCCACACATGAGTGGCTTCTCAGGTCTCCGCTGACTAAGTGTTCCCTTGCTCTTAATAGGAAACTCTGTTACAGAACCTGAAGCTCTGTCTGTCACATCTTCCTCATTGGGGAGGAAGGAAGGACCGAAACTCTAGACTTCTCAACTTTTCCCTTATTTTCTTCCTTAGATGACCAAGCACAAACAGGAGAAACAGAATTCACAAATATAGAAAAGGAAGGCGGATGACTGACAAAAGGACTCAGTGCTTCCAGCCAGGAGGCAAAGTAAACCAGAGTGAGGAGGTCTGGTGAAGGCATTTATGTTGTTGTCCCTTTGGCCTGAGCAGTTAGCCAATATTTGGAGTCTTGAAAGATTGCTTAAATTAGGAGAAGAAATGGATGACACAAGGCAGGTATATTCTTTGGTGCAATATTGTGCTCTCTCTCTTTTTTTTTTTTGGTATACAAATGTTCAAAGTCCTGTTTCCCTGAACACAGTGGAAACAATGAGTTTCCTCGCTCACAATTTTCAAGTCTGCCCCTTCTGTCAGTTCTGTGCCCCAAAGAACTCTGTCTCTGCTTCCTCTCAGGGTCACGCTCACAACTGAGGCCACGTCTACACTTACAAGCTTACAGCTGTACCAATATACACTCACAGCTGTACCGATATAGCTGTGCTGCTGTAAGATCGCTTGTGTAGCTGCATTATGCCAATGGGAGAGACAGATCTCCTGTTGACGTAATAAAACCAGTTCAACGAGCAGCAGTAGCGGCAACATAGCACAGTGCACACAAGCACTTATGTTGGCAAAATGTATGTTGGGCTGGGGGGGCGCAGTTTTCACACCCCTGAGCGACAAAAGTTTTGCTGACATAAGTGCCAGTGTAGACCTGAGTCTCTAGCTGTCTGCTAGTTTTCTGCCTTTCACACACACACACCTTGCCGAACAATCCTCAGCCTTTGTATTTGCAATCAGGGAACCTCTCAGCCCTTAGCTTACGGTAAGAGGTTAATTGTACCTTCTATTTAGCCAGAAAGAAGGGTGCTTAGCACACACATTGGCTTTAACCAGGTCTGTGACAGTCTAAAGATCACAGACTCACCTGATGGCAGACATTAGTACCTACCAGCATAATAATATATTCAGGGAACAGAATTTCAGAAGTTCTTAGTATCCTGGCTTCCCAATGGCACCATAATGCCATCTGGATACAGAAGGTTTGGAACCAGAGTATTGACAATCGCTGAGCATACCTTCTGTTTTGAGTTAATTGGAGTGTTTTGGGTCACTGAGATGTACCCATTTCTTTAACTCAGGCCAGTCTTTCCACATTAATAATGTCAGTTGGAAGAAGAAAAATATGATGTTACACCTCTGCCCTCCCCAGCTTCATCTTGTCCTTCAAAAGTTGTAAAATGACATGCAAAGTTTAAAATAACAAATTACAAAGGAATTGCAAAGTTGCAACTAATATATATCAATAATATAAAATATGGAGATATACCTATCTCACAGAACGGGAAGGAACCCTGAAAGATCATTGAGTCCAGCCCCCTGCCTTCACTAGCAGGACCATGTACTGATTTTGTTTCAGATTCCTTAAGTAACCCTCTCAAGGACTGAGCTCACACCCTGGGGTTTAGCAGGCCAATGCTCAAACCACTGAGCTATCTCTCCCACCCCCATATTGAGCATGACACATTACTCCCTGAAAAGCTCTATGTTAGTGACTAAACAACATAGTTAATATAATTAGAAATAAGAAATTCCAAAGGTTTAAATACACTAACAAACTTACAGAATCACAAATCAATGCGCATCAGAATACCAAGCAGATCAATTATTGATAACAATCTTTTTCTAAACTGACAACATATTACACTATGAGAAAACGTATATAACTCGGAGGTACTCTGGTATTATATTCCTTTCATAACCATGCCAGACACTTAATGAACAATATACACAGGATACCTGAACACCGTGATGTACGGCAAGGGGGAACGCAACTCCCCTTCCACTGCTAGAGCTGAGGGAGAGCTCCTTCTCCTATGGCTGGTTGGCGGGAATATCAGTCCCTCACAGCTTCTCATATTGTTTCAATTGTAACTTCAATCGTAACTGTAAACCACTGTATCTGAGCAGCGAGCACACATTTTCATTACAAAACAAGAGGGCAAAGTTAAGACTGAGGGTGGGGGTGATAGTAAGAGACGAAGGGTTTTATAACCCAGGGGTGGGGACAGGCTGTTAATTTCCAGGCACTCAAACATGGTTTAAAAGCGTGTAGAATTTTTGTAAAGAAAGTATAACGTTGGTTTGGAATGCCAGCTAGACTCCATTGAAATAGACTTTCAACTTATACTGTTGCTATATTAAGGACAGATTTTGTTTGTGATGATTAGAGATGTATATATTTATTTCAAGGTCAGTTTGAAAAATGTCAGAATTGGTTCCTTATTAGCTATGGGCAGAGGGAAAGGGGGGAAGGTAAAAGAAGGGGTTGCCCTGCCTCTCTAGCATTGATAGGTGTAGAAGGTGTGGGGTACAGGGTTTTGGATTATCTGGTTGAGAAATTGGCCTGGGGAAACTATTGAGCTAAATGCTGGGTCTGGCTGAGGGAATGTATGGAGGTACCTGTAGGAGTACTGTCTACATTATAAAAAAGAGGGGTTGCCCACTATATTACATTTAACAGTATTATGTTGTTCACCTGTGGAAAACTTATTTAATAAAAGCTGCTGCCAGTGATCTTTAAAACAAGAAGGTTAGTTTCTGTATTTATTTCATGACACCCAAGTAGTAGACCCATTATGGTCTTTCCATTAAGTGCACCTTAAAACACTGACATAATGTTTCTATGTCTTTGGCAATCTCAGCTTTTCTACACTTCCAAACAATCCTCTTCCCCCCTGTATTTTGTATACACTAACTCCTTCATCTCCCCCACAAAAATCCATCTTAAAATCTCAACAGAAACCCGTGGACAAAAATCTCTATTAGAATAACACGGAAGGCCTAACTGACAAAACCAGAAATTCAGAGTTAAGACTGAAACTTCATACTTAAGACACCCCGTTGTGCTTTGTTGCATTTTAATAAGTGTTCATCTGACCCTTTGCCAGCTAATTATAGGGATCTTCAGAATTTCGTTCTAGGCCTCTTGCTCTTCGATACCGATGTGCTTCTTTCACATTTATTTTTAGGCATCTTCAGGTGAGTTATCTTTGCTAACCTGATAACACCCAGATCTATTTTGCTCTTTTAGCTGATCCTACTGAGGCAGCGTTAGTCTTTTCATCTTACCTCACTAAAGTGAAAATTGGGATCTCACAGAATCTTTTAAAAATGAATGCTGTTAGAAATGAGAAAGACTACACAATTAGATAGATTCCCTATAACCTGCTGCTTTGGGTTTTTAGTTCCATTAGTTGGAAATGAGACTGTCACTTACAATACTGCCAGCAATTTGGGGCAGTTAATGGATTTGAGTTAGCTGTGTTCTTTCTCTTTTACCACTTACTAATTTGGAGCTTAATCCTGCTCACAACTGTTCCCATGGTGAGGGTCCACAGTAACTACCCAGTCCACCTAGTTACCACAGCTCTGGAGGCTACTTCTAGAACTTGAGAAGGGAGAGAAACTCTTTCCCGCATGAGACAGCTTATGTAGCTGCCTGGCAGGGCCATCTCTAGCTATTCTGGGGCGGCAGGCCTCTGTGGGGGGGGGGAGGGCAAGGAGCAGGCCCCAGGCCTCTGCGGGGAGAGAAGCGGGGGGCTGGCCCCAGGCCTTGCAGGGAGGGGGGGAGCGGGCCCCAGGCCTTTACGGGGGGCAGGACTGGCTTGGGGGCAGAGAGGAACCACCTCCCAGCACTCAACAGTGGTGCAGCTGGGGCCAAGTCACTGCACTCCTGCCTCTGGTGAATGCAGCGCCCCGGCTATGCTGCAGAGTTCAGGGGAGGGGAGGTGGGGCTGGCAAGGGCAGGAAGAGGCAGGGCTGGGGCAGGAAAGAGTGGGGTGGAGCAGGAGTGGGGCCCTGGGGAAGAGCTGGAGCAGGGGCTGGAGCAGCACGCAGCTGCGCAGGGCACCAGGGCACCAGGAAATTTGGTACCCCAAATTTCCCGGTGCCCTATGCAGCTGCGTACTTTGTGTGTGGGTAAGGATGGCCCTGCTGCCTAGTTCTCACTGAGAGGTTGGAGTCTGTGACTCTGCTCCACTTGATTTCAATATAGGGAGATCAGAGGAGCACAGAACTTCATGTAACTCTGCCCCCCAATTACCACTTTTGCGGATTTTCTAGGAGCCTCCCTGTTATTAAATCATGAACAGAAGGGCACAGTCTATGTGTCCAAAATTATAGAAAATTTTAATTCAGCACTGGAGAAAAAAACCTATAGGAGAGCATGATGAGTCAGATGTTTCCTGCTGCCACTGTTGCTATCCTCTCCAGGAGGGAGGAGAGTTCATGCCTTACTCCTGAAACAAACAAGGGGAGAAGGAACCACCTCCTCTAAAGTTCATCCTATCACCTGGAAAGAGAAAGTTACTCTGCCTCGGCGTCATCAAATTAAGGGAACCCAAAAAGTAAAGGCTGTCAGGGAGGGAAAAGAGTCACAAAAAGAAGAGAGCTGGGGAATTCTGGAGGGTCACAAGAAGAGACGGGTGCTCTCCAGCGCATCAAGAAAATAGAGAGGGTCTTCAAAATGTTTACTGACATTTTAGATAAACATCTGGATTTTTATGCTCATTTGAAATTATCCTCTGAATCTTCTGAGGTTTGTCCATCACTAGTGGAAATCTAGTGAACAGTATGTTACTAATGGCATTTCCCATTGAATGCAAATGATTCAAAAAAGTTATTTTGAGAATTTTTCTTTCTTGTCTTTCTTAGGCAGCTGGGAGAGGGAAAGAGTTTGAAAAATAAATAAAATTATATATCACAAGTAACCAATTGCAATACATGCTCAGGGGCTAACTGATCACCATATTTGGGGTTCGGAAGGAATTTTCCTTCAGATCAGATGGGGAGAGGTCACCTTCCTCTGAAACATGGGGTACGGGTCACCGTAGTGTAAATGGTGGATTCTTTGTAACTTGAAATCTTTAAACCATGATTTGAGGACTTAAGTAACTCAGCTAAAGGTTAGGGGTCTATTTTAGGAGTGGGTGGGTGAGGTTCTGTGGCCTGCAATGTGCCGGAGGTCAGACTAGATGATCATGATGGTCCTGTCTGACTTTAAAGTTTGAGTCTATGAGCAAATGTATTCTCACTGTGATGACCTAAAGATGTTATAGCCTAATTCCACCTTCCCTACCCTCACTTAGTGAGTGGGAGGGAATTTTTATGCCAGTACAGTCTATTTCTATACTGTATAGATTGACATTCATTAGTAATTCCCTCCAGTATTTCATAGATCAAAATTGATTTTGTAACAAAAATAGAAAAAGCTATAATGAGTTAACTGATAAACATATTTATTTGTTCAAAAATCATTAAAGTATTGACATGTTTCTATGCACTAACACATTAGACAACTTGTTTTTTGTTTGAGCCAAGTCTTTCAACTCTTGTCTTCTCAAAACTGCAAACTTCCCCTGTTCTCTGAACATCTCACAAACTGTACTTAATAGAAACAGTATCCCTGAGTGTAGCTTTGGTCTGATAAAGTCATCCCAATGGTGAATTTTCCATAGGAGTGTATGTTACAAATAACAGGATTTTCTGGTCACTTTTTTCCCCCTGCTGATTCCAAGCTTCCTCTTCAGCACAGGAAATATTAGATTTCTAAAGTAGCTGCTGGGCTAAGCTGTTTGGTTCTGCCTCTACTCCTAAACAATGTAAATGCCTGCCAGTGAGCTCTGCTTCTTTAGCTCTGGTCCAAAGCCGTTTTTTTGTTTACATTCAGCCATTTGATCAGGTACATAGATAGATTTTTTAGATTTTCTTTTAAAACTAGGGTCATAGTGGAGGGTCACTAATTTATTTTACAAGCAAAAAGTCAACTTTTTGGAAGTCATGAACTTTGCCATATCCATATTAAATGTTTAAATTCATTCTAATGGTGGTATACCATGTGCAGTGGCTCCAGTAAACGCCAGCAGCAGGTCCATGATGAAGTTGACTATTTTTTAAAAAGCTACATTTTTAGTATTTGCTCTTGGTTTTTTTAAAGAGATTGGCTAAAAATAACACAAACTAAACAACTTCCACTCCTCACCTGTCAGACTACAAACCCACTGGGTTCCCTTGCATGCTGGCTGACAGAACACGTCACTTTCCTCAATTCTTATTGAATGGCTTTCAGTATGAAATTTTGCAGCATCTGTTATCAGTCAATTTCTGTGAACTCTTTTACACTGATGTTGGTCAGATCAGAGCTGTAAAATAGGAACATGAGGGTGGGGAATCTGAGCAGAGTGGAAACCAGCAGTGAGTGTCTTCTGGTAGTGCATTCCACATGGAATGCTGGCATGGGAAATTCTTGACGTTTTTCAGAAGGTTGGTTGACTAGTGTGTGTCTTGGGGTGGCTGAGGTCTCTGCTCTGCAAGGAAATATGATTTTACAGCACATTTAGCCACTGATCCTGCAACTGACTCTGCACGGATGGACCATTGCACCCAGCCAGCATCCCACTGACATCAGTAGGGCTTCATGTGGATATAAGCATCTGCCTATGTGAATTCTATTGCACAATCACGTCAAACCTGATTCAGCTGGCAGGTTACTGACAGTGTCCAATGGGTTGTGGCTCAGTAAATCCGCAAAGTGTGCACAGTAGGGGACCCTATACCCTTCACAATATGGGTTCTCATGTCTTCCACGAGGTCACAGCAACTACATCCACTTCATGAGCTACATCCATTGAGCAGCGCCTGGGGTCCCCTCTGGTCACTATGACTATATACATTCCATACGATACACTATTGTCCGGCTACTATTAATACATACTCTCCATACTATATACAATACAACCGTATCTCCTTCAAATCACCACACACATTGAAAGTAAACCCACTTCTGATCTACACCACTGTGTAAATTAAAAAGAGTTTACTATCCACTTAAATTCTGTATTCCATTCCCAGTCTTCTGGTTTGTAGCAAGTTCTCTGTGAAAGAGCCTTCAGGTTAGCTCCTGGGGATCCTGTGCAATGGTCTGCCTCACCTTAATCAAGTCACTTCCCAGAAAATGCAATGTGTTAGTAAGAGAGCTGTATACAGGTAGAGTCTACTTCTTTTCTTGGGAATCCTGTGCTGCTAGAAACAGGTGATGACATATTTTGGGTCTGATTCCTCTCTCATTTACACTAATGTAAATCAGAAGAAACTCCACTGAAGTCAGCTGAGTGCAATCTTATACAAGTGGCATAACTGAGAGAAGAATCCGGGCCTTTGTTTCTGGCTTTGGGCTAGTGCCCTTACCGTTTTTCATTTTGCTACTATGAGTCCTGGAGAAATAAGTATAAAATGAACCTCCAACATACAGTACCAGTTCTTTTACTGATCCTCATTCTGTAACCACAGTTCCTAAGGAAATAAGTGTGAGCATGCAATTTTTTAAAACTGCTTCTTATAGCACTATCTCCTAAGGACATAGGGACAATACATGCATTCATTTCTAGTTAAATACAAAAGGTATGGCGTTAATAAAGAGTAGTCAACTCTATTAAGGAGTATACTGGGGATTAGCTGCCTTTGCGCCAACAGAGTACACACTACTTTTTTTTAAAATATAAATACCCCCACCTCCCTTGAAGTCAACATTTCCGTCACAATTTTTAAAGTATTTTACATAAAAAATGCTGCAGATTTCCAGATGAGCCCATATGTATAGGCATATCTCAATTTAATCTGAAATTCTACAACTGACATAGTATAAAATATCCCTAATGCAACAAAAATCTTTACATGACTGTCAGTTCTGACATGAAGGAATTAGCATACACTACAACACAGCACATTGAGTTTAGCTTCTTTAAAATTTATATTTAACCATGAAATCAAACAATGCTCAATGTAAACATGTAGCTGATTTTTATAAACTGTGATTAGATGCAAAGTTAGCAAGTTGGAAAACAGCACGATGATACTGAGGGGAGTAGCAGGGGGATTAGAAATACTGAGAAATCACAAAATAATTCCCATTTTAGCAATTTAAAAACTGTCATTCTACAAAAATACCATTTCTGTTATGTTCTTAATATGTCACATTTGTAAAAAGGAAATGTGGCATTATTACAGCTAACTTGACTTCTTTAAAGTATTCCCAAATCTTATTTCACTTTAAAAATCTCTCTGAATGTCAAAGTACACAGGGCCAAATCCTGCCCTCTGTTACATTTAGGCAACCATTTGAGTTCAGCAGGATTGCCTGGATGAGGTCAGACTAGAGTTTGGCCCACATTATATGTACAGAAGTGACCAGGGAGCAAACACGTTTTCATTCAACTCTCCCTCCAAACTGTCAGTTGGATAAAAAAAAAAACACCAACAACCTGTTTTATTTTGAAAGAAAAAGAGTGAGTCTTTTAGTCACAAAACTCAGCAGTAAGAGGATATAAAGGGTGATGCCAAGAGCCTTTCCTAATAGCCATACCAAAAAAGTCAGAAACTGAAACATGAACTGGGTCATAAGATGAAAGCATTGTATATGCAGTAACACGGGAGAGCTAGAAATACAACTTGTCAGCCCTACACAAAGTATGTTATAATCTTACTTAGGGATTTCATGGAACACATTAATATTATTAATCTGACCTACCACAAACGGATGCATTTTAGCAAGTTAACTTTTGTATAGCACTTTGAGGAGGTAAAACTTTGTATAACGTCAGTGTTATGTATTATTGTATACTGTACCTTTGTCTTTTTTTGTTAAACTTTAGAGACAGAATCTTCCTGTCTATTTGCTTCATTGAGTGTTATAATTATATGCACATTGCTATAAAAAGATGCATTAATCAGGGTAAAAATTGCACTTCAACTGAGATAAATGTCATCCCAAAATTTAAACAAACTTGTTTTCTCTGTAAAATATTCATATTGAAGGTACAGTGTAGATTTGTCAGAAAAACAACGTGCTTGAAAACTGAGTTCATGCCATAGCAAGACCTCTAAGTATCCTGCCATGATACTGGAAGCTCTTTCAGAGGGTAAAACAGCAGGTTGTTTCCCTGATTGCCAATACCTATTCCAAAAGATGGGGCAGAGGCAGTAACAGGCATTTTGTACAATTTCTTCTGGAATGTGAGCTGGCTGCAGATGAACACTAATATTTAGTCAGAGACATATTTACTGATATTTTTTTCAGCCAAACATCGCAATATACTATAAAACATATGAAGACGGCAAAGCAGTTAGGCACATTCTGAAGAGTGCTTTTATTTTTTCCCCTAACTATAATGGGTGATTGCTTTTCTGCCTAAACAGCTCAAAAGGGCTATGAAAACTAAAGTCCTTAAAAGCTGTTAAATGCTTCTTCAGATTTACAATAAAATTCTGCATTACAAATCTTCTAGTAAAATCTCTGGAGCGTTACAAGCAGTACTTACATAATTTTCCGTTAAGTCAGTGTTTGTGTATTCAACACCTAGAAAATAAGGAAAGTGAATGTGGGTAATGAGAAAAAAAACAACAACCCCCCCCCCCACCAACTTCCCCCCTTAACACTCCCCCAACACGTACACCTAAGAGGCAGGAGGGGGAAAAAACCAAACAAAACCCCTCAAACAGGCATGCAGCTATTAAACATATGCCAAAGTAAACAATAATGTTAGGGTCTGCCATAGCTTTGCCCTGCAGGTAGACGGCAGGCGGCACAGAAGGAAAGCAAATGAAAAGGAAAAGAGAAAGACAGTACAGGATGTGGATGAGATGCCGAGCCCTGAGAGCATGAACGGCCTGATTGTGATACTCAAGTCACACCATCAGCCATGCAAAACAGGACATACCTTTCTGGCTTGCTGGTTCTGTCGGCTGAAACAAAGCAGTCCCATTCTCAGCGGGAGGCCAAATCAAAATGAAATTTTATTTAGTCTGCACTGTCCCCAGATTGGGTTTCAGAATGACTGCTTTAGGAGATAGCATGGATGTGGCTGATGCATGCTTTGCATATGAAACTGCAGTAGAAAAAAAATCTACATAATCAAAAAAATCTGTGCTGTGTGTATGGCAAAAAACCCTGGACGTTAGTGATTCAGTGACAATGGAGATTTTCAGAAATGACCTTTCTGAATAAAATACACTTTTCTTTCCAAAACAATATTTTCAATAAAAACATAATAGGTCATTTTAAATATAATTATTCAGAAGCTGCTTTGAGTGACTGAAACATGATCAACATTTATCTTAATATTTTTTTAAAATGAATTAGAATTATTGTTTGAAAACAAATACAAAGAACACATACATCTAAAGAGTATTTTTGTGTCCTGCAGTGACAGGTTTTGTACCTCAGAATCCTATACAAATTTAATGTTTTGTTTAATTCCCTTCTTACTACAGCATCCAAGGAAAGGCCTAGAAAAGAACATCTGCTTTATGTACCACTAATCTAATGCATGTCCCTTTGCACTTTCAAGGAAGGACTCATTTATTTAATTACACTCTTAATTTTGCAGACTATTAATATATATAAAAATCACCAAATGATCTCAAAACATTTGCATTAGAAGTTAGAAACAACTTATGAAGACAAAGAATAGTCTGCAGATTATATACCATGTAATGCCTTTGTTGTCAGTTATGCTGCAAATGAGATTTTCAAATAGGATTTGCAGAGGCAGGGCAGCGATCAACACAGTGCAACATCCAGGAAAGAGAAGTTGCACACAGTAGTCTGTGAAAAAAGGGGCAGAATGGAGCCTGTTTGTAAATACATATTATTATCCTAAGAAAACACTTATCACTGCTTGATTTTGCTACATCAGTTACTTGGAAATAGGTGATACCAATAATTTTATTTTGTGTGTGTGTGTGCGTGCACGCACATATGCCTCTATTATACTTACATGTAGATATCTGTATAAAAACAAGACAAACAATACACATGGGTTCAGTTTACAGATATTTCCATGCTAAAACAAGCAGTGTGAATGTTATGCTTTATAACGTACTGAGGGGTAAAGAAGATGACAAAAATATTAAAGGTCTGAGAATGCAAAGAGGATAATGATCCCAAATAAACAAAGATAACAACTTCCAAGAAATAATGAGATGCAATACAAATCTTTTACACAAAACTGATGGAAATCACTGACAACAATGCCACCATGTACATACACCCCTTGGAGAAATGGTCAGACCATTTTAGAATTCAATCTTCCTTGCTTTGTAGGCTGAGCTTGAGATTTTCAGTAATATGTACTAGAAAATTGGTACTTTAAATTAATACATGAACATTTTGGAAGGTAACTTCAAACACATACTGTGTACTCCTATGGCTCTTTAAAGCCAGAAATCCACAAGGAGTAGAGTGCAAAAATATCCCCCTCCCCTTTGTCTTGTAACAACTGTGTTTGTATTTCTTCTTAGTAATAACAATAGTAGTTGGATTAACTATTGTCTTGAGTAAGACGCTCTTAGCTATTCTCCAGTTTCATACTGTATCATATTTATTCTGATATACATCTTATAGGGAAGCTTTGTCTGAATTGAATGAATCTTGATTTTTTATAAATGCTACTTCTTGTCATAGGACCTCCCTCCTTTGTGGAAAAAAAAGAAGCGAGTATTCCCAAAATTCAATGCACCTGGCATTCACTTTATACCTAATAAGCATCCGTGAATATGCAAATGTTCTGTGTCTCCAGTAACCTCATTAATTTATTCCTCAGGCAATCAAAGAATGTGAACCAGTCCTCTGCCACTAATACTGGAAGTGGTACGCCATTAAACACTGCTAGAATCAGCTGAAAGCACATTCTGCATATTGAAAAACTGTTTCATCTTTCTTCCTTCCTTTGCTACTCTAATTCAAACAAAGACTTCCCACCTCAATCTACATAGCTGACAGCAAAAGTTGAAAAATGCCAAGGAATAATTAAGGCCTTATATATATAAAAAAAGAAGGTAAATAGTTTAAACAAAATCTCAACAGAATTCCAGTTTGAAAACTGCCTGAGTTTTGTTATTTATTTATTTGTGGGGGGGCTTTGACCTGCCTTCTACTCTGCAGAGCAGCTGAATAATCTTTTGCTTTGCCCATGTTAAAAGCCCTGAATAATGTTTATAAAATGTTAGGGAATCCCGGTAGGTTTCCTATTTAACAAGCCATGTATGACAAATCACAGTGTAATGTACTGCGTTCTTAATCTTTAATTAGAATGTGAATATCTGCTAGAGAACGCAGTTAACTTTGACACATTAAATCTTCTGGTTAAAGTGCCTTACAGGAAGTGCAAAGATGAAACACTGTAACAATCTACTGCCTCTCTCTCCATTCACCCAGACAGTTGGGGAAGGATGATAACATCTTGTAATACCTGCTCTGTAGTAATTAATCGCTGTGGTATTTAGGACCATTCAAGTAGACAAATATGACAGAGACAGGGACAATTAGGAACCTTGTTCAAGCTACATTAACTTTTCCAGCTATTACAACACAGCAGCTCAAGTTTGCTTGTAAAAGCTGCAGAGGGATTGTTATGCATTAGCTGTGCGATTATTAATGAAAGAAAAGGAGAATTGTGTTTATTGTAGTTTGAAAATTGCAAATAAATTTCAATTATCTGCTATGTCATTTTGTTAAACATGCATTCTGGAAATGCCTTTGTACTCTAAATCATGAGCTACTTATAGCAAACAAATACTAGAAAGCCTTTGGGAGATATAAAGTCAATATTTTTGTTCAACTGGGCTTCTCTCTCGTTGAAACCAGAGATGGACTGAGCTACCTGAAAATATTTCAGAGAGTTAGCGAACCCTGCAGACACTTGGGCATTAATACTGCCTCCATCAACCAACAGGCATTTGAATCAGACTCTTGCAGGTGCTGGAACATCTCTGATTGAAGCTGCACTCTGCTCCACTAAAATGAGAAGGCTGAACTTCCCCCAGTGATTGCATTCATAATGTGCATACAAATAAATAAATAATAATTGGAAACAAATCTGCCTTTTTTCCATTAGTTCTACAGTCAGCAACAGAATGAAACACAAGGGAAAGATTTGGGAATGGTATGGATTATGTTTTTTAAAGGTTACATGCTGCGCTCTACTTTGCCATTGACAAACTGCTGCAAAGGCTCTTCAGATTGTAAAGTTTATAATTTAAAATTATATTTTAGACAGCCTAAGTTACCATTGCTGTTCCACATTGCATGAAAGCACTATTGTTCTCAAAATTAAATGAGCGTGGCAAGAAAAGAGCAGAACTAGATGAATACTACAAAGAATTTTCCATGAATATTTCCCTGATTTTTTTTTAAAAAGGAATTCATCTATGCTCATGGCACTTTTGTGTTCACTTTCCATGAATATTTGATCTATTGTGTTTTAACAGCATGAGCATTCACAGAAAGCTAATTTGAGAGTCCTATGTGTGTATCTGTGAAAACTTAATTCTAAATTTGCAAGGGCAAATATTTGCACTGGATATGCTGTCACACTCATCCAATCAGGGACCAGAAAAAATACCATGTGACTTGCCTCACCAGTCATAGCTAAGGAACCCAACTTGAATTTCAAATATTGAGTATCAAATTGGCACATTTAACTTGGCCAAATCAAAAAGTAAAAGAAAGAAAAAGTTTAAAATATGTATCATATAGGTTTCTGAACAACAAATACTTGTAGTGACTTGAGATCTGCACTTGGGTATTCCATGAGCAGAAACAAATGCATATAGAGATTAATCTGATACAAATTACTCACTCAGCTCCAGTAACAACCCCTCCCCCCCACTCTTCTTCAAAAGAAAAAGGTAGATATACAAATTGGGAAAGATGACAACCTCTCCTGATCTGCCCAGTTGTGTAGCCACTATCTCTCAGAAATAGCCTTTCAAATGTCTTCAGCAATATATATTTCAAAGCACTTTCTGGTTGGGAAGGAAACCGCCTTAGCATGCATTTCCAGGTGAGGTCTACCACACATTTCAAACATTTATCAAATTATTCCTTGAAGTTTGTTTAGCTGCAAACCAAACACCAGCCATTTGTTGTGTGTGTGGTTTTCCTTGAGACTCACAGGCCTATATCAATTGTACTCTGTAAATAAAAAGAAAAGCCAGCTTAGCACGGCACATATCTGTATCCCCACCCCAGAATCTGTTGTCACAAAATGAGCCGGGGGGGGGGGGGGAAAGCGGGAGAAGCTGCTCAGTGCACAGGAACAATTCCCCCTCTCAGCTGAGCTGCGATGATGTCAGCTTTCTGATTACAAACTGCTTATTTATGCTTCAACAGCTGCCAAGAGCAGCAAATAAGTGGCTAAAAGAGTGTCTAGACCAGGCATTCAGGCCTCTATTGTTTGCTGGTTGTTACCTGGTTGACAGCGATGGGTACAGCTGCCTAGTGTGAAAGAGAGCAGAGATGGGGAGGCGGTGATTGACAGAAGGGCCCTCGGGGTCAGGCACAGCCAGCCCTGATGGCCCCATGTCTTTATATTCACTGCTCTAAAGGGAAAGTGATGGCCCTGTCTTGAGGTTGGAGGTGAAAGGAAATGTTTGAGGGTAATGAAAAAAAATCCTTTGGCCAAATTTGTGATGATGAACATTTGCTCTGGGGAATTCAAGCCAAGTATTCTGCAGGCTTCTGTATCTGCAGAAGTAGGTATATGTAGCAACTACTGGCAGAAAAATATCATATTTCATACAATACATACTATGTATGTAAGTATAAATGTAGTTGTGCAAGCTCACATATATGGGAACATATCCTATTTATTTTTATTTTAGCTAAAATCTAGAGAATATAATGTCTAAAAATCCACTGCATGTCTCATTGGAAGAGTATTTCTAATACTTGTAATACTTGTGAACTTCACTCACAATATACAGATATATAGGAGAAATTTGTTTTCTGGCTAGATGAGCATAAATGACTCATCAAAATCTCCCCTCCATTGAATTTGACTTTCTTTTCTTTAGCTTCCGGCTAGATAGTCTCCTCTAGCATGTTTTAAAAGAAAAAGTTAACCAAAGAACAACCTAAAAAGCCCTCTTTCAAAATGCATTCTCATAGACTGAGATGGAAACATACTGGGCCTGATTCTGATCTCACATATTCTAGTGTAGTCCAGCAGTGATTCCATTGGCACAAGGCAAGTGTAATATCAGAATCAGGCTTACAGAGTTAAACGTCTTTTTCTCTGTTTACATATCTTGCGGCTGTTTAGAGAAGAGCTACAAGCACTCAGAAATCTTCAGAATGTGAAGAAAATGAATTATTTGTAATGCCTTTTAGTTATAAAAAACGTGATACTGTACAAGCATTGGATACATTCTAAAGAGTTAGAACGCTACATTCTTGGATCTCATTATTCTCTTAACCTACAATAAGGAGCTGGGGTGACCTTGTTAGTGAGAATTAATCTTACAGCCCTATTTGCCATTTCTGTCCCAAAAACAAAACCCCATGCAAATAGAACAAAAAATGGAAGGAAGGTGATTTTAAGAACCTGTTACATATGATATAAATATTAAACATTATATGACTCTGTGGTTTAAAAATGTTTCCAGTAATATTATAATAGCCAATAATAGCACAAATATGAGTAATCTTTCTACAGCAAAAAGGAAAGACATACTGTAAAAAAAACCCACCACCACCCAATTAATCCTCAACAGCAACTAGATAGGTACGAAATGTGACCGAGCACCTGAATAGCAGAAGCCTAATTTGGGTATACAGTTGGTTTTTATATATCTGATCCAGACTCTGTAACTAAAATGAAATCATGTTAAATTAAGTGTAAAAAATAAGTTGATTTAATTAAGCACAGAAAGACTTATTAGACATAATAAAATGTTAAAAAGTCAAATGATGTGCAGTTACATTTCAGTTAACACTGCTCAACAAATGCACTAAATTTATTCCTTTCAATAATGATGTGTTTTGAGCATTTAATTAGATAAATAATATTTAATCACTTCAGCAAATTTGAACTAGAAGAATTCCCTGTCATCAAAGGTGACTCATACTTGCTAATATCTACCTTTAAAGAAAAGGTAAAGCTAGACAACCTCCTCTTCTTGAGCAGAAAAGAAGCATGAACTAGTACAAGTCTGTCTCCAGGCCTCATTAAAAATCAAGGTTTGCTAAACAAACTATTATTTACAGTAAGAAGTGTGCATATTTTAATGAGAAAGAGCTCTCACATGTTTGCCTCTTTTCAGCATCAGGCACTATAAGTAGATGATAAGAAAAGGTATTCAATAGATGTCCTATAATTCATCATAATACTGTTTCATTTAATAACTACTTTGCTGAAGTGATTGGCATGATTACAGGAAAATTACTTCAAATTATTCATCTCTTATCTTGCATCTAAGATGTCCTAAACTTGCATGATAGTTAGCATAATGGGACCCTATTAATTACCGATGCTGTAAGTCCTTCACTACTTAAATATCCCTTCTACTGGGTGTAGTGTTTAACCCAAATAAGGAAAATACAGCCAAAAATGCAACCGTATATCCTGAAGATGGTGCCACCCATTGTTTACTAAATGTAATATCAAGCACAGAAGTATATGGCTAATCATCTTTTAGGGGATTCCAGGACAAAAATAAATCCTATATTTAAAAAAAAGTCTAACAGTGTAGACATTCTGATTGTATGAATGTGCAGGGAAAATGGCATATATCATCATTATTTTTGATTCAGAACCAGAGATATGTGTGTTGCTTTAAAAGACAGAGAATACATGGTTCCTTCTGTGAAGAGCCTTCAGTCTCAGAGCCTGTTCCTTCAAACCCTTAGTCATTCAAGTAGTCTTTACTCATCTGAGTAAACACATTGAAGTCAATAGGCACTATTTTCTGTTCAGTACATGCATCCAGGGGTGGGGCCAAGGGTGGTCTTAAGCCACCTCTGTGCTCCCCATATCCGGGCTCAACCTCCCTGGTCTACTGCCCTGAACTTTTACACTCCTACTTTTTGTGGACCATAGAGGGCCATGAGCAGTAGAGAACAGCACTACAGACACAGTCCTCAACCCCGGCTTGCCCCTGACATGCCTCTGCACCAGGACATGGAAGGGGACCGGCTTATAAGCACCTTCCCAGTGATATACTAGCAGGCAGATATTCCATAGGAATGTTCTCCTTTTTCTTAACAGTCTCTTTATGCTTCTGAAACAAAGTAAAGAAGTCTGGGGAAATGGAAAATCAGCCTCAGTGGGTCAATTCACAGGAGTAAGAACTATGGCCAGATACTTCATTGCCTGGCACCAAGTACAAAGTGGATATATAAGTGTAGCAATTTTGAACTGGTAGCATTAACATCCACTTTGCAAAGCTGTAAATGGCTATATAGTATGAAATAAAATGGAGAATCAGGCCTTATTTGTGTAAGGTTTGCAAGATCTGGCCCCAAGTATATGACCCCTCATTATCTCTCCCTCAACTCTGCAGTTTTAACATTGGTCGCCAGTATCTCAAGCGCTATAAAAATAGATCCACAGTATCCTGACGACAGTGACAGTATCACTCTAAGATTACGTTTTGAAATCTGGAAAAGTAAAAAAGAAATTAGAGCCCTTAATAATAATAGATTTTTATTTATGGTAGGGCAGGTGACCATGCCCAAAGGCAACCTGCCCAAATAAATCCCAGAGTGGGAGCCAACACAAGAATTCCAATGACCCATCTACCAGAATGAAATCAACAAAGCAACACAGCACCTCAAAACAACCTAACATTAAACATGAAAACAATTTTTTAAGCCTCACCTTGAAGGATGTCGGAGAAGCTCTCTGGCATACTTCATATTGAAGACACAAGTAATTAGTTCCAAACACGCACAAACCTAAGTAGACCAGGCAATCCTCTATAAACATTCAGATATTGACAAAACACTATCTCAGAGAACCATAGGGTGTAACATACCTAAACCAGAAGAATGAAAGCTAAAACATTCTGTTCTTAAGTATATGCCTGTTGTTCTTAGTGAGTGCAAAATAACTAGCAACTGGTATGCAACGGTTATAACCGCAGGAATTAAGGATGAAGTAGCCTAATACTACATTGCCTTACTTTTTTAAGTTAAAACTAAAAATTCTTTAATGTTGTTTTCAGTTTACTATTACTATTTTTATTTTAAGACAAGAAGACATTTTTGGACTCATATAAAATTTTAAAAGATTATATGAGACAGTCATTGAAGTGGTATTGGTCTTCTGGGATCAATATAATTTCATGGAATTGATTCGGTGCTCCTGTTTTGTAGCCATTACTATCTCAATAATGCATACAGCACAAGATACTGCCAAGCTACTCATAGATGAGACGAAGTGTGTAGGTCTTTATCAAATCTTAGTACACTTTCATACTTCCTTAAAGATTTACAGGACGGACTACAAGGTACATTTGCCAAAATTAACAAGTGATCACTGTTTACAGATCTTTGATATAATGGTAACAAAATCTGTCTTCTAAATCCAAATTTCAAAATTAGAATTAGCCCCAAATAAAAAAAAATTGTTAACATTTTCCTTATGTGGGAAATCTGCAATCTTACCTGGGTTGTTTGCTGATGAAGTTGCACCACAAATCTCTCAGAAGGCCAGTAGATCTAATGTTCAACACTAGCGGTCATCTATATTGTAAATAAAAGGTCATCAAACATCCAATAACACCATAACAATGATGTGGCTACTTGAACTTCTGTTGCCATCTGTTGCCAACCCCTCTCCCCATCTTGTATATAAATATTGCTGTTTAAAAAAACCTAATGTAGACCCCCCAAAAGTAACATTCCAAATAACATACTGAATATGCAATTGATGCTGTGTGTCAGCTCACCGAAAACAGAAAAATATTTTATATATTTATGGTTAAACTCCATGGAGAAGTGCTCAACTTCTACATAAAATGATTAACTTGAACATACAATCTTACAAAAAACAAACAAAGAAAAAACCAAACAAACACCTAACTGCAACATATCCAGTTTACACATACTGTATACTAAAAATCTGACATAATATTTACATGGGTGAGAAAGGCACTTTTTAAATTAAACATTTCCCTATTACATAGCATACCACAGAAATGATGAAAAACACACAGGCAGTACTGCTTTATGTGGCTGCCTCTTTTCAACCCTCCTGCCCATCCAGCTCCCAGGGAATGAATCAGCATCATCACACTGGCCCCTTGTTCCCTTTTGCAGCAGTTTTCCCCTCTTTCCTTTCCACCCAGCCGTAAAGCCCTGTTTCCTTCATTCGGCCAGCCAGCCAAAGTCCCCCCACCACTTAAAGGTGCGGTGTAATGCGGTCATTTTCCTGTGTTCCCACTTCATACTTCTCTCCTGGCCACTCAGGAGTCATTCTACATTAGATGATCATAGAGAAAGGCATATCTTTATCAGTACATCTGAGCTCTACACCAATAATCTCACATGCTTCTCAGCTTGCCCTGTGAACCACAAACCAGAATGGTTTGTTCACGTGAGATATTTGAATGGAGTGGTCCTGGGTGGGTTAATACATACTTATACACACATCCAGAGCCAAAGACAGAAGTAGCTCTGGTGGGATCACCAAAGTGAAGGGGAACATGGTGTGATGGGCAGAACACAGAGGCCTTAGACAATGTGATAGGGAGATAACCTCAGGGGAACCCCCAAGACATCTGGAAAAAAGAAATCTAAACGCTTGATGCAAGTAACCATGGGAACACCGGTTAAAGACCTGCAACATTTAATTTAAAATAAGGGCCAAATTTACTCAGCATTTCTGTCAGCTTCAGATGATTCTGCTGAAAGGTCCCAGTCCAAAATAATCTGCTAGGAGGAGGTTGTCATGGTGCAAATGTGTCAGCTGCCCTCTTGCCAAACCAGGGACCATCAAAGCTAAAAAGCATGAGTCCTTCTACTGCTTGAGCTAAAGATCCATTATCTGTAGTTGGGGGCTTCAACAGACTCTCTTCCTCTGCATCCAGGCGCAGACAAGGACACATAAAACACACATGGACCCTGGGTTACATAAAGTGTCTGTAACCTCCAATGCAAACACTGCCTGCAATCCTCCAGAAGCACTAGTCTAGAATACAAAGATACAATATACGTACTTCCCTTGGCCAGAAGGAGTGAACTGTTTATCCCAAAGAATTTTTTAACATATATATTTTTGGAAACACGATATTCCTGCTATTCCCTTGCTCATGTGTAGAAATGTCTAAACTACCTACCGAGGCTTCAGTTTTGTGCCTGTGAAACTCATCATTCAGATCATTAGATTTCTAATGTTACTATTTCACCCTGGAAAAGTTTCTCCCCAAATGACTAGGTGCAAAATGACAGGTTGAGTGGAAGCCTCTTGAAGAAGGTGGCTCTTTGTGGCCAAGTTCTAAACTCATGCAAAGTGGTTCTTAATGAAAATGGGGATGTAACCTCAACTCTGGTGGATGGTGGTACTAACGAGGGTGGGCATCACTATCATACTGAAGTGAGACAGCACCAGTGACAACTTAGTGCTGACTGAGTAACATCAAGACAAGCCATCTTTTCTGGTGTAACTGTCTTCAAGTGTCAGCAGACATGGATCTGAAATTGAAAAGACATTTTTGACAGCCTAATGGCTTAAACAGTTTTGAAACATTTAAAGCAACAATAAAACGCAAATGGGAAAAAAAAGGATAAGAATAATGGGGTGCGATTCCTCAAAGGACATATGGTTTCATCTCCTTTGCACATTTTTGTGGCTTCAAGGCTACTCCAATTCCTTCTGAAATCATGAGTCACAGTTTTTAAGAAAAATCTACCATGTTCACATGAATCTATTGAACGAGTATCTAGCTTCATATCTTTTGACTTTTACATTTAGCTATTAAAATATGCTGGTCCCACTTGTACAGTCATAAAGATTTTCAGGATGATCATAGCTAAGTTGTACTGCTCAACTTCATAAAATCATGAGACATTTCAAAACATCCAGTAAATTTAATTTTTAAAAAACGACCTCCTTTGGATGATAGGCTACCATTCATATCTATCTCAGGGAACAGTAAAGCAGCTGCAATCTGTTTCCCTTAAATACAATGTCCAACAACTTGAAACCATAACTAGAAAAGTCTTATGCCCCCATTCTGCAAAATGCTTTGTAGGCTTGTGTCCTTATAAAAAAACAACAACCTCAAAATAAAACCACAAACCTCCATTTCCTACACCTACGTTTCTTCTCAAACTTCCCTCGGCTCCAGCAATTTAGCAGAACTAACAAATATAAAAACATAGTTAATGTTGTAGCAAATGATGGTCTTATCAAGATTGTAATCACACTGATTTGCATCTTTGCAATCTCAATATTTAGCTTCTGACTTTGTAACTAAAGATTTGCAATTTGGTTTTTTTTAATTTGCAGAATATATATATATATATATATATATACACACACACATATATACTGACCTTCTCCAAGTAAGTTTTTCATTTTATGATAATAGAACCAGCATAGTTAAAATTAAAAAAAAAAAGGGGGGGGATAAGGAAAAGACTTTAAAATTCACATGTGAAATTCATCCCAGATTTGTTGTATTCATTACTTTGATGTGGAGTTCAGAGGCGGTATTAACACTGTACTTGCACACTGCATAGTGATTGGACTTTCAGAATACTATTCCACACAAATTAAGGGGTACTTAAAAAAAACATTTTGGTTTCAACTTTATGTCATTCCATAGGGAGCAAAGTAATTAAAACAAATTTAAAAATCATTAAGAAAAACAGATAATGGAGTTTTTTTCAAAACATTTATGCTTTTTCTTCTGTTTAGCACAACAATACATTTTTTTTCCTGTTAAAAATCAAAGCTATAGGCCTAGTTCTGTCATGGCGGTGAGCAGGCAGTTGGATACGGTAATGCATGCCTGAAGCCTTCACCAAGGATGATAAGCCTGCATGAATTTTACGAGTCTCAGTATCAAGGTTGCCCTCGCCCAAGGGATTTAAGAATAAGGGGGGAAAAAAGAGAAGGCAGATGTATGAATAACTGGCATTGTAAATCTTCACCGTGGCAACCTACAGCTAGAAAAAGTCTGTGATGGGTTCATGACTTGAGAAGAAAGCGACACAGCAGAATGTGAATGGATTTTCTTCAGCTACTTAATGCACTGCTTAGAGCAGCTTAAGGGTGTGCATGTGAGAGTGTGTGTCAGAAAGAGAGTGTGTGTGCGTGTGCAAGTGTAGGGGAGGGGGTGCCTGTGGAAATTTGTTAGAAGGAATTACTAGTGTTAGAGAGCTTGCCAGCTTTTGGGAGGCGGGGGTGGGGGAAGAATACCATTTAGCCTCAGAATATAAATGACTGGATTTTGCTTGGGAGAGAAAAAAAAAGATGGTGGGGGAAGTGCACAGAATTATGCAAGCAAGTAACAATGAGCAAATTGGACCCTTCACAATACAGCGCAAGGTCATAGCGAAAGTCACAAGAATAGGGTGGTGGGGGTGGCTGGTAGTAGAAACAGATCATGATAAATAGCTTCCCATTTTGCAAAATCTGGTAGTTAATGAAAATAAGATGCATTTGAGTTGTCTGTGAACACCTGATTTCTCTCCCCCCCACCCCCCCAGCAGGTCTTGCTGATATATGAAAGCAAAACACTGACTCTAATTGTGCAATTATAAAACGGAAATGATGCAGGTTTGGCAACACAGAGAAAGAAGGCAGCTCAATAACATTGTTTAATAACAAGCAAATAAAGCTCAGAGGGGAAAGAGGTGACTATTTCTGCTTTAGACTCATTAAGGGCCTGAAACATATTGTAAAAGAGTGATATTTAATTATGGGCTGGACTGATAACATGGAGCAGGGCCTCACTGGGAGAAAGACCCTATGCTCCTAGGAGCTAGCAGCTCCAAACATCAATTACCATGATTATCTACCCCGTGCTTACAAAACGCACCCGTCTCCATGTTTGTCAGCGACCCGTAAACAGGCACTGCATAGGCAAATTTATGGTCACAGTCAGCTGGGGCCAGGTGGGAAAGCAAGCTTCCCATTGGTGACTTCTGAGCAAAGAAGGAAAAAAGCAAAAGAAAGAAAAATCTGTCTTCTACACTACTGAAAGAACAATTTATTACAGAGCATTTGCAGGAGACAGCATTTGTTGCCCTGCTGCCTTTTTTGCCTCTGTTGGCTGTCTGGATGAGAAATGGGAGTATATTAACCAACTCATGGGTTACAGAATTCAGCTTGGCATGGTCCCATCAAACTTAGCAGTGCTAAGGAAGATCAAAGGTCAAGAGAGCCTCAGCAGCTAAGATTTAGAACCTAGTGCATATCTTTAACCTTAGCTGCTGGGAACGGATGGAATCATTTTATTTCTTAAATCAGGAACTTGGTCGCACTGAAAGATATTACAAGGAGGAGGGTAGCATCCAGCTTGGAGATGATGGGGAAGTGGGTAGTGTAATGAGACATAATATTCTTTAGGGGTCACACAGATAAACTTAAGAAATGTCTTTGCTTTGCTGCAGCTTCACATCTGTTATCAGCCTATAGGCTGCAGAATTTGTTTGGGTATCTTTGTTGATGTATTAGAAACTAAGGAAATAGAGTCTAACTATGAAAAGTAAGGGCTAAATCTAAATTAACCCACAATAAGCTTCTTAACCTTTTCACCTATTTGCACCATAATAATTCTGACTAAAGGAAGTCCATCGTAAATGCAAAATACTAACTGCATAGGAACTAAGGTTTGCTTTTAATGACAGATAGATTTCTCTGGCAGTTGGAAGGGCCAGAGCTTAGGGCACTAGACTGCAATTCAGGTGACCTAGGCTCCATTTTTGGCTCTGTCACTGACTTGCTGTGTCACCTTGGGCAAGTCTTGTCAACTCCATCTGCTTCTGCTTCTCCTCCCACCCTTTGCTGGTCTACTTAGATTGTAAACTTTTGGGCAGGAAATATCTCACAATGTGTTTGTAAAGTGCCTGATCTCATCTGAGGTTTGTAAGCGTACTATAATATAAATAACAATAATTAATAAAATAATAATAAGGGGCAAGAAAGGGAGAGAATGATTTGACTGTATATTCAGTGCTGATATTCATTCTGACTGAGATTCCCACTACTCCGCTGTACAATGCAAAGATTCATGGAGAAATCCATGTAGAGTATCAGATGCCCAACTATTGGGCAGAAAAATGGCAGGGGGACAACACCTCCATATATACGAATCTCCATATATATGTGAATGCAGAGGCCTAAGCAGGAGATATGTGTGTGTAAAAGATGGCTGAATGCTTGTAGATTATAGGTGAAATCCTGACCACACTGACAAACTCTCATTAACTTCAGTAGAGTCAGGATGTCATCCCATATTGGCACTGAAGGATGGCTGTGCCCATTCGAATGGGATAGTGGGAAAAACCCAGCACTGCATATTTTCAGAACTGCATGTGGAGCATTTAGACTGAATTAGGCACAGTTTTGGCAAAGGCAAGCCAAGAGATGAGGGTGGAGAAGGCCTCCAACCAGCCCTTCATTGACTATTGTGACTACATTCATAAGAACATAAGAACATAAGAAAGGCCGTACCGGGTCAGACCAAAGGTCCATCTAGCCCAGTATCTGTCTACCGACAGTGGCCAATGCCAGGTGCCCCTGAGGGAGTGAACCTAACAGGCAATGATCAAGTGATCTCTCTCCTGCCATCCATCGCCACCCTCTGACAAACAGAGGCTAGGGACACCATTCTTACCCATCCTGGCTAATAGCCATTTATGGACTTAGCCACCATTAATTTATCCAGTCCCCTTTTAAACATTGTGATAGTCCTAGCCTTCACAACCTCCTCAGGTAAGGAGTTCCACAAGTTGACTGTGCGCTGCGTGAAGAAGAACTTCCTTTTATTTGTTTTAAACCTGCTGCCTATTAATTTCATTTGGTGACCCCTAGTTCTTGTATTATGGGAATAAGTAAATAACTTTTCCTTATCCACTTTCTCAACATCACTCATGATTTTATATACCTCTATCATTCAAGTCCAAAAGGAGCAGCAGCTATGAAGGGGCACATAGGGTATTGAGGCAGAGGGAGTCAGGAAGCTTAAAAACAAGCTTAGATGAATTAGAATGCCTAATGGCAGTGGGAGAGGATCAGGAAAAAAGCATTTCTAAAGTATAGTGATATGGCAAAAGTCAATAAGATTCCATAGCACCCAGCTACAACCTACATAGGAAGGGCAGGTGAGACACAGAAGATGAGAAATAGCCCTATACTTTAAAAGATTCTATGGAACCTAACAAGACAACATTTCTGAATGGAAAGGACAATACAGAGACATCTGTATGAGTACAATTCCAAATCATAAAGAGTGCTAAGACATTGGTGAGGTTATGGTACTGGCTTCTGAATCAGGAAAAGAATAGTGTGCACAATGTTGAGGAAGACTAATGGACACCTAAATCTAGCACAACAGTAACAAATAATAGGGAGTGGCAGCTGGTTCTCAAAATAAGGGATGAGACTGCAAATACCAGAATCTCATCCCCACATCACTGCAGGTTGCCCACATTTTCCAAGTGAAAAAATAAACTGGTTGAGGAGTAAATAGGTGGGAGTGATAGGGAAGTGTTTGGGGATATAGGGGAAAGTGGTGGGAAAATAGGAAGAAAAAGAGATGCCTCCTATTTTTCCCATCCCCACATCCTTTCAGAATACAAGACTGGGGCATGTTCCAATAAGGGTGGGAAAAACAATATTTACACTTTTTGGTCCTTTACTGCTTTCTTTCATTCCCAACCTCTTCCCCTCCAGTCTAGTGCTCTTATCCTACCATATCCCACTACTCCCTTCTCACCTTGCTCTGAACCTTGCCAAGGCAGCCGTTAAAGCTCAGAACCTCTCTAACCCTTTCCAATGCAATCCCCCCTCCCTCTCAGAAACCCCTGCCACTTTAATCGCACAGGCTCAACCTCCCCCCTCTACTTTTCATCAAGCTGAGAGCCTGTACCAACACTTCCTACTTAATCTCTCCATAGCTCAGAACCAGCCCCTTAGTTCTGAATCGTCTCCCCCCTCACAACCAGAACAACCTCCATCAACACACATGGTTGTCCCCTGCAGTCTTAGAACACTACCCCATTCCCTTTCCAGGCTCAAAATCCTCCCCCAGCTCAGGAACCACTTGCTAGGTTTTGAGAAGCAAAGGCAGAAGAAGTAGGAAGGACATGCCAAGGCTATGGGGCTATGGGGCTAAAGTGAATTAGCCTCTCATAGGACTATTTCTCCTGCTCTGCACATGCTCCCTAAAACACATGGGCTGCAGAGACTCTTGGCAGGGCAGAAGCCTTACTATAAGTCCACCCAGTGGAAGTAGGTGATATTGTATCCACTGTACAACAGCAACACTATAGATACTAAACATGGTATGTTATGTTCTGCTGCCACTGCCAGCTACAACATTACTGGTGAGATTTAGCTCCGCTAGCCCCTAGGGTCTAGCTGCCTCTGGGTATCTTCAAATATCTGTGTATAAAGTGGTCAAATGTCATATTGGGAACAAGATTTAGAAATGTAAATTCTGGATACCTTATATGATTGGTTTCTTTGAATAACAACTTCTAGATGGTTCTCAAACTATGGGTCGGGACCCTAAAGTGGGTTGTGACCCTATTTAAATGGGGTTGTCAGTGCCAGCATTAGACTTTCTAGGACCCATGCCTGAAGCTGAAGCCTGAGTTCCACCCTCACCCAGGGCGGTGGGGTTGGTCTCCAGCCCCCGATCCCCCACCCAGGGTGGTGGGGCTTGGGCTTTGCCCCCTTCCCCTGGGTCATGTAATAACTTTGTTGTCTGAAGGGGGTCATGATGCGAGAACCCCTGGTCTAGAGCATGACTTAGTTCTAAGTAGCACATAGGAGCTGGTTCAAGGAGTAATAGTCAAAACATTAATAACAGCGACCATAATACAAGTACACTATCCTCAGGGAAGGTGTCATACCAAAATTAGCAGTGGCACTACACTTTAGAAAGGAGGACTTCAAAATAAATGAGGAAGTCTGTCAAAAAGACACAAAAGTCAAAAATGAGAAAATTGAAATCCTTATACTTATCATGGAGGTAACCATGGTATGTAACCGTACCATAACTGAGACTCAGAATACATACATAGTCCTTCATGGAAAAAGGGAGTAAGAAGGAAAGAGAAAAAAGTATAGTTTCATGGCAAGGGTCTTGTGTTACTCAAGCCAAATAGATATCCTTCAGCAAACTGGAAATCCAGCCCAAGAGAAAGCCAATAGAAGGGAGCATAATTTATGCTGGGTATGCATGATGCTAGGAAAAATGTAAGAAAGAAACTGGAAAAGGAAATAGTTTAGAGGGACAGCCAAAGACAAAAATAAAAATGAAAATTCTTTATCTATGTTAGAAGTCTTCAAGAGCATTGGTGAGTCTGCTGGACCACGAGGGAGTAAAGTGAACAAATAAGGAGGATAAGGACATTACAGAGAAGCTAAACAATATCTTTGCATCAGTGTTCACCCCAGGGATGTTGATACCCACCCCAGACCACTCTTTTCAGAAAATAAAGATGAGACAGTGTCAGAGATCAAAATGTCAAAAGAAAAGATCTGGAAAAACTGATAAAGAGCAATGCATCATCAAGCAATTCCAAGACTTATAAACAAAGAATGAATTGGCTAAAAAAATGCCATCTTCCATTAAAAATCAGCCATTGTATGGGAATGCTAGAAGTCATCTATCTTTGTAAAAGGCACATGGGAGATCTTCGGAATTAGAGAATAGTGAGCCTTAGTTCAACACAAAGTAAATGGGTTTAAACAATAGAATTATAAAATTGTATTATGTCATGAAACACTTAGGGCTTCTTTAAAGAAAAATTGTACCTCTCTAATCTATTCGAATTCTTTGAGCATGTCAACAAAATAATGTGGAGTAGAACCAGGTGATATAATTTACTTAGACTTTCAAAAATCCATTCCTAACAAGAGATTACAGAAACTAAGGGCACATCTAACCTGCAATTAAGAGGTGTGGCTCCCAGTTGGGTAAACAGATGCACTAGTTCCACTCAAGCTAGTACCTAAAAATAGCAGCGTGGCCACTGCAGCATGGGTGGTAGCTTGGGCGAGCTGCCCAAGAACATACCCAGGGGATTGGTGGGACTGGGTGGCTAGCATGAATCACTACCCGTGCTGCCATGGCCACACTACTATTTTTAGCATTTTAGCTAGGGTGACCAGATGTCCCGATTTTATAGGGACAGTCCCAATTTTTGGGTCTTTTTCTTATATAGGCTCCTATTACCCACCACTCCCTGTCCTGATTTTTCACATTTGCTGTCTGGTCACCCTAATTCTAGCTTAAGCAGAGCCCACACCTCCCAGCTACTGTTCAGACATGCTACAAGTCACAAAAGGGGCACGTGAGCCCCTTGCTAACAGAGCTGTAGATTGGATCCTTGAAAGACAACCCCATTAAGAGCATTTTTCTTGAGATTTAAAAAGCAGTAGCATTTGCCACTATTTTAAAAATTAATTGTATAATGAATTTTCCTGCTATTTGTTTCTCTGTCAGGAAGAAAGAATTTCTGGAAATCCTTGCCCTGTTTGTTGTGAATGTCTTTTCTGTAGTTTTTTTTACCACCTGAGTGGGGACACGGTTGTGCTCGAATTAGGAGGAGGATTTAAAGGTGGGCCACACGCACAGCTGACAGTAAAAGAGCCTAGCACTCTGCCATCCAATTTCAAAGTTTCTGCTTACAAACACCAAACATCTATGCATGCCCCAACCTTGCACACACACTTGTCAATCCACCTGCTTATACCTACAGGGCTACTGAAAACAGGCACCATCCTGCAGGCTCTGCTGTGAGCACATAGCTGATTCTTTGCAAATTTGGCCCCGATTCCTCCTTGTGATTCACAAGCCGATAAACACTCAAGGAGACTCCTGGCTGCTCACATTTCTGTCAGCCACGTACCAAAGAACAAAGGGAAGTAGGAATATTTTTTAATTCTACCCTCTCAGCTCATCACCACTCAGTTTACATTAAAATGTAAGAACATTTCACTACACACTCTGCTAATAATCAGAAACTAAAGCTTTGAAGTTCCCCTATTTCTCAGCTACCACTATGACAGATGCTTGCCAGAGAAAAACTCAGGGGGCATTTGCTTTCAAGCATTTTGGCTAAGAATAGTGCCCATTGTGCCATTTAATATTTCAGATATCTCTAGTGTAATCAGGAAACAGCAGTTACTTATTTATCTCACGTCTTGCTCCTTGATAGCTACCCACTACCGCCGGCATGACCTCTGAAGCACACACATTAATTTTAACTCAGTATTTCTATAGCATCAATTAATAAAAACTGACTATGTTTTCAACAAATGCACACGTACTGATAAATGAGGGTCCTGACTTAATTGCTCTGTAAATTAAGAGCTCACAGTAGTGACAATATAGAATAGTTTTAATATTTAAAAACTCATTAAATTTGTGTACATTTTGAATAATTAAAGTCTCACGACCACTTTAAGGAGCTAATTTAAGTTTAATTCTTAAATGTATATCGCAGAAGAAGGTGATTTGTTAAAGAAAATATTGGTTCATTTTCTGAACTACTAAATTCTGTTGCATTATTTTTCTCATCATCTAATATTTGTTTATTTGGTTACTTACTCCCTTTTGCCCATAACAAGCTCCTTGTAACAGCAACGACAGCAGGTGTCATAAAGATGTTCTGGGACTGTGGGGGCCAAAATACAATTACTGCAGTTACCTATTCATGGGGGAAAAAAAAGAAAAATCCAATATTAATAGCATTAAGCCTCGCTCTTTTCTCTTCTGCATTGGATCATAGCTCCATATTTTAATCCTTTAGATCTCTATCAGCTCCATTTATTAGATTTAAATATCTGGTGATTTAGAGAAAACAACTCTCTTTGTTTATGACTTACAGCTGTGTAAAGACACAATTCTAATGCAAACGTATGCATTATTATGACAGGGCTTGGAGGGGTCTGTGCAAACCATGGATGTTTAGAATTATGGACGAGCGAGCCCAGGAGACAATCAAAACTAAACCTTTGAACTATTGGGAAATACTGTTTCCTTTACAACTCAGATCACTGACTTTAATAGATGATGTAGTATTGTAAAGGACAATCGCTGATTTCCTATCCATGGACGCAACCCTGAAAAGGCTGAAGAATATGAATCACTTTACTTACTTGACGAGTCCTGTTCAGTTCCAGGGGACTACCCAAATGAGTGAAGTGGCTCCCATGCTCAGGTGTTTGCAGGACTGGGTTCCAAGTATGTATGCAATTTCTTTGGATAGAAACAAATCCCAGTTATAACAACTTCACCTTTGTGCAGTTAACTTTGCTTTCTCCTGTGGCTTATATGTCAATCTTTATATTGTTACTAGTATTTAATCAGTGATTAAGCTGCCATACAGTAAATACAGGTACATTATGTTGCAACATTTCTATGTTCCTTCAATATTATGAAGTGTAATATTCAGGTAGGTTCTTAGATATCAAGCTGATAGACCCTTAATACCTACAATAAATGGCATGATTATCGCTGAATGGTTATATAGAAACTTAAGCGTCTAACTGTAGATGAGAGGATGGTTGATTGAACATTGACTTTTATCAAAGATGGGAAAATACTGCAAAAATTATGTGAATAGCCATCCAAATTTTAAAATGTATTCACTTCTAGTAAAGCAAGTTTCTTTGGCAGATATGTTCTCCAAAACATCATATTTAAACAAATATTGCAGCATATTCACGTAAATCAGTTTTCAAATTCTTAATACTGAGCATTCACACCAGAAACCTGATTCAAGAAGTGGACAGTAACATGCCATGTGACCCGTGACTAACACAAACAGATCAGATTTTGACTGTGGAATACCTGCCATAAACTGCTCACTAATTAGCCTCAAACCATGATGATTTGCAGTAGCAGTCATACCAGTGGCAAATACAGTGGTAATATAATCTCTCCACTCCTATTCAGTTTTCCCTGTTTAAACATCCACGGATCGCATTAGCCCTTTTGGCTACAGTGTTGGACTGGGAACTCAAGTTCAGTTGATTATCCACCATGACTCCCACCTTTTTCAGAGTCACTACTTCCCAGGTTTGAGTCCCCTGCCCTGTAAGTGTTGCCTGCATTCTTTATTCCTATAGATCTGACCTTATGTATGGCTGTAATTAAATGCATTTTGTTTGAATGTGCACAGCTTATCAAGCGATAGAGATCACTATGTATGACTGCCCTGTCCTCATTGTTATTTACCACTCCCCCATCCTTTGTGTCATCTGAATACTTTATCAATAATGATTTCATGTTTTCTTCTAGGTCACTGATAAAAAATGTTAAATAGTGTAAGGCCAAAACCTGATCCCTATGGAACCCCACTAGAGAAACATCCACTCGATGCTGTTTCCGTCTTTACAGTTACATTTTTGATCTATCAGTTAGCCAGTGTTAACACATTTAATGCGTGCTATGTTAATTTTGTATCATTCTAGTTTCTTACTCAAAATGTTGTTCAGTACAAAGTCAAGTGCCTTACAGCACTGGTTCTCAAACTAGGGCTGCCACTTGTTCAGGGAAAGCCCCTGGCAGGCTGGGCTGATTTGTTTACCTGCCGCATCCTCAGGTTTGGCCATTCGCGGCTCCCACTGGTCGTGGTTTGCCACTCCAGACCAATGGGGGCTGCAGGAAGGGCGGCCAGCATGTCTCTCGGCCTGCGCCACATCCCGCAGCCCCCATTGCCCTGGAGTGGCGAACCGCGGCCAGTAGGAGCCGCAATCGGCTGAATCTGCAGATGCGGCAGGTAAACAAACCGGCCCGGCCCACAGGGTCTTTCCCTGAACAAGCGGCGGCCCTAGTTTGAGAACCACTGCCTTACAGAACTCTAATTATATTGTATCAACACTGTTACTTTTACTAACCAAATTTGTAATCTCATCAAAAAATGATACCAAGTTTTTGACAAGATCAATTTGTTCATAAACTCATGTGATTGGCATTAATTATATTACCCTTCTTTAATTCTTTATTAATCAGTCCTGCAGCCACCATTTCATTATTTTGCCTGAGATCGACATTTACAGATGTCTGTTCCTAGTAAGTGCTGCTTAACATCCTCCTGAGTTACTACTGGAATGGAAAGTGTTTAATCATCATGATAGGAATGCATCATCTGGCCTTTCCCCAAATACAGAATAGAAATATTTAACAAATACTTCTATTTTCTCTGTATTATTATTATTGACAGTTCTGCCATTTCCATCTAATAATGGACCAATACCATTGTTAGGATTCCTTTTGTTCCTCATATACTGTAAAAACTCCTTATACTCATTATCTCTGTTGGCCAGAGATTTCGCCTTGTGTCCTTTTTCTTCCCTTATCAATTTTCTACAATTCCTAGCTTCTAATTTATAATCATTGTGATCAACTTCCCCCTTTTCCCATTTGTTATATATTGTATTCTTTTAAAATTAGTTTTACTTTCTTTCAACCCTAGCCTGTTTATTTAACCAATGTTGCCTTCTTTCTTGGTTGTGGGAATGAGGCTTTTTAAGCATCTAGTAAAAAGTTTTTAGCTTTAAAATGTTATTTAACATCTCTTACCCCCGATACACTTGAAATCAAGCCCCAACCCGGTGACATATTTTTCTGAAGCAATTATTAAAGGGACAATTATATCCTTTCTACCTCATGTGTAATGAAAACAAGCAATCAAACACTTGTGGTTTCGCTATATAATGAGCACAATGTAGAAACCACATAGCAGATACTGGACCTCTGCACGCTATGGAACTGTTTCCGATGGGGGACTCCACCTGCTCCAGTACATAGGGAGTTTATGATGACAGGAATGTGGCTAGTGGCTAGTGGATCTGCTGTTTGATAGATCCATATGCCAACTTCTAACCTATGCAGGGCATGGTGCAGCAGATTCAAGGGCTATTGCTGTCCTCCATTGCTTTTCTGTGGCTTTGGGGAATGACAGTTTGTTTCTCACTCCTGATAGCTGCCGATCCCCTTTCCCATGAAAAGCTCATTCACAGTAACTGGCTCTAAGTCTTTAACAACAACTATACCTCAAAGTCTTTTGTCTGTGTAAGGACAACATTCAGTATAGAGCCTTTTCCTAATAGGCCCTAGCAAAAGAAGCAGTCCCTCTGGGACACTACATCCTGCTGAGCAGTGAATACCATTTCTGGAAGAGCAATCCAATTCTCTGACTCAGCTTTTAAAAGGGAAGAGAGGGATATGGAAGCTGCCCAGTATTTTTAGGTGTGTGACACTCTAGTCAGGCAAATATTCAAAGTTGCAGGAAAAAAAACACAAATAAAAAGCAGATAATAAATCAGAAAAACCACAATCATTAGTACCCTATACATAACTACCTCATTCATTATTTTCCACCTTTCCCTGCTGCACTCTTTTTTGGATTTGAGGTTACTCTTTCACAAATTCATGAACTGTTTTAGTCACTCTGATTATCACAGTATATCCCCAAATCTCTTTAGAATGACCAGAATAACCAGTTCTTAAAAACAATGTTTCAAGGATGATAGAGCATATTTAGGATCGGGGGAGAGGGAAAGAGGTTACTATTCCATGTAAGATGTATGCACTTAATTTTCTTACCAAAGTTTTTAGAATGTTTATAAAGGTTGGCGGGCCTAAGAATTGAGGGTAAAAGAAGAGAAATGATATAATGATATAAATGATATTTGAGTTGTGGTGGTGATACCAATGTGCTAAATTGTGGGGCTATCTGATAGCTAATGATTCCCAGCAGCACACAATAATGTAAGAAGAGTGAAGAACGTGTTATACAGTTGCAGCTTCTGGAGAAGGTAGGTGGGCAGAATACAATTACCTGAGATGGACCTTGATCAGGAGAAATGAATTAGCACCCATACTCTTGTGAAAATTGCTTATGATCTGTAATTACAAAAATTGGCATGATGCTAGTTTGAGTTCCATCTGAAAGACAGCATCACTCGTGCACAATGCCTGTTAAAGTCAGCCAGAGGTTTGCTGCTAGTACAGAGTTAGGCCTTGATCCTGCAACTGACAGGCAGACTGCAGAGCCCACCTGGAGCCCCACTTAAGTCCATAAGGCAGGGATCGGCAACCTTTGGCACGCGGATCTCCAGGGTAAGCACCCTGGCGGGTTGGGCTGGTTTGTTTACCTGCCGCATCCGCAGGTTTGGCTGATCGCAGCTCCCACTGGCCACGGATTGCTGGTCTGGGCCAATGGGAGTTGCTCGAAGCAGCACAGGATGAGGGATGTGCTGGCCGCCACTTCCCGCCGCCCCCATTGGCCTGGAGTGGTGAATTTCAGCCAGTGGGAGCTGCGATCGGTCGAAGCTGCCGACGCAGCAGGTAAACAAACCGGCTCGGCCCGCCAGGGTGCTTACCCTGGCCAACCGTGTGCCAAAGACTGCCGATCTCTGCCATAGGAGCTACATGAGGGCACTCCAGTCCACTCACATGCTGTCAATGGTAAGTCTGGGGCCTTAGAAGGAAGAAAATCACCTATAAAATTACAAACAACATTTTCTACAGCCTCCCACCCAAGCACTGATCAGGCTTAACTCTTTATAGAGTTAAAGAGATTGGTAAAGATCACATACAAGGTAAGGAGGTGGTATAGCATTATCTAATCTAACTAATCTAACATGTTTCACCTGTACTGTACACATATGCATTCAATTGTTTTGGAAAAAAATCTTTTCTTGCATAATAAATAGTAGAACATACCAACAACATACAAACTATTCCTTATGGAAAAGTCCTGTAGAATTTAATTTAAATGAAATAAAAAGGGTTTTGTAGACATTTCACAGGTTTTTATGGGAATTAGTCTAAAAACCTATGACATCTGTTAGACATGGATATTTTATATAAATATATTAACCATTCTATGGAATGATTCTGTGGAATTCTATAAGCTATAATTTCCTATTAAATAATAGTACTCAGATGTTACAGTTGTGGTTATTAATATAAAAGCCTAGATAGATAGAGATTTTTTATTATACAGTATAAGACTTCTCCATAAAGTCGTTAAAAGAAATTAAGAGCAAGAGATTCATTAATTTACATCTGAAAACAAAACCACTGAATTAGCAAAACAAATTTCATGACAGTGGACTTCCATTTGGTTGTTTGTAATTCAATCATTGTCTTATACTTCCCTACTTTTTCATTTTTCCACCCCTGCCCCCATAAATATATCTATAAGAAGGCTGTCAGAATCCTCACATTTTATCACAACTCATTTGCATGTTCACAGATGATATCATGACCTTGGCAGGAATCCTCCCCCAAATGCTAACCAATGTAAATGAAAATGCATCTTTCAGCACTTTGAAGAACAACAGAATAAAAACATGTATTTTAAATGTGTATATATAAAACATTTGCTAAGTAGCAATGGTCCACTCTCATTTTGGACTTCACCATTCAGGTAATGGACCTTGCTGTGCACTAAAATTTCCATTGTGGTCCATTATCCGCCCCTGAGGTGACAGGTCTATTGCTTAATGAGGTATTGTGATATAAGTGACATTGATTAGAGACACTAGATACACATTAGCCGCATGGCAAAATCCATAATAAACAAAGCCCCCCCAATAACACATGGTTAAAATGAACACAAAAAGTGTAGCCAGCAAAGCAGTTCTATCACTCATGGCAACATTCTGCAGAGAATTCAGGAATTTAAAATCCTTTTTCTCTCCACCTCTTAAAGTCAAACTACTTCAATATAGGAGCACTGAAGAGGAAGGAACATATCTGCCTCCTTCACTGGCTTTCACTCATAGGTGGTATTCTGGGGCAGCCAGCACCCCAGCCTTCTCCCCCACCACCTCATCCACCTGGGCTACAACCCTTTGGTGATGGTGCTTTTAGTGGCCTGATTCAAAGCCCTGGGAAATCAAGGGAAACTTGGCAAGTCAAAGGACAGCAGCAGCGCGAGTCAGGAAAGAAGAAGAAAGCTGAGGTACTGTCATCCTGCTACCGCTTTGGAGCATTGTGCCCCAACAGCCTCCCCCCAACAATCCTCCATATGAGCAGTCATAGGCGGCCCCAGTCCCATGGCAAACATACCAGCATCTGTGCTTCTCAGCCCAAGAGAAATATGATATCCATGATGTAAGTTAGTGGTGGCTTTTTAAGCAGCCATTCAACATCAGCAGAATTCTGAATCTTCAATACACCATCCCTAGGAAAGGCAAGAAATCTAGGAAAGGAGCTAAGAGGAAGCCTGGCATGAATGAAAGGGGAAGAGTTCATTATTAGCGGTGGGAAAGGAAAAGAATCAGGGTTAATATACAGAAAATGGAACATTTTTTAAAAAGAGCATAAACAGACATTTTAAAGCAATACAAATGGTAAAAAAAACAGAAAAAAGGATAAAACACAAACCAAAAATATAATAGACAAGGGTTATAAAATAAAAGAAAACAATATATAGGAAGAAGTAATGTTCTCTTTATTTTGAATATGAGCATAACATTTTAAAAGGAAGGCAGGATAAGGCAGAGGCTAAGCTGACCAAATTTGAAAATAAGCAAAGCAAAAAACATATAAGCAACAATGACAGATCAGGAACAGGCAGTTTACATTTTAATATTACAAAATTATCCATGTAAAAACAAAAAAAACCATCAACAAAAGCGTGAAACTACAAAGATCTTTGCCAAATCCACATATCATAGATTTTGTTCTTTGATTTTGTGTTGAGGGGAGGAGATTCTGGTGGATGAGGCACTGGATTGGGAGATGTGGGTTCAACTCACAACTCCTGTCAGTGACATTGTGGGTGACCTTGAGCAAGTCACTTAATCTCTCCATCTCTTTCATCTGTAAATGGGAAATATAAATATGATCCCCTACCATACCCCCTCTACAGCATCAAGCTCAAACTCTTCTCATCTTGAACCCTTCACAGATCTGACCTTTCCTGCTATCTATTCTTGTCTCTTATTTATTCACCCCACTAATATACCAATGACTGACTAATCTTGCTCACCCCCTTGCCCACCTGTCCCACAGATTACATTGTCATTCGATGCTGGCCCTTATATTGGAAATGCCCTCCCATCCTTACAACCCCTCCTCAAAATCCACTTCTTCCATGACACCTACAAGGAATTGACCAATACTGGAGAGGTTTACAGGATTTGGGTAAAGCTGATGTGTATACAACAAATATAATAGTGATTTACCCCTCCTCCTGCAGGGCCAAGCAGGGCCGATGTGCAGGAAGAAAGAGAAACTGCTGTGAAGGGCCACTCAGAAACAGAGCCAGCAGCAGCAGGACTTTTGGACAATAAGATATCAGTGTACTCACTGGACATTCTCTGCCCTTATGCGGATTGGCTGTTTGCAATGACTCCCTCCCATCCTGTCCCTTTCAATCTCTCCATTTGGCTTCTATGCCCCTCTTCTTCTTCCCCCTTTTTCTTTTCTCTGTCATCCATACCACCCTACCTTCAGTGCATCCTCTCCTTTCTGCAGGCAGTCACTATGTCTTCTTGTACGTGTGGGCAGCTCATGGGTTTTTTTAGCAGTATCAGGACAGGTGGGTCTAGGCCCGCCCATAATTTAAGGCCATCCCTCTCAGTTAAAGGGGAGAAACCACTAAGTCCAGGCTACCAGTGATTACTGGGGACAGCAAAGGAGAAAAAAGGAATGGGAAGAATGAGGTTAAAAGTTGACATTTAGGGAACCAGAAGGGGAAACTGAACAGAGAACCTCTGAGAGCACCCACCACTCCCCAAAAGTGTTCCAGGAGCCAGTGGATGCTTCCCAGAGGACCTCTGCCCAGAGATGTGATTGGACAAAAGACTAGAAATACACCCCACAGACACAGACCTCCCACCTGTCCAGTTTCCTCCTCCTGGAAAGATGGACAGCAGTCTTGGCTAGCGCGAGGACGAGGCTGACAAGGACTCTGTGGGGCCACATGCTCTTCTGTATGGTTCGAAAGGCAGACCTGAAGAAGAGCTCTTTGTGGCTCAAAAACTTGTTTCTCTTGCTACCAAAAGCTGGCCCAATAAAAATGTCACCTCATCCCCTCCCCCAAAAGCATAGCAGATGTGTCCCAACTCCCACCCAGAGGGATCACTTTTTAGAAATGCAGAGGGCTCAGTTCCCGTATCCGTTCAGTTCCTGGTATTTGCTAAAATAGACAAGAAGAGTTCTAAGCATGATGTCCACTTGTCCAGTAGGAAATGGACTGAGATCGCCAACTTTGTGATTACTCGCTTGGGCTGAATTTGAGCTACTGACCTAGGGGTGACAAGTTCCAACCCCCTTCCAATTTCCAGTTCCATTCCATTACTCAGCCTTTGACTAACCTATTGTCCATTTGTTTTTTCTCTCCCACAGAATGTCTCTTTTCCAAATGCCATTGTGCAATGCAGATTGTTCAGCCTCTACCTTAATTACTTGGAAAGCTGATGAAATAATAGCAATTCATACATTAGTAACCAATATATTAAAAACAAAGTTTCCTACGAATTGTTGGTATCACACTAAGTATTCACAATAACATATCATATAACTACTACAGTCAGAGTTTCCAAATCCTGATTATTTAAACAAAAGCAGATTTTCTCTCTCTAGACTTTTCAACTGAAACACCAAGAGAGAGAGTCAAAGGAACTATTCTTTTTAAATTTAACAGACTACATGTATACTTTCCCTAGTTTTAACATTCTCCTTGTGTTTATTTTTTGCTAAATAGGAAGGAAGTGGAAGATTTAACAACAATAACAACAAAACATTTTGAAGGCTTTTTGTTTTGAATGTGTCATTGCTGTCAGTCAAAATCATTTTAAAACAAAACCACTCCCTTGGAATTTTTGTTGCTGGGATTATTCACGATCCAAATAATCATGGTTCACAGTTCAATTTCTGGAGCTGCACACAATATGTACACAATACATTGAAGGTGCAGGGGTCCTTATTTGGGTTAGTGCTTTAACATATATTGATGCCATGTTGAGAAAACAAAATGGCAATTTGCATTGTTTTGTGCACTCTGAGATAAATCACAGGGCATTGTTGCTTAAATTAAATGTTAATTGAAAGGTGAGCCCAGAGATTTATAATGGTGCAAGTAAATAGCTCCAGTAATATCAGAAAATTAACTGTTTTTTAATAAGAGTAATATTAGAAATATTTAACTATAAGAACTGGGGCGATTATTGAAATGATGTCATACAATCTGGGAGGCATTGTCATGTTCAGTAAATTAGCATGGCCTAACCACAGCAGAAAATTTCCTTGAGCTGCAATAAAGACTAAATGCTTTCAGACTCCCATGATCCTTTGTAGTCATCATTTTAAAGCACTGCCTTAGTGAGCTAAACCTGTAAAGTTTTCTTTTGAGCGGCTGTGAGTTGATTAGATCTATTTCAGCCTAGTAGTGGTAATAGGCTCCTCTCTGTGAAACTGCTTAGCCTCTGCTCCCCTGGCAGCTGGAGAAACTGGAATTAATCAGGTCTGCTGGGGACTTCTTCAGCATCTCCGCAGGCCAGCAACTCTGGAATCATTTACTACAGAATCTTACTGTCAACTCTTTGTCATTTAGGCTTTTGATTATGCTTTCTTTCTTCAGAAAAAATGGAAATGGGTGACAGATTATCCTAATGCAGAATTTCACTAGTTACTTTCATAGGCAACTATTATCATCCTTTATACCGTCCATAAAAGAAATAGGTGTGTGCAAAGATTTTTAGGGGCAGAGATATGAAAGATAAGATATTGAAATTAACATATTTCTTCTAATTAAAGTATGCTCCTTGCTAATAAAGTAAGAAAACTGGGATAACTGTGTACTGCTTTGTCACTGATACAGTAGCTGGATTTTTTTTTTCCTTGAACATCACCATTTAAGATGAGACGGTCTAATAAAAATGGTTTTCATCAAAAATTCTACAGATGTAGTCCAAATTTATCAGTATTTAAAACTACAAAATATGCACACCAAGAAAGAATGCACAGTTACAAAGACTGCTAAATACTACAACTTTCTATAAAAAGAATGTGAACACAGTGAAATTAAAAGAAGACACTTAAATTAGCCTTCCTTTCAGAATTTTATCTCATTGATATGAGTTTCTCTGGGCTGCCTATCAATGAGTAAATGTGAATTTTGTTATTGACTTTAACTAAAACATCACTGATTTTGAAATTTAAAATTTACGAGCCAGCAAACAGTTATGCACATAAGTAACTTTATTCACATGAGAGGTCTCTTGCATGAAAGTTTGCAAGTTCAAGATCTTCATATACATGGTTACGCTTGATAAATATTATTTAGATCAAGAAATGAAAATTTTTATAAAAAGTCATGATCAAAAGGGATCTTTTATGTTATTTAAAAATATTTTGATGAATTTGCCCTTCAGTATACTTATTGACGATAAATTAATATATTTTATAAATCTAATAGTTTAGCATGTTTCTTAGTCCATCCCCCTCTACAATCAAATAGTAATGGAAATAAATAGTATTTTTAAAATTTCACTGTAAGGAGTATATTTAAAGAAGAGCTGTCACAATATGGCAGAATACATTGAAATATTATAATATGCCTCCATACAAAAAACAACACCCCCTCCAACAAAAAACTGTTTTTTAATAAATTTGCTTTCAAAGGGTATGAATGAAAGCTGTGGTAAGTCAAATGTTGTATAAATGCCAAAAATATTTCATTATTAAATAACCTCTATAAATCCAAGAATTACAGAAACAGACAACAGACTAAATGAATTTACCTTACAACACACTGTGTTCTTTTAATAGACTTTTCACATTGCAATAAGCTTGCACTCAAGGGTTATGGGATATGAAGTGCTTGTATACTCCATATAGAACATAGCTTTCTCATTTGGCCTAGTCTGTTTATGTCTCGGCTGAGCCACGAATGACATAAATACATCAAAGAACTGAGGCCTAGTTTTCATTTTCTGTGGAATAAACATTCTTACAAGATTGTTCATAGAGGCTTTGCTTAAATTCAGTGTAGGGTAATTATGCAAGTTGATTTACATAAGCTGAAGTTTCTTCACCTAGTTTTCTACTGGGATTGAGTGCTCTGATTAGAAAGACTTCAAATCCTGGATCTTATTTAAGACAACCATTTAGTTTTGAAGAGACTGGCACTGCTCTCTCTCTTGCCCATGTATTCTCTCTCTGCATTATAGCCTGTAGCTATGGCTGCCATGTAGCCTCTCTGCTCTAGCTGAGAGGGCACAGTGCCCAGGTGATCTCCCGGGGATTCACCTACACTGCTCATTAACCAACCATATGAATGAATGTCTTACTTTCACAATGCACTCTGTTTCCTAACAGCCAGGGGCCTGAGAATCCCAATTTCTTCTTCACATTCATATGGCTCAGATCTTGGAACAAACATACGGAGGAGAGGCACGATGCTAGGCCAGTTTGGAATTGTCCCTTCCAACAATAAAGTACACAGTTGGCAAAATCAATGCAACTGACATAGAAAGACACTTCACTAATTGAGCCATTTAACACAGAGTGGAGTGCCACCTGGAAAGCACCCAATCATTATGCTCTGTCTTCATATGGACAGAGTCTTCCTCACCTTCCAGAAAAAAAAATGCATTTAAAGTGCAGCTGTTGGGTGTCTAAATAGTAAAAAAAGATCTGAAAATCCAGAGTTTTAAGTGCCCCAGAGGTTGGTAAAGAATCATGGAGAGTTAAAAACACTAAATGGGTCAGATTTGTAAAAATATGTAGTGGCATTTTAGGAAGAATGTTTTCTGCTGAGTACTTGCCCTTCTTTTATCCTTATATTCCTATGGTCATTTGTCAATGACAATTTTGTTGAGTTTGGATGTGTTCCTCTCCTCAGGAAAAGGACTTTGATTAGATCTATGCAAATACTGAGGCGACTAACCTTAGGAATCATCCCCTGACATCACTGTTCTCTGTTAATTGCAGATGTTCAGGGCTCAAGTGGTAAACATTTAACAAGGGGAAATTTCTCTCTTTTATATATGCATTATTTTAAACTAAAAGAAGTGTTTTTTGCCCAAGATGCCTCAATCTGAATGTTGCAAATACTTAGAGAATGTCCCAAATTCTAATAAAACAGATGTGAAAACAAGTTCAATTTACTGTAAAGTTATTACTTTTTTTTAGAAAAAAAATGAGGATTCATTCAATATTTGTTAAACTGCTCTCCCAAATTGCACTACTTCTCCATAGCTTATTTGATTACAAAAGTTACACATCACAATATTTTATTAATTGTGTTCTGGCATCCAAGGGAATTAAAAAAAACCTGATTATAAGAAGCTCATCTGCTTTAGCACTACCAGTTAAACAGCTTGTTAATAGTGCAGGATGATCCTAAACTTCAGAGGATAGGTCTGGTTAAGTATGCAATAGTTTAGATTTTATCTGACGTTTATTCAAACTTATTCCAAGCATTTGATGTGCCTCTTCTCCCTTCATTTCTGGTCCTACCTCCGTGTCAACTAGATTTTTTAAATTTTTCTCTGCTCCCATTCCGTCTATGCCACTGATCTCCAATATTCTTTCTCCTCACATCCTTCTCACTAGCTCTCAACTTCAAATAGATCTTTTAAATCCCAGTTCCCCTTCTCGGTCCCTGATACGCCCTTTTCTTTTAGTAGTATTTCATGGAAAAACAAATGCCTCACCCTCTAGAGTTTCTCCAGGTCAGAGGCGCTATAGAACTCTCTGACCCACTCTAGCGGAGCCATAGAACTCATGACATTTCAAGACAACAGACCACTCAGCAGAGACTGCTAGAACTTCTGCGACATCAAGATACATTTCAGCAAAGGTTGAGGGAAATGCACATACTTTTATGAACCAAGATGGATCCTTAAAAAAAAATTGAGACGTAAGCTTTTTGGACAAACATTTTGTTTTTTATTACTGGAGATGGAATATCCAACTCCATTTTTTATCTAGCAAAGTTCCACAGCTGTCATATTGAGAAGAACAATAGTTGTCACACCCTTGCAATTAGGAATAACTGGCCAAACACACATCAGACCATGGCACACAATTTCAAAGAGTGCTCTTTGATACTTGGCTTCCATAGTAATAGCAATAACCTTTCATATTTTATGCTCCAATTGTATGTCTTGTAAGTCTGGCTTACTTTCTATTTGATATCTTTTAATAACTAGATACATTTGGGACATAAAAGACAGACTGTGCTAATAACTAAAAGGGGGCAATTAAGAAGGGTGAGGTTTTTAAACTCTGCCTTGGTCTGTATGTATTGGGAGAGGCACAAATCAGTAATTTTAAAAAAAATTAAATAATTTTAGGTCTTAGGTTAAGTTCTGTGAACTGTTTAATGTCATAATTGGCTGCCGCCAGAGTCATCAAACTGAATGAAGCTCTACGTTAAAATGTCAAACTCTTAACATAAAGATTTATATAACACAGGTATCTGACCCACCACCATTCCATGCCTGTGGCAGGATGTATTTGTTATGTCTTATTTGACTTTTGGGGGGAAAAGAGATCAGGAAAGGAAATGTATATGTTCTGGACAATATCAAAATGTTAAGAACCTATTCTGATATATTCACAATATGTTCAGAATATGCGATAAACACAGTCATTTCATATAAAAAATCAGATTCAAATTCTTTTAGTGGAAAATCTGTGTGTTTATTATGATGAATGAAGTTGGTTAATGTCAAATTTCAGCATTGTGTACTTAGCAAGCACTTGAATGGAACATTTCATAATCAAAGCAAATCTTACTCGGGGTTGTGCTGCCATTCAATGGCTTTGACCTATATAGTATTTACCCTTATAAAAATTAAGTTACAGTAATGGCATAAAATACTATAGTAGCTCTCTATAGTAAGCTGCTCAACCAAATTACGGCTCAATCACTAGCCTGAGCTAAGGGCGGTAGAGAGCTGCACTGTCTTATGGGGACACAAGGAGGCACAATTCATTTCCCAAGTAGCATGACATGCAGGAGGAGTTGCTCCCCCAAGCTAATGAGCCTACTTGGTGAGGAGTGTGTAGCAAGGTCAGGGCAGAGACTCCTCCTCCTCACCCCATTAGATTGGCGTTTTGGACTAGTAGGACCCAGACTGAGAAAGGCCATTATACAAGTGCCTGGCAGAAGTGGGGATATACAACAATCATCCCCTGTTTGTGTGGCAAGAGCAAGGACCTGTCACAACTGCAGCCTCTGAGCTCAGGGGCTGCTCCCTCAGTGCACCCCTGGAGAGTTCATAAGGCTTCCCAGAGATGGGGAGGGGCAAGGAGGAGGCAGGGCCATGAGCCTCCTGGTCCAGGAGACAGTCTCCTCGTCATTTGCAACCTGACATCACCCTTGTGGTACCTACAGCAATTTCTTGAATGAAAACACATATTGGAAAAGTATGTATTTCAAGCAGTTTTGAAGGTGACAAATTAACCATTCCCAAACTGTGGTCCCTGGAACACTTGCTGGTGCTTCATACTGAGCCCATGTTCCTTGTTTCCAGCTGTTTCTACAAGCGTCCAGGGACTGCGTTGAAAAAAAGAGCCAGAAGGTCTGTAAAAAGCAGTACACACATACTGCTTCTGCAGTACTTCTCCTTTCAAAGTTATCTTTAATACAGTAGTTTTACTTAAAAATACACAAAGTCTGTCATACTATTGCTTTTCCAGGTACAGAATTCTTATAATTGCTACAGCATCGTTATTTAATTGTGAGTAGGATGGTGACCGGATCATACAATAGCAAATTAAAAAAAGAGGTGGTCACAAGACACACTCTTCTAAAGACATAATCTGCATTAAAACACTTAGGAAAATCTCATTCGTTCTGTCTACATTTTCCCTTCCTTTTCCCTAACCCAGGTCCTCTCCAGCTGCATGCAATTCTCTTCCACCTGGTCCCAGTCACCTGTGCACATAGGACTGTGAGGTACTGAACAAGCTCAGCTCCCACTGAGGTCAGCGTTCAGTGGCCCTCATGGCACTGAGCCCAGAATTCCCCATTTTCTCCTCCACATACTTCCTGGTTCCCTTTTGCTCTGAACAGACTAGTCAGCAACTTGATCCTCTCCTCCCACTGACATATTGCCCAGTTGTTCATTCCCTTCTTCCCTGGACAAAAATATATATAGGAAAAATATCAAAGTATTAAAATATTAGGCTATAGTTAAATATATTGAAAATACTACATTCCTTTGTAGTGAATTTTAGCATGTATATTTTTAAAAAAACTTACATGATTCACTAAGCTTCACAGAGCCAGCCAAATAAGGAAAATGTTTATGTTCAAATGCTTTAATCAAAAAGTCCAAAATTCATCAGAAAAATAATGTGATCAGGTGGAATGGCTGCATTTATTCTCACTCCATGTTGCATGCTTTTTCTCATGTCCCCTATTCAACTTAATATCCCTGAATAAATAAGCCAGAGCGATTTAACGAATGCCGCAACAATGGCAAAGCAGTGGCAAATATGCATCCACTGTGTGATTTTTGTAATGTTTAGATTCATTATCAGTTTTGGGTGGTTGAAAATGTTTAGTCTCACTATAAAGCTCATTGCTTTTCTAACATCCTGACTCTGAAGTAGGTCCAACCTAACTAAAAACAAATGTACATTTCTTTCTTTCATTGAGGTTAGACATGGAAGGTAAATGTGGAGAAAACCTTCCACCATTCTAGCTGAGAAAGCAAACACAAAATAACACTATGCACGAACATACTGAAACCTCTCCATTTGTTTCACCAAAACTCCTTTGAAATGACTAGGAGCTGGAAGAGTATTTTGAGTACTGGCATGCAAGTGAGCATATCAATTGTCCCACTTTGCTCCAGTTCCTGTTTATTACTTCATATTCTTTACAGTATCAGTAAATCCCTTCAAGGCTGCTACTGTTATTGAAGAGAGCCCACCTGGGAATGTTTAGGTCCTTCAGTGGTAGCCTCAGGCCTAGATCTCATGTCTACTGAAATGGAATTCACTGTTAAAGGAAATACTGATGACAATTCTTTAGGCCACTATTAAAAAAAAATCTGTTTCTGAGCTGAAACAGGCTGCTAAATATGTGAACAAATATTGCATGTTAGTAACTTACTGTACACATGCTGTAGGTCACATAGCTGTCCTGCAGTCCAGTCTTCTTCTAAACTGCTTACTAAGCCCTTCCATACAAAAGTTCATAATGTTTTAAATTATAATATAAATCTACTGATCTGCTATTAATACAATTCCTGTTGCCATCTGAGGCACACATGTGTAACTCTTCAGTGGCATTCAGCATTTTATCTGAAAGGTCTCTCTCGGCTGCTGCATCAATGCAAACCAGACTACACCCTAGTGAACAAAGGAAATTTAACTTTCATAAGTTGGTTTTAAAAACGCATTTACTTTGACTGCATTGAAATAATCTAAAAAAAGATGAAAAGCATCTTTAGCATGCCAAAAACATCTGGTTTCATATTTTCAGACCAAAAGGAAATTGCATGAAGACTAAAATCTTATGTTTTGATTTATATTATTATTGGAGGGCTGAGAAGCTGCTAGTCATAAAATAAAATTTTATGATGATAAATAAATAAGGAAAACAATCTGACAAAACATGTTGTGGAACAAAGCTGCATTTCAAGTTTAATTAACTGATAACAATGTTTATGATAGAAGAACTGTGCCACCAATTATACAGCTAGTAAATGCATGTTACCAGTGCAAAGACTGGCCTATAAAATGTGGCTAAAAAGGTTTCTCCTTCAACAAAATACTTCTAAACACAAAAGAGAAGATATTCTACATGCAGTAAATCATGCAGCAATTAAGACCCTCTCTGAAGACATTTATGAGTAGGTCTTTTATAGATTGTACGACAATTGCTCTGCTTCAATTGCGCATTGTAAATTGCACAATAGTAGTAGCTCCTGCTTTCTAATATGACCACTGATAGTGTCTGCAGCAACTGACAGGTTAGGAATTGTTACAGTATAGATATAACTGTGGAGGGGAAAAGACAAAAAAAAGGTTTTCATCTCTGCAGCACTTTGCTTTCTCCCAAAGCCTTATATGCAATTGTAACAAAGAGTTCCAGCAAGAAGATTATTTTAGAAACATGAAGATCAGCTGCATACTACAGGGAGAAGTGATCCTTAATTATATATGTAAGAATTCAGCCTCTCTTCTGGTAACAGAGGCTTGCATTTAAAATTGCTACATACTTCCAGTCCTTGTGGTTTGAAGATATTGAGATCCAGCCATGATATGCAATATAAATAGTTAACATTCAGTTTACGCTGTACCATAATTTATCAGTTACTATACAAAATATAATATACAGGACTTTGTATTACAGATATTATAAATCAATTGCTAACATAGTAGTGACATTTCTATGGATAGGTTAAAAAGAAGTTGGATCGTATCATGGGACTACTATTTTTCAGCTTTTGGAATAATAGACTACTACATTTAGGAACTTCTGAATTTTACTGGTTCTGGTAACAGTGTATTAACTATTCAGCTTGCACATCCTTTAAGTAGCTTTTCACCCTTTTACTGGCACTGAGCTGTTGGTTGGATTGATGGTTATTGTGGTTCTCACTAATACAAGCTGTGCTGGTTCTACCCCTCCATCCTAAAAAGCCCAAACCTTTCAAGCCATAAATGTTCAGATAGTACAACAATATATAATATAAATATTTCAAATGTTTCTCCAAAATATATTGAGATTTTTAATTATTTATAGTAAGGAGGTTATGATTAATAAAAAAAACACCCTCTATAAAATTCAGTGTTTTGTAAAGTAAAAGGCCAGCAGAAAGCAAAGAAGTTGTGGAAAATTTCTGGAACTGTAAACTTAGTCCAGTGTGCCAAGTAACAGTGCCATCAAAATCATCCTGGAGCACATTTGTTGATTCAGGATAATGCACAAAGTATTTGGAATCTGCATTTTCCCAGATTCCATGTAGATTTATACACAGTAATTCCTTTTTTCTTTTGGTCTTGGTCTTTCATCCATTAATTCTATGTCACCTCTCTTTCTGTGATAGAATTGTTGGCATCATTTCAGTTGTTTGGTCTGGAGCGTGGGTTCCCCCCCTCCTCGGCTTTTTCTAGGTATATGTGAAATTGTCACCTTTTCCATTAATGAAATGAACTCATCCATATGCTGGAAGGCTTAGTTTCATTTGGTGTCTGGCTGTATGCATGCCTGTGTGTAGAAGTTAACATCCTGTCTTCGGTGCTGTTGGGAATTACTACTGGCATGTTTTGACTCATTATCTTGAATCTTAATCAGATGATGAACAAAAAATTAGTTCCATCAGCTGATGAAGGCTCAAGATAATGAGTCAAAACATTCTGATAGAAATTCCCAGCAGCACTGAATGGGACTTTACCTGAAGTGGATATCCCCAGCGTGCTTCTACATATAACTGATTGATCTCCCTATTTTTCACCATATAACAAACAACGATGACCCCGTGACAGGGCACTGGCATGAGCAAAAGTGAGGATGTTGTGCACCTCAGTATCAGATATTTGATGTTCACCTTTCATAGAATGATTTAGTTGGGGATTGGTCCTGCTCTGAGCAAGGGGTTGGAGTAGATGACCCCCTGAGGTCTCTTCCACAACCCTAATCTTCTATGATTCTATGATTCATGAACATTTATGTGATTAGGTTTTATTAGCACAAATGCAACCTAACAGCAATTTTGGAGGAAAACTTGCAACTTTGAAATCTAGTCAAACGTCAAAAAATAATTAAAAAGAAGTTTCACCTGACCCCGAGTCTCCCTGATACCTTTTGAGGTTTTGTGATCACATTTTTTTTAAAAAAAGTCTTTCTCTGCCATATTGCTTTGTGTGAAAGCCCCATGCAATCAAAATGAGAAAGGAAACCAGCTAACAAAAATCCAGAGGAGAAAAGTGAAACTAGATTACAAACAAAGTTCTGTCAAGGAAAATAAACTAGAAAAGAGAGAAAAATATATTTTTCTCTAATCACTTATCATTATAATAGCTTTAGGTGTTACTTGTAATAATTGTAGGTAAAACATTTTTAGACAATAGCATTATTTTTAAATTGACTGTTCCTTTAAGCCTACATGTTGAAATACTCTTGGGAAAATGAATTTTTAATTCATTTACTGACAGCTGATCCACAGCCTTGGGGTCCTTCTGGATTCCTTCATGCTACTAGATACCTAAATAGCTAGGGATGTGTTCATTCCCATCTGTGACTTGCCAGAAGATTGCACCAAGCCATCCACATGGTAATCATACCATATAGTTATCCATGCATGAGTGACCTCTAGGCTTCATTATTGCAACTTATATTTTGAAATTAAGCAACATGCCCAGAAAAAGCACCATGAAGTTCAAAATACAGCAGATTTTTCTGCTTAGCAACATAAATTGCCATAACTATTCACTTTAAGGTCTCTGTTTTGATAATCAAACCCCTCTACGTGATAGGACATTTCTGCCTGTGGGACTACTTCACCCTACTTGACTATGACTTCTCAAGATAGCTACACTTCACTGGAACAATGAAACTATTGACCACTAGACTAGTGGTTCTCAAACTTATTTTTCACTGACCACTTGAAAATTGCTGAGGGTCTCACTGGACCACTTAATGATCTTTCCAAATGTTGTTTGTAACATTAGCTAACTACTGTAAAGCACTTTGTATAAAAGTGCTATATAAAAAAAACCCCTCAATAATAAACTTTTTTTTGTTGTTCTGCAAATAAAAGCACACGACTCATATTTTAATATCAGTAGTCTTACCTTTCTAATGTGATGGATGTGCCCTCTGTCTCCTGCCATGGCAGCCCCCGAACTGGGGCTGGGAAGGATGAGGGTCTCACCCTCTCTCACCCGCCGCAGCAGCCCCCTGCTGCAGAGCTGAGGCTGGAAAGGAGGACCATCTCTCCCCGGCAGCTGCAGACCTGTTACTGGGGAAAGTCACCTCTTTCTCTGGTCACTGCAGTACTGCACGTCCCAAATTCCCCCCACCCCCTCTTCTCACCCCACTGCCCCCTCCCACTTACCTCCTATTCCCCCCAAGGCCACCACCTCACTTTACATATGCATCTTCTCCAGGGTCCAGGCACCTAATTAGTGGAGCCCTGCCTGCGCGGCTCCACTAATTAGGTGGGTGGCCCTTCATTCTCTTGTGTGTGGCCACCCAGGCGCACACCTTAGAGGGAACTATCCACGGACCACCTGAATGGAGCTCGCGGACCACTGCTGGTCCATGGACCACAGTTTGAGAACCTCTGCGAAGGAAGCTGCTGAGTGCAGGAGACAGAACTTTCACAGAAGCTGGGCCTAAACTTTGGGGCTCGTTTCTGCATACTGGGAAATAACAAAAACAACAGCTCTCAAAGAATTCCTAACCATAAGCAAAACTCATCTCTGACTTGACTTTCTCTCACTAATGTGAGTCAAATGTGAATCAAACTATTTCTCGTACAAGCTGGCAAGGAAGACAGATCGTTATTATCAGATACTATGACTAAGAAAAGAAAGTTTGATGTGTAGATGATACTGGATAAGGTAGAGAACTGGTCTGATCTGGTATGGCATCTAGAACTACATTATCTGACTTAAACCAGAGTCTGTGATGCAGATTTAGTCTTTGCTCACTATCATATCATCTGCAACTGGTGCCACCACACCTTGTCCGGTGATGTATTTTTTCTGAACCAACATCACATTCAGCTCAAATTTCCTTCCTTCATTGGCCTGACCAATACTGACCAATGCTACAAAGAAAAGATAAAATAAATGAAAACACATAGTACAGAGATATTTCATTTAAAGAACTCAGGATATCTTAAGAATAAGCATTATAAAAAACACAGTGCACAGTTGTCAGGGTGAAGGTAAAAAGATGTCCCCAAGGCAATCAGGATGTTTGAACTTGTAGGATATGTGCTGATGACTGCTGAATAAGACTGTCATCATCTAAAACGTAATAAATATTATTCCTAGCAGTGACACTATGACAGGGACATGGGGTGTGAAATGTAGTACCACAACAAAGAAGATTACAATATTTATTAAAGTAAGCATCATAGTTAAAAAGACAAATTTCTGCTTTTGGTGTCTTAAAATAAAATAATATACTCCAAAGCATTTTTTTAATGGTAAACAGCACTTTTGAAGGAAATGCAGAATTAAGACCACCACTCTTTGCTAAATGTTGCCCTGATTTACATTCCACTAACTTCAGTAGTATTGCATGATGAGTCAGAGCAGAGTTCAACACTCTGACTAAATTTTGATCTGAGACTGAGATGGGAGACGACTGATTACAATCATTACTGACTTCAGTGGACTTTCTCTAGATTTACTCTGGTGTAACAGAGATCATCATCTGACTCTTACACCCCAGTTTCTCCCCTATGTTTCGACTGCATTACATGATTACCTTGGCATTTCCCTAGGTGGCTTAGAGCTGGCTTAGTGCCTCTGTGATACCTTCTCCTTGTCCCCTAGTTAGGGAGTATAGCTGGGAAAGAGGCTGTGTGGCCAGAGGACTGATGCTCCAGCTACCCATGGCTGTTGGGACAGCTCCTGGGAGCTGCAGGCAGCTAGGAATAGTTGAGACCAGTTCTAAGGGTGCCCTAAATTCCCTGGGGCTGACTGCAAGATCCAGGAGTCACAAAGGTGGTGTAAAGCCATCTTTGTCATCTCCCTACTTCCCAATCGTGGGCTACCCCCAATCTTGCCTCAGACTAAAGTCAGACATAGTATAAGCAGGCACAATTTTATTTAAGTCAAACTCCATGATTTCAATGGCATTAGGCTACATTTTTGCCTGGTACAAGGAGGTAGATTGTGCCTAAATATTGCTGAGTTCTGAGTTCTCCCATCAGTGGTATAGCAGGACACTCTTGCTCTGTGCTCTCTATTATGTTCTTATTACCCTTAAAAAGTGGGACAGAGAGAAAGAAAATAATCTAGACACTAAGCACTAAACCCATACCTCTTTAGCACTTAAAGCATTTACACAACTGAGAGAGAGAGAGAGAGAGAGACACTTCAATAAGACACTCAGGATCTCAGAGCTAGCCTTAATATCAGATAGTTATAGCAGTTAAATAAATACTATTTGCACTAAACACAGCATCTATCTTGGGAGGATCTCAGTGCATTTATAACCCAATAATTAGACATATGCATACATCTAACAACACAAAAAAGAACAGAATTCAATTTAGGGCTATTTCTCCCCTTGATCCGTTTATCCTGTCTGTGATGGCAGCAGTCATTACAGTAGGAACTACTAAATGGATAATACACGTTCACACACGGGAGTGTGACAGCAGACAGAACAGAATACATGCCTCATGGAAAATGCTTTTTTCAGTTTAAAACAAAAGTAAAACCAAGCTAATACAATTCTCAGAAAGGGGGGAAAAGGCTGGGAAACAAAGGTAAATAATTGGCCCTTTGGGTTTTCCTACAAAAACTACCTCAACTGTGCAGCGATGCCTTGAGCTAATCTCTCAGTACTTTTTATAGCTCCAGTTAGAACGATGTGTGTCAATTGCTGATGATGTTGGCATGGCTGTTGCCACATGTATGTAATGCCTGTGCGTGGTAACTGCTCTCTTCATCATAATAGGGACAGGGCACCAATATTTATCACATTCCCTGCTCCTTCCACCCCTGCTCTCCCCCCCAAAATACCTAAATTTTAAACCAATTTAGTTTTGAAAGGTTTTGACTTGGTCACAATAAGGTAGAGGGAGGTAGACTTGGATGGATGAGTGGCTGAAGCAATACTTCAGCTGATTAAATCTAGCTGATTAAATCTAGCTTGGTGACGTCTGTAAAATAAGCTTAACAGTTTCAAGCTACATCCCTTGTAGGATCAAACATCATGATGCGGCGACCAGTCCCCCACCCAATATTTCTTTCTTTGAGTTTTCCTGCAGGATGCATGGCCATTCATTTACAGAGACATATCTACTTTCAGATTTTGAGGTCAGGGGAATAATGAATATTTATAAACAACAAGCAAGTAAACGTTTCAAAAGCTGGCATTTACAATAAAAGGTTTATGCTGTTGTTTGCCCAGTGACTGAGCCGCCATTGCTAACTTTATGTCCTCTCTCGACTTACGGCATAGCCGGTGTGGCCAAAGAATTGGGAGCACAGCCAGTGTATCACAGCACTTTGGCAATACCCGGCAGGTGTTCTGGACCCTTGTAGCTATAACCGGCTGGCATCAAACTAACATAGAGCTGCAGGTGGTTTCTACAACTCCACCTATCACATACTGGAAACAGCAGAAAATAAACCCTCTGTATCTGTTTTAAAAGCGAAAAAACCTGCTATTCCATCACCAAGAATGATTTTTGTAGGACCCACCAAAACAAAAATACATTGAGATCTTTTATCTCTGCTTTTTTGATGCCTAATAAAACACACTTCCCAGATGGACAGGCCTCACTGGTAATACTAATGCACAGACAAAGCAATTTTGACATAAGGAACTATACACAGTACCATGAAGGTGCTATTAAAAACTATGAGCTTAATTACAATTCAGCTTAAAATATAGTGAACAAAATGTATATTTGCCAAATAGAAAGAGACAAACTGATGGGGGAAAAATAGTTTTAATATTTTTATGAGGATATTATGAAAAATAGGCCTGATCCTGCCTGGGCTCAGCCCCTCTGGAAAGGAACTGAGCCCCCTAAGCTTCCACTGAAGTCATGAAGTTGTGGGTCCTCGAAGATCTGGCCCAAGGAAAGAAAAATATTACACAACATTTAAAAAGTTTTTGGCAATGTTCTTTTAAGCACCCAAAAAAGTCTTTCATGAATGTTTATTAATGATAATAAGCAGGGTATTTGGGTCTACCTGAGCTCTTCTTATTCCAGTGTTTATACTTAAAGGCTTTGGAAGAAAGGGTGCCTGCAAACATAATTTGCTAAATTTTCATAACATGTGCACCTGTGTTAAATGCACTCACCTGTAAGTAGATAACTACATGTACAGAGTATGCATTTACATGCCCCCTCCTAATTATCCGATTTGCATTAGCAAACCTGTACTAGGTCTGAGCCAACTCCCCCTGAAGTAAATGGGAGCATTTCCACTGATGCTGACAGATGTTGGATCAGGTCAACGTTCTGGGCATGATCCAAAGCCAATTAAAATGAGTGGAACTACTTCTGGCCCTTTTGGCACAAGCACACCTGTTTTGCAGACACAGTTTTGACACGTGGGTTATAAAATGTGGTGCAGTAAGTTTTGTACTATGTGCAGGGCTATCATCAGCTCTCTTGGGCTAAGAGCAGAATAGCACAGACAGAATGCAGCTTCTTACAGAGTGGTCAGTCATTTTCACTGCAACGAGTTATGTGCAGATCATTCACATTTCTTGAATAGTATATATAATACGTAAGTACTAAGAAGTGTGCAAAAGCAATCCTTATTTGTAATTGTAGACAAGGGCTGGCCATAAGATTAAAGGGGGCGGGGGTTGTTCCTATATAACCAGCTTCAAAGTTATAAAATAAAAAATCCATATTAAAAATAAAAGATTAAATATATATAATTATAATTGGATTACTGTGTCTGAGTAATTAAACATGCATAAATTTTACAGGACAAAAGCATGTATAGCTCTTACTCCTTATTTACAAAGAACAACATGTGACTTCTATCCACGTCATCTGAGTATAAACCAATAAGGAAAAATACACATGGTCATGTTGAAACAAATCTTTTTAAGAATCTTGAACAAGGATGCTCACAGGAGTTCATAGGACCTAGAGATAGATATTTGAATCTAACCCATGTCAGGGAACTTAAGGTACCTTTGTAGACTGGGGAAGAGATTTTGAAACAAAGAAAGAGAGGAGAGAAAAATACCAAAAAGAACTTTGTTCTCCTCCCCCCACACACACACCTTTTTTGTTTTTTTCTGAACTTGGTGAGATTTCTAATTTTGCTTAAGATTTTGAGTCTCCATAGCACACAGCAAACAGCAAAGCAGAGACAGTACTCCCACATCATTGATTACTAGCTTCAGTGACTCCACAATGAGTAACACTGTGCTTTGAACTTTTATAGGACCTGCCAAAGTATCTACAATATTAAATAATTCATCCTCACAACACCCATGTTGCAGATGGGTAAACCGAGTCAGACACACACAGTGAGATTCCACCAGAAGAGTCACACCCAGGTACCAGACACAGGATACCTGACTCCCACCCCTCCACTTTAACAAATTATCATACTACTTGTCATAATAAAAAGTCAAGAAGAAGAAAGAGAAACAACTTTTGTTATGTGTAAGCATATTTGGCTGAGAAAACACATGTTCAGATTAAATAAACTGAGGCCTGAGGAAGCCCTAGTAGCTGCAATTTCATCCCTAGCATGTGACTGTGTGGACAATGCAAGAGACTTACTGGGATGTGAGGGCTTTACAGAAGGGCAAGGTAGCACCTTTGGGATTGTGAGCATGCAAAAAAATATATATATCCAGGCTTGCACTGTGTTTTAAGCCAGTCAAGATTTAATTTGTGAAATACAAACTTTTGCAACAGATAAAAAGGCAAGCAGTAGCAATTTATTTAGCTGAACTGGGTACATAACCTTAATACAATGGAAGGAAGATATTTTTAGAAGTTTTGCTGGTATTGGATAGTTGGGTCTAGGAACATTGGGCATAGATGTTATTTCATCGCTTTAATTTGTATTCAGTTTGCAAAGCATTTTGGGAATCTTTCTAGATGAAAGCTGCTAGATGAAAATTATTACCACCACATCCCTGGATACATTGGTATCAAAGTTACTTCCAATAATTAAAAACAAAAACCAAAACTATCTACTATAAAGCCAATTTCAATGAGGCATGGGCTGAAGCTCATACTTTGCAGTAACCAGTCATCCCAACTTTACGAGACCTACTACACTGCCATTAATTCACACTTAGACCTCCCACTCATTTCAGTAGGAATTGTGCATCTAAGTCAGTTTCAGGAGTGAACCCTTCATGGAATTTTAAATTGAATGAGTCCCTGCAACTAATAATTGAATATTAGGACTAAAGCTTATTATTAGACAAGTATTGTTTTTTCTGGAGCTGGGTCCAGTTATGAAGATCAAGTGACAGGCCTTGCTGGTGCTCAAAAAGACCTTTTGGAAGCAAAAATGGATGAAGCTACTTTATGCAGAGCTAAGCTAAATTTCACTACACAGAACTGGCTGAACATCTCTTGGAGAAAATAAAGGTAAGAGAGACAGCAGAAGAAAAGTTTGTCTTCAGCAGGCACTTCCTTCAAAGGATAGTCGTGCTTGTAGGATGACTCTGTCTTGCTATATAGAACAGGACATTGCTCCTCTTTGCCCAGAAATTTTGACTAGGAGCTGGCCTTTTCCCCTTGATTTTGAAATATCACTAAATACATAGATATATAGTTATGTGTGCAAGTTAGTCCATACTGTTACAATTGCAGTGCGAATGGTGTGTCCACAGAAATAGACACTGTTTTGAAAAGCTGGGTGATTATACATTTCAGGTATTGTTTATGTACAGCCTGCCCAATCACCAACTTCCAACCCTGTGGATTATCCCATAGGAGAAGTAAAAAGAGTCGTAAGACCCAGAGGTTCTCATGGAGTTTTCTCCTGAGTTATTCTGTTGGTGTCGTGGGGAATAGACTACAGGACTTGACCACTAACTTCATGGATCGCAGGGAATCAGATGGTGACCAGGAAGATGTTGTGACCAGCACAGCACTCTCCAGCCAAACTGACAGAGGTTCTACAGCCAGTCACTTCCTCGAACCCCATGAAAGGGGGTGGATCCCCAGAATGGAGTTTGGGTGCAGAGAAACGTTAATATGGGTCATACTATCCATATGGGGAACTCTATGCGAGTACTGTACTTGTATATGAGCATCTGCTTGGCTCCGCCCCACCCCCTTGCCTGGATCCCCAGACTCAAAGCATTTGTGTCTATGATGGGGCTGAATTACCTCTCCATATGGGAAGGGTAGATATGTGCTAGGACTGTTGCCTCCATGTGCATAGCTCCCATGAACAATGTGGTCCATAGTAATTCCTAAAATCATTCATTTAACAGAATTTTAACAGTAATGGGGCTTAACCTCATTCACAGATGTAGGTAATTTGATAAGGACTATAGTTGATTGATTTACATATTCTGTGTGTCTGTATTAAAGAACTGAAGGATACGAAAAGAAAGTACTACATAAGATTAGGATTTCATTTCTTCATTTTTAATTTGAACCTTTACTTTCTTTTGGATTCTTTTTGCTCCTGATGATGTATAGCAGTAAAATTGGTCTAGAGCACTGCTATTGCAGTATAGGTTGCTTTCCACCTCTTCCTTCTTTTCCTAATGCCACACAAGCTTAGACATATTTTCTAGGTAGCTTTGCTTTCTGATTGTCATATACAGTGTTTGTGTGTTTAGAGACAGAACACATTATTTAAGTCAGGTGTTGCTAATGGATAAGTAGTGGATTTAAGTATCAGAGGGGTAGCCGTGTTAGTCTGGATCTGTAAAAGCAACAAAGAATCCTGTGGCACCTTATAGACTAACAGACGTTTTGCAGCATTAGCTTTCGTGGGTGAATACCCACTTCTTCGGATGCAAGTGGTGGAAATTTCCAGGGCAGGTTTATATGATGCAAGACATCAAGAAGCAAGCTAGAGATAACGAGGTTAGTTCAATCAGGGAGGATGAGGCCCTGTTCTAGCAGTTGAGGTGTGAAAACCAAGGGAGGAGAAACTGGTTCTGTAATTGGCAAGCCATTCACAGTCTTTGTTTAATCCTGAGCTGATGGTGTCAAATTTGCAGATGAACTGGAGCTCAGCAGTTTCTCTTTGAAGTCTGGTCCTGAGCTCCAGTTCATCTGCAAATCTGACACCATCAGCTCAGGATTAAACAAAGACTGTGAATGGCTTGCCAATTACAGAACCAGTTTCTCCTCCCTTGGTTTTCACACCTCAACTGCTAGAACAGGGCCTCATCCTCCCTGATTGAACTAACTTCGTTATCTCTAGCTTGCTTCTTGCTTGCATATATAAACCTGCCCCTGGAAATTTCCACCACTTGCATCCGAAGAAGTGGGTATTCACCCACGAAAGCTCATGCTGCAAAACGTCTGTTAGTCCATAAGGTGCCACAGGATTCTTTGTTGCTTTTAGTGGATTTAAGATGCAGATAATTTCTTTGGTCTTGTGTAGACTAAGCTTTGGCTATATCAATTCACTTTAAATATTATGAATTTTAGCTACATTATTTCCATCCTCCATATGTTAAGAGTACTGAGCACATAACCTCTGAATCATCAGGCCCTGTAAATGTGTCTCAAATTGAGCACCCAAAAACTGAAGCAACTTTACTAGTCATTCATGAAATTTTAGGCCAATACCCTTTTTCTAGACTATTGTCCTGTAGCTCACTGCTATGTTTCAATCAGGTTGAAAAACCATCCAAGAGAAGTAAGTCATCAGGTTTAAAGTTATAGTGTGATGAGCTGAAAAAAATGTGTGGAATTCTGCCCATAGTGGAAATCTACAACTAGTTACTTATGCTGTTTTCTCTTTCCAGTCTTTGAATTGAATTATAACTCTCTTTCTCTGCCCTCCACTCCCTCTCTAACTTTTGAAAAATGTTCAAAAAAATCTGGCACTAAACACTGAACTTTGTTCTCCTCTTGTAACCAAGAAAATAAAATGCATAAAATCATATATTTAAGATGGTATTATCAGACATATACAAAAAATGAAGTTAGTGTCTTTTCAAATTCCTGGGCCCCAGTCTCACTCTTTTGACAGAATATGTACCACTGAGCAACAGTAAAAAAAACTCCATAGTGTGAAGCATGAGCGTGTTGAGATGACATGGCAGCCTTAGAAATCTTAAAAGTCATGTATGAAAAACTTGAATAAAATAAAATAAAAAAGAAACACAAGAAACCCATATTGAAAATTTTACTACACTTAATAGTCATAGTGCTTTTCATCTTCAGTATACTTTATTAGTTAATGCTTATGAGTTCTCACAACATACCTATGAGGTATCCCCATTTTGCAGATGGAAAAACTTGAGAGTTTGAACGACTTTGCTGATTTCACATAAGGAATAAGTGTCTAAACCAACATAGGAACTCAGATATTCTCCATATTAAAGAGCTGTCATGAATTCTGCAGTGAACACGTGGTATCAGTAGGGAGGAGTGCTGAGTTTCCTGCTCTTCCAGAATCCCATTTCATACATCCCAAGAGCCAAGCTACATAAGCAATCACAATCATTTCATTTAGTTTAATAAAGAACATGCTGGCCTTCTTACTTCTTTTCTTAGAAAGGGTGGAGTTATGGCTACACCAAGAAGAAATAGAGTTGTATGATGAAATCTATCTGCAGAGTGTCTGTGTGTGGCAGAATGTGTGTTTATAGCCAACAATGGAGAATCAGCGAGAGCTCACTGCAAGCTTGAATGAAGAAACTATGCTTTCCTATGTGTCTAAATTAATTTATTTCTGACCAGGAAATATCTTAGCAAAAATAGAAGAGCAAAATTAGTGAAGATGCTACCGACTTTCAAGGGAGCGTAATAGTAACTGCTGTTTTGAAACTGTAAGGGGGAAAAGATCTATGAAACCTAGGTAATTCCATGCTTAGCAAACACACAGACATGCTTTATTAGTTACTGTTGTATAAGATTAAAAAAAAAATTAAAGCTAATGTTAAAAAGTTATATAACATATAAGTTGAGAAAAGAGTGTCTGCACATCTGGGTATAGTGCTTAGATTATCCACAAATACAAAGTTTGCTTTAAAAGTCATAAGATACAGATAGTGCATAATCAGCAATAGCCCAAACTTAGGTGAATAAATTTAACAATACAGTTTAGCTATTAGCATCCAAGTATTCGGGTACATCACTTACAAAAAATTATGCAGAAAGTTGGTTGTGGAAAGAAAATATATCAATGAGTGAAGATTGTCCCTCAGTAATTGAGAATTTAGGGTAAGTTGCTTATTTAGAAAATACAATCCATCAGAGAAGTATTTCAGTTACTTTCCCGACTACGCTTCTCATCAGCACTCCAGCTCATCTCCCCTGTTATTGCTGATGTCCCATGATATGTTCTACGTAGATGTCCCTCGACCACCTGATGGCGTTCGAGACCATGAGTTGCCGCATCAGCTGAACGTAGCGTTGACTGATTCTGCATTCTCTCGGCACTCGCTCGTTACTGGGGTCCCATGTGCCAAGGGCTCCGACGATCAGTGCATGTGTCTGAACCTGGTGTCAGACAGAGGGGCTTATTTCTCCACCTTTTGAGCTCAGGCATCGCAGAAGGCCAGGGTCCTGTTCTCGAAGGGCACTGTGATGCCCACCATCATGATCTAAGGAGTAGACTTCAGGAATGGTTTCAAGAGATGCTCCCAAAACATCAACAGCTCTCTCCACCTTAGCAGTAGTCAAGTCAGGTTTTGCCTTGACCATCTTACACATTGCTCTCACTGCAAGGACAGCTATCTCTATATTAGTCTCTATATTAGTCTTTCGACAGGGAAATTGTGGCAGATTTCCCTTCCTCTCCTCAAGTCTCGATTGAAGCAGTAGCAAACCAGCATGTCTTGCACCTCTAAGGTCCTGTTCAACTCTCAGGCAGTTTAGTTCTTTCCCTGCAACTCCTTTCTTGTGGGGGCCCCGTTGAAGGAGGCATTCAATAAGTAACACATAGGTGGAGAGAAGTTCTCTCCAGGTTCCTGCCACGAGGTTTGAAACTTAAGCAGGACATCTGCTCTAGTCTCAGTACTTCCAAAGAGTCCTTCCAACATGGAGAGATAATCTACAGCAGTGGCTTCAGGGTTGCTAACCCTGAGAGATCTACTAAAATCTGCAGCAGATCCTCTTAGGCTTTCTACCAGTCTCTTCTTTTTTGTCATTCAGAGCATGACCATTCCTGGTCCATTTGAATGGCATGTTCAAGCCAAGCCTTAAATTCTTCCTTGTTAGCTAGGGTAGTTCTCCTCCCTGAGAAAATCTGCAGTCTTTGGCAGTGTTGTCCCTCAGACCGGGATCACATGGCTTTCTCTAGCACCTGTCCAATAGCCAGTATCCACAATTCAGGGCTGGATGCAACAGTGCATCCTCCTGGTGCAACAAAGGTCCTGTTAGGTCCTGCATGCTTTGGCCTTTGGACACCAAACATCTCTGAAGGTTCTCTCTGAAGCCTTTTGGAGTTAGAGGAGTATCAGGACACTTAATCATGGCCTTCAATGTCCATGTGGGTTCTCCTTCTCCCCAGGACACAAAATCTGGTGTAATGGTATATTTCCATACCTTAACATATGTGGTTCACAATATTGCTCGTTTATAGGAAGTAAGCCCTAGCTTTAATTAAAAGTTATTTTAGAATAAATATTTTATAGTCAAGTGCTAATGGCTGTTACATGTAGTTTAAAGATATGTTTCGCATGGCCATAAACACACATGTGTAAATAAGGATTAAGGAAGAACATAGTAGATTAACATAATTTTCATGCATAAAAACTTTAGGTGAGAGAAGGCTAGCACAAAACTTGTATATAATTTATGGTCTTAAAGTGGTACATCAGCACTGTGCTGGCCCTCTGCATGAGGGAGAATTTTCCCTTGTGTAAACAAATACAAAAAACTAGTAACTGACACAGAGCCAGGCATTTTTTTTGTCCAAAACATATTTTGGGGGACAAAATGCAGATTTGGTGACACCAAAACATTTTGCAAATCCATGTCAGTTTTGCAAAGTTGATTGTGTTGAAAAGAAACAAAACAAAAAATTCTGAAAAAGTCAAAATGTTTCATTTTGGCATTTTTGAAATGGGAAGTTTGAAATTACTTTTTGATTAGAAATTTCCTTCAAATGTATTTTTATAATTAAAAGTACAAAAGAAAGGAGAAGAAGTCTACTTGAAATCAAAACAAAACTTCGTTTTGTTTTTTTTACCTTTGTGATTCATCAAAAATTTCACTTTTGGTTTGACCTGAATATTTTGTTTGTTTGTGTTTTGGAGTTGCCAGTGAACTGAAAAATCCATAATTCACCCATATCTAACTGACAGAAGTGTAGTACTAGTTCATACTATTTTTTTCTCTTTTTTTGCCTAGAGCAAAGCATATATACCTGCATATCATATGGCCCTGGAGTTAAAGTGTTGATTGTAGGCGTCAGATTTTATACTGCTAACATTTTTTTTCCAATCTGCTTAATATTTGAATTATTCTATAAAATAAAATAAAATTTTGCTTTGTAAAATGGTTTAATAATTGAGAATATACTGTATTTATAATTGCTGGATTAGAATTATAGCTGTCATGGAATATATAACATCTTAGTTATTTTAGGAATAAGTGAATTATGTATAGACTAGCCAAAGATCAGCACTTTTGGAGGATGCCTAAAAAGTATCAAAGAGGTGCCACAGTTTATACATTATTGTTGCCTACGTTTAATGTTACTTATTGGGAGTGAAAGGAAGGACAACGTTTTCCACTGATGAAAATAGTCCGTTACACTTTATTGCACAGATATGAACTTGTAGGTAACGAGAGTCAGTGCATAATTATATATATATATATGTGTATATACACACACACACACTTCTACAGAAAGTTTATTTTTACTTATTTTTACTTCATAAATCAAAAAACCATTATAAAATTGTCTGTGTGAATAGTGATCTTGCAATATCTTTGTACAACTAAACTGAGTTCACCAAACTGTCTGCCCTCATGAGGGTCTTCAGCCCCATCTCTGGGCCCTTTAAATCTTGCCCTTCACTCAAGCTTCTAAAGGAGCCATGTCCCCATCTTGGGGCTTAGGCCACTTTGCTAGTGGCCAGTGGAGAAATCCAGGCCCACCTATGACTTGGGATTCCAATGCTGGGACTCTGCACAGACCACTCATGTATTGCTTCCTTTAATTAGTTACTGCTGCATGCTCTTCCCACCTGGTCCCTTCACATTCACCTGTTACCTTAGGGTTAGAATTCTCAGGTCCCCTTGCTGCCAAGTTTAGCAAATGCAGCCTGGCAAGCTCCTGTGGCCAGAGAAGCTCCCTTCCTCACCCCTCTGGTCCCAGCCAGGAACTGATCTGCTAAGGCCCTGAAGCTTCTATTTTCTGAGCCTGCTTGGATCTGATTGGGTGCTTGTGTACAGCCTTTTTATGCAGGCCTGGATCCACCTTTGCCGTTCCTTCCTCAGCCAGGATGTAGGGCCGAAGGGCCTCCAGCAGGCCAGGTGCACCCCTTCACAAAGCCTCTGACATTCCCCAGTATAAGCTAGATTTTTCCAGGAGCTAGAGCAGACTCAACTGGAGGTGGATGCTTGTACAGTCAGCAAAATGTGTTGTACCTTCTCATCAGCCAATCTGACTCCTGGGTGCATGCTACAAATTACAAAACATGTAATGTGTGGTTGTAGGCATAGCTCCTTCCTCTTTTACATCCCCATTTCCATCCCATTTTGACCCCCAGTTCTTATTCATTTGTGTGTGAGAAAAAATAAAAGTGAGGTCAGTGTAACAAACTAATCCCCTGGGGCAAATTACAAATACAGATGTTCTGTCTTTTTTTTTTCTTCTTCTTTAATATTCAACAGAAAATAGCTTAAATCAGTAGTCTTTCAATACACTCAGATATTGCATGCTGGAAAAGGGAATGGGGGAGTGAGCTCAATTCCTTGCCTCTCCAATAACCACAGGCAATATGCCCTCCAGGCCCTTAAAGCAGCCGGAGCCAAGGATGGACTTTCCAAAGTCTAAATATTTAGGCTAAGTATGTGTTCTGACTTGGTCCCAGGCAATCTCATCCTTCAGGATTAAAACTTCAAGGGAAAGTGAAGGTGCATCTAGTCACAGCCAGAGCGGTTTGAAAAATCCAATTTGACTTGCTCTCCCCACTCTCCCCGAATTTGAACAAAATGGTTTCATTAGAAATTTTTCCATGGAAAATTAAAATTTGACAAAAAAATTCTGACTGAAACAAACATTTTTTATTTTATGTTGAATTAAAATAATTTGGTTTTCAAAAATCAAAATAAAAAAAAGTTGTTTCCATTTTTTGTGTGTGAATATTAAACTGTGTTTATAAAACATTCCAAAGTGCATCTTTCAATGAAAAAAACCCCACGTGGTTCAAAAAATTTCAACCAACTTTCATCAAGACTGGCCTGAATATCAGTTCACAATAACACAGCATTTTCATCACCCAAATGCATTTTTTCTGTGATAGACACAGAATGAGAGAACTTGACTGCTTAGCCTCAAAATAGTCACACTAAATATTTGTTGTTAAAGTTTTATGGGACTAACTAACTTTTCCATGCTAGGATCCTCAAAGCAGCTAGAATCCCAAGGGCTCTTTATATATATATATATATGTTCTTCAAAGGAGCTACTAGCATAATAGCATGTCACACTATGTGTGTGTGTACATTTGTGTGTGCATGCACATTGTGTTTGGTTTTGCTCCATATCATTATTAAAACATCTGATAGTAATGTTAGTACTTTGACTTAGCTCCACAATCATCCCAGAAGTAGAGCAGGATGTTTTGGATTCTGTAGAAAGCTGAATAATCCTAATTACCTTGACAGTGGTATTTATGTTTTTCATTGCCTTCCTCCCCATTTCTGGGGATGAGATAGATGAGTGACAGTTTACTGACCATATAGGATCTGAATTATAGTGAAAACATCAGACATCTTATTTCTTCAGCCTATAAATTATTCCACTAAGAGAGCCTGTGAAAAATGTAAACAAACAAACAAAAAGAACTCTTGGGAACAAAGGAAATGCCTTACTAGATCAGAGTAGTCTGTCAAGTCCAGTATCCTGTCTCCAACACTACCAGATGCCTCAGAAAAGACAAGAATCCCCATGAAGACCAACTATGAGTAACTTGCACACAGGGGATGTTTCTTCCTAACTCCAGACAGTCAGTGGATAGGTATGCCTTGAAGCATGAAGGTTTATATCCCTTATGTTTGTTAATCATAACTAATATAGTTGTAGTCTCTCTCTCTCTCTCTCTCTCTCTCTCACACACACACACACACACACACACATATATATCATGTGTGTGTGTGTGAGCCTACAACTATATATACACATACATACATACATATACACATATATACACACACACATACACATACACATAAATCTCTATTTTTTTTAAATCATACTAAACTTTTGGCCTCAGTAATAACCTGTGGAATTCATTGCCACAAAGTAATTACTTGTTGTATATTAAAAAAGTATTCCTTTTTTCAGAAGTAATGTGCACTGGATGTTCCCTTGTTCTTCTGTTATGAGAGTGGGGAAGAGTGAGCACCAGATTTACTATCTCTAATTCATTGATTTATATATCTTATTTAGATCCATGTCTATCAACTCCGTAAACTAGAGTCCCAATCTTTTCAGTCTCACCACATAAGGAAACATTTCCATGCCTTTAATTATTTTTTGTTCCCAGTCTCTGAATCTCTTCTAGTTTTATTCTGATGTGCAGTGAAAGCCCAACATTTTGAAATTCTGTGTGAACAGGAATGTAGGTCTGGCTCCAGAATAGTCCACCTGGTGGACTGCTCCAGAACTGCAGATCCTGGAATGCTTCAAGTCCCCACTTTAGGGGTAGGTTACATGGCAGGCTGCTCCACTGCTCTAGACCCTGTAAACCATAGGAGCTTGGGCTACTGGTGAGCTGCTCTGAACCTGGGGTCCAGCACTCTCAGGATTTCCAGCTCCTTTTTATCCCTCTGGTGGACCAAAGACAGCTGGGAGCCTGGAAGCCTTGGGAACCCCACTCTGCAGCAGCCACCAGGAGAGCTATGGAGGAGCCAAGAAGCCTGGGAGCTCAGTTTAGGAGCCAAAGCTCCCAATCCCTTAATTCCCGGTCAATCAACCAGGTGAGCTACCAAAGAGCTGGAATCAGGAAACCATGTAGGTGAGCTGGCAGGCAACCAGGCAAGTTTTCATCACAACTTAAACAAAACTGAGCCTTTTTTTGTGAAATGTTTCAATTTCCAGGAATCAGCAGTCACCTACAGGAAAAAAAAAGTGTTCTGTTTCCAACCAGTTCTCCTAGAACTGAACACAGGGTGCACACATACCTTTGATTTATGCACCAGCGTTATAATATCTCCAGTGTTATCTTCTATCACACTTCTGTCTTATGCAGCCAAACATTTTGTTTGCCTTTTTGACTGCTGCTGATCATTGCGCAAGTATTTTCACTGAGCTGTTTACAATAACACCCAAATCTTTTTTTAAGTGATTACAGTTAATTTAGAGCTCAGCAATGTACATGCATAAAGTTATTCCTTACAATCTCGATTATTGTGCATTTATCTTAATTTAATTTCAACTACTACCATGCTGTTCATTCACCTAGTTTTGTTAGATTCATCTGCAGTCATAGTTTCACATGCAAGCCTACTGCAAATGCAAGGAAATGGTTTCTCTCTCCTCCATGCAATGAATTCATCATCCTATTGTGGTGCCCAGATGCAATTAGTACTACTTATTTTGTTACAGTAGTTCCCAAAGGACCTGATCAAAATAAGGGCCCTGCTATGATAGGTGCTGTAGAAATATCGAGGAACACTGAGTCTCTGCCTGGAACAGCCAACAAACTAAGAATTAGAATGCCGTAATACTTGCCAATCAGCTGATCTAGCTTCAGCCTTTACGTTGAACTCCTTTGCATTTGTGGGTTTTAAGGCCTGGATCATCCCTTCCTCCAAAAAACCGTACCATTGGGAGAGTGCCTGGGAGATAACATCTGCACACAGATTCCTTCATAGAGTTTTCTAGTATTCTTCAAAGATGGGAAGAGAGTTGTTTGTCCTTCCAGTAAACAACTAGTGGTTCTGTTCCCAAACTCTACAGAGTCCTCAGGATCCACAGAAGACCAGGGCATTCAGAACTGGCTCTGGGATCTCTGGTATACTCCACCCCTCTTTGTTCCTCTAAAGCACAAATCCCATCTCAGAAAGTTTAGGGTGTGGTTGGGGTAGCTAGAGGGAGTCAGAATGTGTGTGTGGGGGGGTCATTGGGTAGGTGGATGGGGAGGTAGAAGGGTTTTCAGGAAGTGGTTGAGAGAGCCAGGAGTAGATCTGATTGGTGGCGTGAACCTGGGGGTGGGGTAGGAGATTCTGGAGCAGCTTCTCCCATTCTACCCATGTTTCCTTCAGTGCCTCCCTTTCAGCCCATAACCCCCTATTCTGCTTCACATGGTGCCCCCACCACCCATCCCATTCTCTCCCCTCTATCTCTGCCCTTTCCTTTGCCTGGCTGGAGGACACTGGGGCAGCCAGATTCACCCACCACCACCACCTCTGGGCTGGCTTGGATCCAGGAGCAAAAGCAGTGACAGAAGGGAGAGCGTCAGTGTAGCCGTGCACAATTCCTCTTCCATTGTGACCCCTGGACAGAAGGAGAATCAACACATTCCTTATGGGTGACAAGGCAGGTCTGCCAAGTGCAGGAGGGTCACAGAAGATGCTTAACTCTTGGCAGCCCTGTGCAGGAATGGGGGAGGAATAATCACCAGTATTGTTCAGACAAGATGGCCTTAGGGCTTGGAGGCCTGAGGTTCATGCCGAACCAAACTTAGAGAGTCACACCTGTTCTGGGTCTCACAACTGAGAAAGCATGGCTCCATTCCAACATTGGTTGTATGTGGACATAGTTTCCAGCATCTCTCAACCCTGTATAGGCCCCAAAGCCTTTTATGGGTATTATTTCCAACATACTCAAACTCAATAAAATACAGTATAAACATAAGGTAAAATAGAATTCTGGCCCAGGAATGACTCACCTAGCAAGGTGAATCCTTCTCCTGGGGGTGGGGGCCCACCCCACACCCAACTCTTTCTGGTTCTTTTAGAATCTACATGGCCTCCCTGGGTGGATGTTGGACCAACCACAGCTGCTTTCCCTCCTTTCCTAATCGGAGCTGAGGGAGGGAAGCACCTTTGCTCAATTACTCCCTGCTATTGGCTTCTTCCCACCCATTCCCTTTGCCTTTGTTTATGGTCAATAAAAGAAGAAGAGATGTTCCTTGTCACAGAGGATGTTCACCCTGTTACACAGCCCCTACTTATTACTGTCTTCAATATGATTTACTTGTGAATTAAGGTGGCTAACATGCTTTGATTAATGTCCTACAGCCTGCGTTATGTATGCTCCAACATAGGTATTTTCCAGACATAATGTAAGACAAAGGACTAGATTCTGATGTTGGCTATATAGGGGCAACCCCATTTACCTTTGGCATGCATGCATGTATCCAAAAATATGTTACAATATACTCAGCTTCAGTAGTTAACACTTGTTATTTCTTATGCTTGGGCCATTTATCAATGCTAATACCGACTCGGATTTCTAGCTGCATGTTCTCCTCTTGTAGTTTTTCACTGTATCATTTTGTGGCTGTTTCATTTCTGTTTAATATTTGCTTATTTTAGTTCAAATCCCTAGAGCCGAACCCACAAACCAAACAAATACTCTCAGAAAACACAAAGCAGCTCAAACGTCCTTGGAGACACTCAATTTTTTGTTTGCCACCATTTGTCATCCTCTGCTCAGAGAGATCAACAGTTTTTAGCACACAGATCAATATTCTCTTAACCCAGACCTAATCTAAGGAGAGTTTCCCCGTGTTTCACCTTGGCCTACTCCTATGTGCCAGAGTTGCCCTTTTTTCAGCAATAATTTTGTCTGTGTAAGACAGCAATTTTTCATCCTTTGGTCAAAACTGGTGACAAAAGAGGGAATAATGGTTCCTGACATATCAAATGATAGATTTGACACATGGCATGCTGAGCTGGGAGCTTTCACGTGCCAAAGTAGAAAGACAGATAAGCAGCCTAATGGCCCTCCTGACATTGCTGCCTCTTTTTTTTCCCTGTTATACCAAAACAGTCTCTACTATTTTTTTTCCTGAAGAAGTTTTTCTATAACTCAGAGCAGGAAGCAAGGCAATGCACTGCACTCCAGCCCAAAATAAACGTTTCCCTGTCCTGTAAAATGATCAATCTGTGCCCTTTTCCTCCAGCACAGTAAGGGCAATACAACATGCTGCTTGAGGAAATACTAACAAATATAGCCAGTGAGAGGGAAACAGATGGGACTAAGAAATTAAACCAGCAGATTTCTGGAAGATATTCAAAGAGTAGAGTTTATAATACTGAAACAGAACTGCTCTTTAATTTTTTTTTTAAAGCAATGATACTCAAGATTTACCTTCAGCAAGACTCAAATTCTCTCCCCATTAAATCCTACTGCAGAATGACACAAAAGTTTTCATTTTATCACTCTGGTAAACGTAAATTTCATGTTACAAAAGCCAGTGCCAGTCTGGAGATACAAGGCATGCAAGTTTCTCTAGCTTTGGTACTCTGGGACAGACATAGTGGTCTGTGTACCACAGGGCATGGCTCCAGGCATGGAATCGTGTTACATCTTTACACACAAAAGCTTCTTTCAGAATCTAAACTAACATAACAGGAACAATTTTTATTCCTGTATGGTTTCCTCTGAAGCATGTGTTCACATTTAAAATCCTGACCTATGTGTCATTTGCCTGCATTCAAAGTTATTTGTATTGCTTTGGTATTACAAAGCAACAGCCAGACCTAACCTCACTTGCTTACCAATAGCCTCTGAACTTTGGCAAAATGCTATTTATCCTCTCCAGTATTTTTTTCATTTTTTTTGTCTTTTCCATATTTTACAGCCAGACAGTTGTGTTAGCAGCTAGATTATTTTTTCCACTGTAATAGTTCTACAGACATTTTAAATTTGATCCAATAAAGGAATAAAAAGAAATTATTCCAAGGAGAATGTTGCACTCACAAGGTCATCAAACATCTGAATCCGATGTTTGTCAGCCTGCATTTTAAAAATACCTCAGTGTTCAAATGCTGTAGGTTATTTCTTCACAATTTCATATATGCTTAAATATACATGTCATACATAAGGGAAACATTATACATATAGCTCAAATACATTTTTGGTTCCCTTTAAGCTAGTTTGCTTTCTTTCTTTCTTTTCCCCTCCTCCGTAATGAAACACATTTTTCATATAAATACATACTTGAGCACATTCTTTGGTATTTTTCACAGCTTCTACATTTTTGATATTTCAACCAAACTTGCAAATAGATAACAGAATGAAGAAGGTAAAATTACAATATTTAACTTTCTTCATACTGCACTACACTAAACAAAGAAAATAAAGTCAAATAGCCACTCACTTAAAAAGCACACACATTTTAAAAAACCCCACCACAATTAAAAATGTTATTAAAAATCATAATGCTCCAATGAGCTAAGAAAAAATGAATCACTGTATGGTATAGATTTGTTCATTTCTTTTTCTTTCAAAATTGCCAACAAAAAATAAGCATTTGGAAGGAATACTTAAGGGAGAAATAAAGTCCTTTACTGGAAAGTGTTTTTCACTGAACATGGAGACTCACTGTGCATATTGTATGTGCAATGTAGTGAAACAACTTGTGACTTGCATTCTGCTCTACTAAAAATAAAGTTTAACTAAAACTAAATTCACCTTAAGTATGCTCCACTATATTAAAAAGATTTTACATTACAAGGCAAATGTAAAATATCCTTAAAGCACTAATCATATTATTCATACTGCCTTGGGCTCACCTTACAATAAACTTCTTGCAAATTTATCACTTTGTGATTTTGCTTGCTTCTACCAGCATATGTTATTTCTCAAAGTATTCTGATTTATCGATTTGGTTTGAACAGCAAAGCACACAAGAGAATATAAGGAGTTAATATAATGTTTCTTGTTGTAGAATTAATCAGATTCATATTAGCAGTAGTAAATGTCATGTTGGCACCTTTTCTTTCTCACACATTACAGTTTCAAGTCTTTGCTATGAGGAAATAATGAAGTAAAGATATGCAGTGCCATATACCATGCATCTTTTTTGTCAGTCTGCATAAGAAATGAATTGTATCTGCTACTAAGGGGGTCATGGGGGCAGCAAGTTAAGAAGAATGCTTAAAGAAAGGACATGTCAAAGGAAACAAGAACTTATTTTTTTCCAATACTTTCTAACAGTACTGCAGTTTTGGAAATGATATGTTCATAATAAATACCCACCTGCACTAAAAGAGTTTATTGCTTTTCATTGCTGCAAAGTTAACCCTGGTGACCAAATAACCTTGAAGTCCCCACTGCAAACTCATGAAGATCAATAAAAAAAGGTCTAATGTTACAAGCCCTAAAATTCATGCTTCAGTAGGAGAGTGATCAGTGGGGAAAATGCTACTTTATTGGGAAGATAAAATACTGAGGACTGGAAAAAGATCATGCCGAACGAGACCTGTGTCTCATAAGGCTCTCTCAGAGTATGCTTTTCTTTTTCGTAATGCCATTCTTCATGGTTAATCACGAAAGGGAAAAGATGAGCAAAAGAAATCCTCATTTGCCAGTGACAGCAGTAAGAAAAACCATGTGTTAGACAGGAGAATGAAGAGGAAAACATTTTGCTGTCTTGTGTTAAAATTTTAGATTTTCCCCAAAACAAATGCCTTTTGTCTCAGGCAATACTGTTCCATAAGTGTGGAGGGAGGTTTCCCTTAGTTCAGGCAAAAGCAGGCTGTCAGTCTGCAAAAAAATGCATTTGTGAAATGACAATGAAATGAAGCCCAGGATACTGAAAGTATGCAGTCCTACCTCTCTCTAATCACAGTGACATGATATGATGCTCAGGATACAGCAGCTTCTGCTGTCTCCATCCTGTAGGTGACCCTTCTCCTAAGTGGAGCTCCTAATTCAACAGAGAGAGAGAGAGAGAGAGAGAGAAAAGAACCACCCATGGCTGGAAACAGATGAAGAAACAGGACCGAGTGTTTTAAAAACTAAAGACCCACAGGTTTGCATGGACACGCCCATTTCAAATAATAGTAGGTCAAAGCGCACTACAGAACTTTTAGGGCATAGGTCCACATTGAGACTTGGTGCACAGCAGGCTAGAGCACAGTAGATTTACACCCCAGATTTCTGCACACTAAGGCTATGTCTACACTACAAATTAATTCAGTATAACTTATGTCACTCGGGGTGTGAATAATCCACACCCTTGAGCTATGTAAATTATACTTCTCCCGCTGACATAGCTACCGCCTCTTGAGGAGGCAGGAATTATTAAGCTCTTCCGTCGGCTTAGAGCGACTTTACCAGGAGCACTACAGTGGTGTATTTGCAACAGTGCAGCCGCACTGCTGTACATGATGTAGTGCAGACATAACCTAACTCTCCATGTAGATAAACGTCTCAGATCACTTTACAACACTCTAGCACTGTTTAGGAGCTTGTAATTTACACCAATAATAAGGCAACTTTACACCTCAGGAACAGTGTAAAGATACCTTCGTGTAAATAAGATTCACACCTTAGAGCTATTTTAGGTTAATAGAAAAAGAGAACAGAGAAAATAATCCCCCTTGTTATATTTAAAAAATATATATTGGAATAAACAGACCTCGATGAAGTTACCCCATGGATTAATCTGGCCCCTTATAACTCCACAAGTTGATCTGGGCACAGAGCAGGAGCAGGCTAGAGTGTGTGGGCCTACACGCTGATCCAGTCCCCTTATGCTGAAGTAATGGTTTCTTTACTTTGCTTCTATCTCATGACCTGAATGGCAGGATTTCTCCTTTCATTCTCACCTACACATCCCCAGCTCAGAGCTACTCAGCCTGTGAAGGGGTGTTTGGCTTTATTTAAATTACCACTCTATGATACAGGTATGATACAGGTATGTTTACTGCCAATACACAATGGGTACTCTATATGCAATAGGACAGTGTTTGGTAAGGATGTACTAAGTTGCCTGGACCCTTTTTGTTCTCATGATCCTTAATGGCTCAACATGACAGTGGCCATCCCTCACATTAAAGAAACTGTGTATTTCTCCAGCTGCTCCAAGTGTTGGCTAGAGAGAATTGCTCAAGAATGTCACAAGGTGTGTTCCCTTCCCCCCAGATGTGCAGGACGGCAGTGTTTCTCAAATGCGTCCATCAGGGGCTTTTCTTGTGGCCACAGCCTCTTGGCTGTGATGGGTGGGAGGGCAAAGTAGCACCCCCTCCCCATCCCCGTTGCTCATGGATGTTCTGCCTTGGTATTGGTTGCTGGGGCCACCAGCAGGGGTTGGGCCCTGCCCCTCCCCCCCTCTGGAGACACCTGGTGGATGGCAGGATCTAGCGGCCCAACTTCAGGTTCCAGTCCCAGGCTCCCGCCACATGGCTTTGAGCTCTGTTACTGGGCCCCATCCTCCAGCCGCAGGGCTTCGGGCTCTGGGCACAGGGCTTCAGGCTCCAGCCCCCTGCTGCCTCCCCCAGCCCCCTATTACCTCCTGCAATGTTGCATCCAGGACTTAATTTCCCCCCAAAGCTTGCAAGGGCTGATTAAGGTTGCTGTGAAAAGTGATACTTGTATATTTGTTCATATCATTTTTCACAACAGACTTACTAGCTAGCAATAAATCAATTACAGTGATTTAGATGTGTATATGTGCATATTTATTTGGTTTTCCTAAAGCTAATTAAGTAATTTAGGAAAAAGTGTAAAACTGGCCACCAGCAAGAGTTGCTGGCTGCACTCTGAGGCCACCAAAAAAGGTGTCCTGAGAACCCCATAGGGTATAATGCAAGGCCTCTAGGTCAGCTATATTCACTTCTCAAAAGTTACACATTTTCCTTTACCATCTACAAAATCTGCACACTAATACAACTGAGAATAATGTGGAGAAGCCAAAACATGAAGCTACCATATACCATCTTTATTTTAAAAGCTGACATGTTTTCAAATCTTCCTCACTACCTATGCTGCTCACTTGCCAAAAAGTATTAAAGAAATGTGTAAAGAGGAGACACTCTTGTGGTGATCATATTGCAAACAAAGCAGAAGACTTTCAGTATCTTGTCCTTTCTCAGTCTGTGCTTTTATCTCAATAAATTGAGCATGGATAAATGTGTATCCCTGCTGTTTACTTCTAAAAACAACACACTTACAATTGGTTAGTGCTCATTACTGATACTGGGCCAGATTTTAGCACCTTTACTCAGAAAGGGCAGCACATTACTCTGTGTAAGGCTGCAGAATCCAGCCCACTATTACCACAGTAAAAAACCCTTCAAGTATGGCAAAAAGCCCCTCTACTTTTAGTCTGTTCACAGTCTCCTCAAACAACAAAGTGTACTAATATAGGATCCATTAAAGGGATGGTTTAGGACGTGTTAAAATAAAATATCGTGAAAGGCGAGATTGTGCTTATTAGACCCTGCCTTGGAAATGCCTCCTTTTCATGTCCCTTAGGGTGATTTGGCACGCTAGCAAAGAGTAGTTTGTATACTCTTCTGTTGGTAGGGACAGAAATTGTGCTGGTCCCTGCACAGGAGTATAAGATGTGGGAGACACGTCCGACACCTTTCCTCCCCATCTCTTGTGCACCCTCAAAAGGGGCTAGCCACAATCTAGACCTATGATGATTTTTGAAATTTTAAGTATCAGAAGCTCTGGCCAAGAGATGTTTCTTTATTTTTAAAAGTGGCCACAGATTTGGCTCTACAACTAGGAATAAGAGGCATTAGTTCAACATTCATGGAACAGTTATTTAAGGGCCTAGTTTTGGAAGGTTAAGAGAAGCCAGCTGAGGTTGTTTGAGCACCAGATAAGGATACCCCCTGGGAGGCTTCCTTTGGAACACTACTGGGCATGTCCACTAGGAGGAGGCCCCAAGGCCAACCCATGATACACTGGAGGATTATATATCTTGGCTGGCCTGGGAACACTGGGGAATTCCCCAGGAGGAGCTGGAGCCTGTTGCGGGGGGAATGGAAGCCTGGTCCTGCCTGCTCTCCGTGCTGCCACCGCAATCCTCACCAGTAAAAGCAGCATAAAGGAAAAAGAAGAAGAAGTTTTCAAAGATGTTGAACACCCAGTGCTTCCACTTACTTCAGTAACACTAGTGGGTAGAAATAGTTGGAAAACAGATTTTTCTGTCCTGACAAAAATTTGAGATTTCTGAATTTTTTTTTTACCCTGAATTGGGATGAAACACCAAAATTCTGAATTTTTCCATGAAACAAAATCCAGGAAAAAATTATTTTCAGGTTAGTCAAAAAGTTTTGTTTCAATAAACTAAAAATGTTTTTGTTTTGATTTTGACTATTTAAAAATATTCAAATATAAAATACATTAAATTTCAAACTGAAAAGTTGTTTCAAAGTGAAAAATCAAAAAGTGTCAAAATGGGATATCAAAATGTTTTTTCCTAATTTCATTTAAATAAAATTGTTGAAATTAATACAATTTTATGAAAAAAATGTTTTGTCAGAAGAGCTTTTTCAGAAAATTATTTTGCTGAAACTTTTGTGCCCAGCTCTAGTAGTCTGTCTGAAAAATCAGACCTAAAGGCCTTTCTTTCCAGAAATTTTAACTAGGTTAAACCAAATGAACTGCTGATCACAAGTCAATGAATTACCTACCATTTATGGTCAAAGGTTCTGTCAGCTATATAGAGTCACAGCCATTATGTAATAAAATTTGAAATTAATAAGGAATTTGCTGGGGAGCAAATGTAAAAATTTCTAAACATGGAATATTGTGCTGAATCAGCAGGGTATTGGTTAGAACAGAATGCTGTGTTCCCTACATACCACATGGTAGGCAAAATCTAATAGAGTTAACCAGGAAAAAAAAGTACCCACTGTTAAGAAAACGGAAAGCATTTATCAGTCACCTCAAGTCTTTCTCGAACAAAAGTCACTTACTAAATGTGAAGACAAATTCCTTGATAAATCAGATGTCATTGCAGCACCCAAACTCTTTATACTAGGAAAGTAACTTCCAGGATGGTAGCCACATTCTGCATGCACTTGGTTTTATTTGGCTTTAAGTTAATAAAATTATTAGACATTCATAACAGAATATAACATGAACAATCAGAGCAGAAATCTTAGCTTGATAATTTGATGGCACATGAGGCAGATTTTGGTGTTATATGCATAACAATGAAGCCCTGAAAATTAACACCTAATAGTCATGTAAATACAGAAAAACAATAATTATAACAGTGTTAAGAAGAGTGTTTGAAACTTTCACTCATTCCTAGAATGAAACTTGAACCAAACCTCCTTCAAAGTTCTTAAGTGTTCTGATAGTTCCTACTCCCTCCCTCCGATCACCCTGATAGAAATACACTTCAGGTTCCAGTGGAAATCCAAAGAGAAAGGCTGTTATTGGGTTATTATGTGGCTCGGATTAGAGGCAGAAATGTTGGGAATCTTGCAAAGATGCCTTTTATACAGTGTCAGGGAATTCAGAGAAGGATCCAAGAATTCAAACAAAACCCAAACTCTGAACCTTTTGAGATTGCACTGCACTTTGAAGATGAGTGGCTTTATTCTCCCAGATGGGTCTTTGAAATGCTCTGCTGTGCACACATGACTCATGGACAAAATATATTTGGCCAAAGAAGTAGTGGAGGAATATACTGTACTGTACATGGCCCTCAGGGGTATTTCCAGCTGGAGCCTTAGGCAAGGTTTATGGAAATGAAAATCTTAGGAGCCTTTGCATTTCTTTCATCTAATTTACAATATCAATGAAATATTTGCCTCTGATCCTAGCATGGGAAGGCAAAATTCATTTGTTGATAGAGGGCTGCACAAGGCATTCTGTACCCCACAGTACCCAAGTTAGGTGGGTATCCACAGTAAGAGCGACTGCACAGGTTGGACTCCATACCCCCAGCACACCAGAGAACTGAGGTCTGCAGGATTGCAGAATAGGTTACTGCAGGGGAGCAACCTTACAGGAGAGCAGGGGATGGGTGAGCAAAATGACAACAATATTGCACAAGTGAGTTGTGTTACATGGTATCAAGAGTGGGGGAAAATGGCTATATGGTATATTTTCCCCCTCTCCTCCATCTCTGAAACATCAATGCACTCCATATTGTTCCCCCACAAAAATTCACCAATCTTTCTGTGTCTTGTCCTTTTTGACTCACTATGGTTATCCATGCCCAGCATCTCTGGAGGCTTCTCTATCTGGCAACTGTTCCTCTCAGCAATAGTGGTGATAGCATGCTTTCCTGAAGCTTCAGTTGGCAGCAGATGAGTTGTCTTCAGGCCTCAGAGTAGGAAAGGGGCAGGTTGGGTCTAGAATGGGTCCCTTTTGACTTTGAGATGGGTGAGGTCTTCCATGATGGTTGTCAGTCTACCCTAGCCCAGGTGGCAGTAAGGGAAAAGGGAGAGTGGATCTAGTGAAGCGTGTTTAGTGGTTGATAGCGGAGCAGGGCTTCCAGTCCCCTCTCAGTGCCAGCTCATGAAACAGTAAGATGGACCTGGGTAGGAAGGAAAAGATGGCAAGGAAAAGAGGTGGCTGCAGCCCTCTCCCTCAGAGCACCAGCACCTTTTCCCTATCTGCCTTTGCCTGTGATGGTGGAGTGGCCTGCAGCAGGGAAATCAGGGACAAAGAGTACATGACTTCTAGGATGGAGGCTGGCACAACTGATTAAGAGAGATTTAAACTAGCAATTTGGGGGAGATGGTTGGGAGATGTCCAGGTAATCTCCACGCCAGAATTTAACATTGAGAGGGAAGAAAACAAAGTAAGAAAGGATACAGCCGTGGGTATGAGAATGGACATAAGGAGGAAGGGTAGTGTAGATACCAGTCTAATAGGTGATACTGGCGGTAGAATGCCTGTGCCTAATCGGGTAAAGAATGTCAGTGAAACCAAACAGCAAAAATTAAGATATTTGTACACTAATGCGAGGAGCCTAGGTAACAAAATGGAGGAACTAGAGCTACTGGTGTAGGAAGTGAAACCAGATATTATAGGGATAACAGAAACATGGTGGAATAGTAGTCATGACTGGGGTACAAGTATTGAAGGCTATGTACTGTTTAGGAAAGATAGAAATAAAGGCAAAGGTGGTGGAGTAGCGTTGTATATCAATGATGAGGTTAACTGTAAAGAAATAAGAAGTGATGGAATGGATAAGACAGTCTGTCTGGGCAAAAATCACATTGGGAAAGAAATCTTATAGAGCATCCCCTGAGATAGTGCTTGGGGTGTGCGACAGACCGCCGGGATCTGATTTGGATATGGAGATAGACCTCTTTAATGTTTTTAATGAAGTAAACACTAATGGGAATTGTGTGATCATGGGAGACTTTAACTTCCCAGATATAGACTGGAGGACAGTTATACAAGGCACTGGTGAGACCTCATCTGGAATATTGTGTGCAGTTCTGGTCTCCCATGTTTAAGAAGGATTAATTCAAACTGGAACAGATACAGAGAAGGGCTACTAGGATGATCCGAGGAATGGAAAACCTGGCTTATGAAAGGAGACTCAAAGAGCTTGGCTTGTTTAGCCTAACCAAAAGAAGGCTGAGGGGAGATATGATTGCTCTTTTAAATATATCAGAGGGATAAATATCAGGGAGGGAGAGGAATTATTTAAGCTTAGTACCAACATGGACACAAGAACAAATGGATATATACTGGACACTAGGAAGTTTAGACTTGAAATTAGACGAAGGTTTCTAACCATTAGAGGAGTGAAGTTCTGGAACAGTCTTCCAAGGGGAGTAGTGGGGGCAAAAGACATATCTGGCTTCAAGACTAAGCTTGATAAGTTTATGGAGGGGATGGTATGATGGGATAGCTAATTTTTGCAATTAATTCATCTTTGATTATTAGCAGGTAAAAATGCCCACTGGTCTGTGATGGGATGTTCGATGGGTTGGGATCTGAGTTACTACAGAGAATTCTTTCCTGGATACTGGCTGGTGAGTCTTGCCCACATGCTCAGGGTTTAGCTGATCGCCATATTTGGGGTTGGGAAGGAATTTTGCTCCAGGGCAGATTGGCAGAGGCCCTGGAGGTTTTTCACCTTCCTCTGCAGTGTGGGGCACAGGTCACTTGCTGGAGGATTCTCTGCACCTTGAGGTCTTTAAACTACGATTTGAGGACTTCAAAAACTCAGACATAGGTTAGGGTTTGTTACAGGAGTGGGTGGGTGAGATTCTGTGGCCTGTGTTGTGCAAGAGGTCAGACTAGACTAGATGATCATAATGGTCCCTTCTGACCTTAAAGTCTATGAGTCTATGACACGCCTCACCATCTGCAGTATGGCAGCTGCCGGAGCGAGCAACCAGCTAGGCCCAGCCTCAGAGAAGGCTGAGAACTTTAACAAACAGAGGCTGTGTACTTAGTACTTGGGGGACAGGCTGAGAATCGTTTTTTCCCCATTCTCAGATATAATCATTTCCTGTCCATTGTGAGCACACTACTAAAGATAATACCAGGCTGGGGTGGAGACACCCAGACTTAACTGATTTATTAAATAAAAAAATGGGTTTTTGTTTGTTTGCTTGTTTGTTTTTGGGAAAGATGAAGGAGTAAATAATATATTACTGTGTGGGAGGATCTATACGTCCCTCTCAGCCTCTTGATAAAGAATTGGAATCCAGATGTGTTTCTTTACAATCCTAGCAATTGCTTTATAGTAGTTCATACTTTCCAAGATCTCACTGAAAGGAAAAGGGATGGAAATTTACTTAAAAGTAAAAAAACAGAAAGATGGGATTCTCCTTCACAAACTCAACGGACAGCTCTGATCACAAAAGGGGCACATGAACCCTCTCCAGCTCCTCAGTGCCTTTCACCTTGCAACTATTTAATTTACTTAGTAGCCTCTTCTGATCGGCATTGTCATAGGTTTTTTAACTGTTCAAATAAGCTATATCAATTTGTTAATTATTGTTTCAACCACATTTCTTCATCTGTTATTCCCCAGATCACCCTACTGCCTTTAAAAACAAACAAAACAAACAAAAACGACAGATGCAATATTCACTTCCTTCCACTTTTCCATGGCAAATTCTACTGAGGTTATAAGTTTTAGTTATCAGTTCAGCCTCTTCATTAGTAAATTTCTTTAAGCATTCTTAATTAATGCTGTATGGTCTTAGTGACTTGTTATTCTTTAGTTTACCAGTTTGTTCCAGCACCTGTTTTGAACTCTACCTATGATAGTACCTTGTCTTTATTACCTGAAAATAGGAGGTCTGAGGTAGGTATCTTCTCATTGTTCTCTGTGGTGAAGACTAATGCAAAAGAATCATTTAGTTTCACTGCAATGGCCTTATTCTCCTTAACTGCCCCCTTAACTTCATGGTCCAGAGGACTCACTGATTGTTGCCAAAGCTTCTAGCTTCCTCATTGCTAATTATTTATTATTATTAATAGTTATTCGTGTTCCAGTAGCACCTAGAGGCCCCATTGTGCTAGGCACATAGCAAGGGACATTCCTTTCCCAAAAGAATATACATTCTAAATACTGTATATTAGAACAACAAAGGGTAAGAGAATAAATAATGACTCAGAGACGGGAAATGTCTTGCCTAAGATCACAGAGCAAGTGAGCAGCAAAATTTTGGGGAGAACCAGCTCTCTTGAATTCCAAGGCATTGCCCTATTCATTAGATCACACTGCCTCCACATAGGTTTAAATAACATCTTCTTGAGTTTTTTAATTGATTTCTTTCATCTTTTGTTATTACATGTTCAAATTCCCGCTTCACTCTCCTAATTTACATGTTAAAATTTACCTGCCATAGAGTTCAATTTCCACTTTCTGAAGGACACCTCTTTTAACACAAATAACCTGGAAACCCTTCGTATTTAACCCCCCTTCTCTTTGTCTTCCTGACTTCTTCCCCCCCACCAACAAAGGGGTTAAATACATTCGGTGTTTGGAATTCATAAGTAGCTTTCATGCTGAGCCTAAGGATTTTAATTTACTCACTTTTGACCTCAGATTTTTTTAAAATTCATCTTTAATGGGTTACGTAGGTCTCAGTTGAGAATGGCTTCTTCACTTTTATGCTCTAGAACTAGCTCTTCCATGACACAGCTATTAAATACTTCTCTAAACCTTCTCCCAATCTGACATCTGATCAATTGGTAAATCACTTCTGAAAAATCAGGCCTTTAGATGCGTCAGATTGAGCCCCTAATAACCGAGGCATACAAAATCAGTGGTCACTACTGAAAATGTTGGTGTAGTTTTATCCCCTTTGATCTCTTTGAACATTGTGCACCTATTTTTGGGGGCGGGGGTTATGGGGGAAGGAAGAGTCTGGTAGTATAACCCTATAGTACTACTTGTACATTTTAATTTTTATGATCGGGAGTTTTCTATCCATACAGATTATACTATAGGGACTGCTATACTCAGAAATTTTATTGCATTAGATTGTATGGAAGCATTCAAGCATAGTGCTACACACCTACCTTTACAACCTAATCAGTCCTCCTATATAGTTTAGCACTAGGTATTACATTATCCCTTTTTATTGCCATACCATCATGGTTCGGGGGTGGGAAGGGAGACTATATCAAGTTTCTCTTCCACTGTCAGCTATTTTAATAGTTCTTTTACTTGAAGCTTCCAGCAAAATGATCAGCTTCCTCTACTTCTTTTGGAACATGAGTGCCACCTAAATATATTTTCTTCCCTTTCTGCTTTGTTTCCCTCCAGCCATGACACCACCATTCTTGGCAAGAGGATTGGGCAGCCAGTTCTGAAGAGGGCTAATTCTTCAATGTCCAAATATGTGCATCTAAGAATTAATTTACAACAATGATAACGCCACTCACAATAACCACGTCTCCACCGACAATCATAATAAAAAAGAATCATCTGACTGGACACCCAAGAGCGGACAAAACCACACTCTTGATCATCACATTGATTGCTTCAGGGGGGAAAAAATGGACTGAGAAAGCATTAACAAACACCACATCCACCATAATTTCTCCTCTGCTGAGAGGACAGCCATACAGTTCCTGAAATCTAACCACCAGATAGTGATCAAACCAGTTGACAAAGGTGGTGCCATTGTAGTCCTCAACCGCAACGATGATGTTAACAAGGACAACTGATGATTCTCTGGCACCACCTACTTTAAAGAACGTAAAGAAGACCACACACCACAATTTACCCAGGAACGTAAGGGATATCATCAAATCCTTCCCCAAATGACCACAAGAGAAACTCTACAGACTCATTCCCCATGAACCCACCCCAGGGACCATCTACATGATTCCCAAAATACTCAGACAAGGGAATGCAGGCAGAGCTATCATATCTGACCATGGCACTATTACTGAACGAATATTGGGACTTGTAGAAGTCATCCTCAAACCACTCAATATTCAAATGGCCAGCTTCCTCCAGGACACAATTGACTTTCTCCACAAACTCCACAGTATTAATCACCTCCCTCAGAACACCACTCTCTCTCAGAATACCATGGATGTCACTCCCCAATACGCCAACATCCATCACAAGGACAGCATAGCTGCCTGCCTCATATATTTACATGACAATGGACAACCCCCAGATATCCATCCCAAACACATCATCAAATTCATTCATTTCATCCTCACCCATTACAATTTTACATTCAACAGCAAACACTTTGTCCAAATCAAGGATGGCTCCTCAGTATGCCAACCTCTTTATGGGCCACCTTGAAGAAGAATTTCTGGACAAATGCATCATGAAACCAATGAAATACCTGTGATACATTGATGATATTTTCATCCTCTGGACAGATGACTTAAACTCACTCATAGATTTCCACCATAACATCAACAACCAGAACCCATCCATTAAGGTCCCTCTGGAACACTCCCACACTAGCATCAACTTCCTGGGCACCACAATCAGCTTCAACAATGGAACACAACAGACAACCCTTTACAAGAAACCCATAAATCACCACACCTACCTTCATAGATCCAGTATTCACCCCAAACATGGCAAGAAATCTGTTATCTACAACCAGACACTCAGATTCCATGGAATATGATCTGAGAAGACAGTTTGGGATATGCACCTTAACACACTTAAAACTGCCTTCACCAAACAAGCAGACTCTAGCAGAGAAGTAGATCACATCATGGAATGGGCCACCCAAATACCCTGAGAGAACCTGCTTCAATACAGAAATAACCTCCCCTCTGGTAGTTGTCACCTACCACCCCACACATGGAACTCATACAGGTATCATCAAACAGCTACAACTCATACTTGATGGGAACCCCCGTCTGAAAGAAACTGTTCCTGAACCCCCACTTCTGGCCTTCGAACAACCCCCTAACCTCTCCAAGCTCATCATCAGAAGCAAATTCCCCACACACCAGGACACATCAGCTCAAAGCATCATGAAACTCTGCCGGAACGGCAGATGCAAAACCTGTAGACTTATTTTGATTGCTACAATGATCAACAATGCTCCTTTCAAGATCCTGGCACTATAAAACTGTCACCACATGTGGTGTACCTCACCCAATGCACTAGATGCCTCCACAACAACTATGTGGACAATCATTGTGCTCTCAAATGAACTCACAGAAGACAGTGACAAAAGACAAAACTCTCTGTCACGTGTGAGTGAACACTTTTCAAAAAGTGATCATTCTATATCTGACCTAGCAGTCCTTATCCTCAAAGGAAACCTGCACAACAATTTCAAAAGATGAGCCTGGAAGCTTACATTCATTACTCTGCAAGACACTAAAAATCATGGACTGAACAGAAACACTGGATTTATGGCTTATTACAACAATCTGCAACTCACAAAATCCCCTCTATTTGTCCTATGACTGCAGAGTTGTTAATGGGCAACTTTACCTTGAATGGTCGCTTACAATATGTGCTAACTACTTATGCTAAACAATCTGTTCCACCCTGCACTGAGCTGTGATGCTGGGAGAGCCTTTCTTAGTCCTGAAAAAGATCTCTGTGTGGCTTGAAAGCTTGTCTCTCTCACCAACAGAAGTTGGTCCAATAAATATTACCACCATAATGACCTTGTCTCTCTCCCACTCCCCGCCCCATGACTTCCAGGTATCTGAAAATGTGTATCTCAGAGGTCAGAAATGGGGCATGATGTGCTTACAGTATAAAACTACTGGAATAGGAAAGTGAGAAAATGCTGCATTTTTTTAGGCAAGGAAAACAGTAAGTCTTATCTTTTCATGAAGAAAATACATATAACGTTCTTTAATCTGAGACAAAATGATGAAGTACAATATATTGTTTAAAAAGAACATATTATTTTGAAAGTGCTAGATGGAGAAAATACCAGGTAATAGTGTTTTGTGATATTCTATAGTACCTCAACTGGAATGTGGTCAGAGTCAGATGCAAGAACTAGTGACTCTGACATTGTAGCTCAGTAACAAGTAGGGCAATTTAAATGCCCTTCTTTTTAATTTTTTTATTTTTTTTTACAACACTGGTATTCAGTTGCTTGCCTACTGTATATACATGAGAAGGAAATCTGTATCAGAGGTTAAGTGATATATTTTACAACATGAAGAATTAGGAAATACCTGGTTTTATTTTACATTTTATCTGATGGCATCTGTGATCCAAATGCCTAATTCCAACGAATGTGGAAGGAGTTTCTGAGAGTCCATGGGAAATGCTCTAGCACTGAGAAGAGAATACTAATGGAGTGTATAACAAATGAACAGAGATCAAAAGTTTACAGTGTATGTGATAATACACTTTAGTTTCTGACAAGATACTAAATAAAGGTCTTTTTAGGCCTAGTAAAAAGGGACTTTTTTCTTTGAGTTTGATTTAAAGTATTTCTGGTTTGTCTATTGTCTTCATGTAAACTTTTAATCTGCAGTGCCTCCAGCAAATTATATCTATAGGATGTTTTCCAAACTGAACAACTCTAGAGGGATTCTGAAATGTCTTTATCCAAATAATACATGGGGAAAAATCTGTTACTCAAGAAAGAGTCAAACAGAGACATAAAAACATTACAAAAACATTTTAAGTAAAAAGCCCTTTGAAAAAAAAAAGATTTTTTTTTTCAAAAAAAGATCTAAATAATCTAAATCATTGCTGACTTTATAAAACATGTGTACAGAGGGAGTGGAGGAGCATGAGGGACAAGGAATGTCTAAACAACATATTAAAAGCAACTGCTAGACATGATTACCCCCAGGCCATATTTTCAAAACTTTACCAACCCTTCAGTAAAACAATAAAATACTTATTCTAGATACTTTACTACATTCAATGCAACTTCTTAGTTTAGGAGCTGGTGAAAAAAATAAACAGAACTCCAAAGCTTTAAACCTTATTGTGATAAGCACTCCTAGACAAAAGTTTTATTTATTTTTTCCTATCCACCTCCATTCCCCAGGCTCTCACTTTACCCGCATTTTCCATCTTTCTTAGCCCTCTCTCAGTTATTTCTTTCTTTATGCCCTTATTTTCTTTCTTTGGTTTAAAATTTACACACTTCTGGCTGCTCCCCCATCAGCCAGAAAAATAATACAAACTACAGGCTATTTTCAGAATTACATAAAATAATTATGTTCAAAGAGCATTATTAAAGTTGAAAAATACTCAAAGGTTAGGAAATGTAAGATTTATGGTTGCCCATGCCCCCTTGTGTGTCCATCCTGTGAAAAAAAGCAGTATGTGATTAGAGATAAGCAAATAATCAATTTTTCAGTTCAGTGACTGAGCTGAATTTTTAAAAAAAATGTTTTAGGTCAAACAAAGCATTTTGTTTAACCTGATTTTCTTTCGATGGGGGAAGGAGAAGGGAAGGGGAAGAGTAGAAGCAAGCAGGTGCTTGGGGCAGCCACTTCCGAGAGGGGCGGCACGTCCAGGTATTCAGCGGCAATTCGGCGGAGGGTCCCTCGCTCCCGCTCGGAGCGAAGGACCTCCTGCTGAATTGCCACAGATCGCGATCGCAGCTTTTTTGGGGGGGGGGGGGGGCTGCTTGGGGAGGCAAAACCCCTGGAGCTGGCCCTGAAAGGACGGGACTGTTTTGTTTTGTTACACTTTCAGTAATTTTTCACCCTTTAAAAAAAAATTAATTTAGCTAAATTTGGGGCTCCATCTAGGTAGATCTCTGTGCCAGGTGGAGATCCAATAAAGTCAGTCGGGTGGCATATTGGTGCAGGAATCTGCTTGCATAGAATAAATTGCAGGTTTGGGGCCTTATTAGCTAAGTTTGTACCTTCAAATATTAATATTACTTGGTTTTTCTGTACAATAGCAGAACAGAGTCTCAATTATGGTCTCAGAAAGTCACTACTGCTTATATATAGGGATGTATTTAGAGAATGATAAGTCTTTTGGTAGCAAGTAGTGTCTTTTTATGATTTTTCTCAGTGCTTAGCACAATTGGCCCCTGATCCTAGATTTGGGACTCTGGGTGCCACCACAGTAGAAATAATATATTCTATTAGTATCCTTGCTCTATCTCCAAAAGGAGATAGCACGGTATGGGGAGGAGGTGACCAGCTCTCTGTGGAGAAGGAAGTAGTTCGGGACTATTTAGGAAAGCTGGACGAGCACAAGTCCATGGGGCTGGATGCGCTGCATCTGAGGGTGCTAAAGGAGTTGGCCGATGAGATTGCAGAGCCATTGGCCATTATCTTTGAAAAATCATGGCGATCGGGGGAGGTCCTGGACGACTGGAAAAAAGCTAATGTAGTGCCCATCTTTAAAAAAGGGAAGAAGGAAGATCCAGGGAACTACAGGCCAGTCAGTCTCACCTCAGTCCCTGGAAAAATCATGGAACAGGTCCTCAAGGAATCAATCCTGAACCACTTAAAGGAGGGGAAAGTGATCAGGAACAGTCAGCATGGATTCACCAAGGGCAAGTCATGCCTGACTAACCTAATTGCCTTCTATGATGAGATAACCGGCTCTGTGGATGAGGGGAAAGCAGTGGATGTGCTATTTCTGGACTTTAGCAAAGCTTTTGATACAGTCTCCCATAGTATTCCTGCCAGCAAGTTAAAGAAGTATGGGCTGGATGAATGGACGGTAAGGTGGATAGAAAACTGGCTAGATGGTCGGGCTCAACGGGTAGTGATCAATGGTTCCATGTCTAGTTGGCAGCCGGTATCAAGTGGAGTGCCCCAAGGGTCGGTGCTGGGGCCGGTTTTATTCAATATCTTCATTAACGATCTGGAGAATGGTGTGGACTGCACCCTTAGCAAGTTTGCAGATGACACTAAACTGGGAGGAGTGGTTGATACGCTGGAGGGTAGGGATAGGATATAGAGGGACCTAGACAAATTAGAGGATTGGGCCAAAAGAAATATGATGAGAATAGAATCAAAATCAGATAGAATAGAAGATCAGGACCATTATGATCATCCAGTCTGACTGATCTCCTGCAAGATGCCTGCCCAATAAGCCACCCACACTCTTAGCAAGTGAACCCCCCCCCGCGACCCTGGGAAGGAAAAAAAACCAGAGCCAAACCCCCCCCCTCCTTGGAGGAAAATTCCTTCCCGATTCCAAACCCAAACCCCAGCTGAAACTCAGCAAGACCGCAAGACTCTCAGCCAAAAACTCTCCAAAAAAACATATATCATAGAGGATACATTGACCACATAATTGACCTATTGACTAAGTATCATACCATCCTCCATCATTATATATAGCTTAATCTAGCTAGTCTTAAAGGTCCCACTGTCCCACTTCCTCACTGTTTCTCGTTGACTGTTTCAGTATTGCACTCCCCTGATGGTTAAAAAAACCTAATAATTTTCCCCTGATTTTCTGACTATCAGTTTATATCTGTTCCATCTCGTGTCCACTGTAGCACTGAGCTGAAATTCCCTTTCTTTTATCCCTCTATATATATTATATATATATATATATCTCCTCTTATCCTATCTTTCCTTATTTTTTTTAAGGAAAAAAAAAAAACTCTCCTCCTCTCTCCTTTCTTTCAGGCCTTCCCCTTCCTCTTCGGATCATCTCTGGCCCCTTCTTGTACCTGTTCTAGTTTGAATTCATCCTTCTTAAACATGGGAGACCAAAAACACACACACAAAAATGAGAGGTCTCCAGCGCCTTATATAACGGGACTAGCACCTCCTTGTCCCTACTAGAAATACCTCGCCTAATGCAACCCAAGACCGCATTAGCTTTTTTAACGGCCACATCACATGAGGTTCAACAAGGACAAGTGCAGAGTCCTGCACTTAGCACAGAAGAATCCCGTGCACTGTTACAGACTAGGGACCAAATGGCTGGGCAGCAGTTCTGCAGAAAAGGACCTAGGGGTTACGGTGGACGAAAAGCTGAATATGAGTCAACAGTGTGCCCTTGTTGCCAAGAAGGCTAATGGCATTTTGGGTTGTATAAGTAGGGGCATTTCCAGCAGATCGAGGGATGTGATCATTCCCCTATATTCAGCACTGGTGAGGCCTCATTTGGAGTACTGTGTCCAGTTTTGGGCCCCACACTACAAGAAGGATGTGGCTAAATTGGAGAGAGTCCAGTGGAGGGCAACAAAAATGATTAGGGGTCTGGAGCACATGACTTATGAGGAGAGGCTGAGGGAACTGGGATTGTTTAGTCTGCAGAAGAGAAGAATGAGGGGGGATTTGATAGCTGCTTTCAACTACCCTGAAAGGGGGTTCCAAAGAGGATGGATCTAGACTGTTCTCAGTGGTAGAAGATGACAGAACAAGGAGTAATGGTCTCAAGTTGCAGAGGGGGAGGTTTAGGTTGGACGTTAGGAAAAACTTTTTCACTAGTAGGGTGGTGAAGCACTGGAATGGGTTACCTAGGGAGGTGGTGGAATCTCCTTCCTTAGAGGTTTTTAAGGTCAGGCTTGACAAAGCCCTGGCTGGGATGATTTAGTTGGGTTTGGTCCTGCTTTGAGCAGGGGGTTGGACTAGATGACCTCCTGAGGTCCCTTCCAACCCTGAGATTCTATGATTCTATTCTATGATTCTATGAATATCCATTACAAAAAGTAAATACACTCATCAGTAATTATTACCATTGTTATAATTCTAAAAAAATGAAAAACAACAATAGTATTATGTGTAAGGAGAGAAGTAGCTTTGGCAATATTTTGTTAAGCATTGCTTTACTGCAAATCTCCACATTGTGAGAATGGGTTATTTAAATTGCTTTTGATAAGAAATAAACTTGAAACAAAACTGTGTCTCCAAATGTTGTTTATTTGGGGTAAAATGTGTATCTAGATCTTAATTTTTGGGCCTAACTATTTTAAATGCCTCTTTCCATCTGTGCTGAAAATTGTCAAAATTATTTTGTATGAAACACGTGCCTAATATAGTTATTGCCTTATCTGAATTCTGATTAGCTTGTGGTTTGCACAAAAAACTATGGTTTCATATACACCTCTTTCTGCAGTCCACCTTGAATGCAGCATGTGTAATCTAAGCAGAGATGCACAATATAAGTACAATATATCTACCTACATGATTTCAACCATTTATTTCTAGGCCTGGTGGTGTGATCTTGAAGAAGACTATTGTTTTGGAATACAAAAGTTAAATTAAGTGGGATTGATGGCAAAGCAATGGGATTTCCAATACAGTCTTCATAAGTACTTTAAATAGTAGGTAGTAATTTAGAGAGCAACTTTCTTACACAGACTATTTCAAATTTAATAAAATTCAACTATTTTAACTACAGTACTGTACATTAGAATGAAAAACTAGAGGTACTACAGCTCACTAGCTGAATGATGCTTTAATACTTAACATAGTAAAAGTATAGTATACTACCATTAAAATATCAGTGAATTAGTTCAGTGTAATAATATAAACTGTACCACAAATCAAATTAGTTTACAGTAATGTAAAAGGCAGTGATCGATGACCCTTCCTGCTAAAAAATCTTTAACCAGATTCACCATTTAGTCACCTTTTTCATATCTAACCAATGTTTGCAAAATAGAATTTAATTATTATTATTTCTCTCCTTTTGGAACTAACATAATCCTCAACACCATCAATAGTTCTTGTTCAGCTAAAAGAATTTTTAAAGCTATTCTTCTTTTGAAAGTGTTACTTTTAATATCAGACAGCAGAAGCAGAGTGGTTACCAAAATAAAATTGGCTGATTTTGCCAATTAGGCGGTGCTGTGTGACTGCATCTATCCACTTGCAGGCTAGCCAAGGATGGACCCAGAGCGCAGACACAGCAGTGTTTGATGTGGTGTTCCACAAATAGCAAACGGCCAGTGCCATCCTCAAGAATTTAAAAGCCAAACCAATGTAACCAGGATATGTATTTCCCACCTGCAACATATAAAAACCCATTGTCAGTGCATGCTCCCATCCCCTGTATGTGTACAGTATTATGGAGTATTGTAGGAGCCTTGTTGATCCCAGGATATTGGAGAGGCAAAGTGGGCGAGGTAATATTTTTTATTGGACCAACTTCTGTTGGTGAGAGAGACAATCTTCTGAGCGTCACAGAGCTCTTCCTCAGGTCTGGGAAAGACACATTCTAAGTACCTCTATATAGCTCGAAAGCGTGTCTCTCATCAACAGAAGTTGGTCCAATAAAAGCTATTACCTCACCCAGAGAATATTATATATATATATATATCTATATATATATATATATACACACACACACACATATATATATATATATACACACACACACACACATCTACATTGTTATGGTGCTATCACTGGCAGCAGGAAATCTATAGAAAATTCTATGATAGACGGATGAGTAACACCACTCTCCTTTTTGACCAATGGAAAAATGCTATGTCAGAATGCCATGCCACTCTCTTCCCCTTCCACCCTCCCTCCCCAAATAACCGACCAAAATGCTCCCAATTTTTGTGTAAGTTCTATTGGCTCAGACCACTTGAAACCTTGTAATAAGTAAGTTATGTTGGGAAGGAAACAGAAATAGTTTAAAGTAAAGGTTTTCACTAGATAGCATTTTGTAAAAGAATTCTAATAGCTACTATGGTCAACTTTTCCCTTAAATCCTTTTGTGCCAGAGTTGGTCAAAATGTTTTTGTCAAGATATATATTTTTTAAAACAAATAATCGATTTTTGGCCAAAAGGAAAATTTTTGCGGAAAATATTCATTTTAGTTGAAATTCATTTTTTTTAAGTAAAGCCAAAAACTGAAAATCAAAAATTTGGGTTGGTAAAATTTTGGTTTCCAAAATTGATTTTTTAAACTTAAAACCAGAACATTGTTGCTGAAAACTAATTTTGAAAATAAAATTTTTTTGCTTTCATTTTTTCACTGAAAAACCAAAACATTTTCATGGGAATTTTTTTAAAAAGGTATGTATTTAGAAAAGTCCCACAAAAAATAAATGGCATATTTCAGCAAGGTCTATTTTGTGCTTTCTCTCAAGCTGTCCCATATGCTTGGTAAAATTATCCTGACTAAAATCAGTACACCTAACCACTTCTTTCAAAACCCTTTTTAAGACTGATCACTGCCATGATGGCAAAACTGCACCTGCTGATTGTAATGGAGCAGCTGATGACAGAGGAAGGATGATCTAGTAGTTAGAGTATTACCCTGGGTCCTGAAAGTTCAAGGCTCAGTTCTCTACTCTGCTACAGACTTCCTGTGTGACCTCAGGAAAGTCACTTAGTCTGTCTGTATCTCAGTTCCCCATTTGTAAAATAGCGATGATTATAATACCTCCTTACCTCAAAGAAGTGTTGTAAGGATAAATAGATTGTGAGGCACTCAGATGTTATGATAAAGTGTGGGTGGGAGGGCACATAAGTACCTAAGATAGATAGAGCTGTGATGGTCTCTCTTCCTTTTTCCTACTCCTTTATTCTTAATATCTCCATTACTCCTATTTCACCATTCCTCTTCTCAACCCACCTCTATCCTAGATAAAAATCAAAATCCCCATCCCATACTCTTCATCTGTTTGTGTCCTTAAGACTGTAAGTGGGGCAGGAATCATCTCTTATCTATGTTTGAACAGAGTGCAACTCCATGAAGCTTCCTGCCTGACAGAAGCCTTTGAGTACTGCCATATTATATACATATTCTACTACTACATTATGGCAGCTGTGTGGTAAATGGACATTTTCTCTGCATATTCTATCCTCCTACCAGGGTAAATAATGCTATATACTGGTAGTGTGACATAAATTGCTGCCACCTCTATGTGTTCCTTTATCAGGTACCAATATGTTTAACTTTTTATAACCTCCTTTGTCAGAGAAGATGTGTTTCTTAACAAGTTTGTAATCTTTCAGATAGTGTTCTAAAAAAGAGAATTTCTATTGTATTTAAAAGAGTACCCTCCAGTATAATAAATAATTATCTTACAAAGAAACCAGGCTGAAAAGGATTGTTAAAAGAGCCTAAAGGAATGAGGCATGCAAATCCTATTAGCTTTCCCCATTAGCAATCCCAGCTCGTGTCTACAGATGAGTCATAGAGTTTAATTCCAGAAAGGACCACCAGATCATCTAGTCTTACTGACTATATTTTACAGGCCACCATTGCCTCCCAGCACCCTTACACTAAATAGAAAAACTGCCATATTGGGTCAGATCAATGGTCCATCTATTGCAGGATTCTGTCTCCAAGAATGTCCAGTATCAGAACTTCAGGGAGAGTGTGCAGAACAGGGCAATTCTGGAATGAGCCACCCATCTTCCCCTCATGGCTTCTGGTAGTCAGAGATTTATGGTCACCCCAAGCATGGGTTTATATCCCTAATCATCTTGGCTAATAGCCATTGATGGATCTATCCTCTATGATCTTATCTAGCTCTTTTTTGAACCCCGTATATTTTTGGCAATCACAACATCCTATGGCAATGAGTTCTGCTTTAATCATGTGTTGTATGAAAAATACTTCCTCTTGTTTGTATTCAGTCTTCTGCCTATTAATTTAATTAGATGGCCCCGGGTATTTGTATTGTGGGAAAGGGACACAACACTTATTTATGCACCTGTTCCACACCATTCATGGTTTATTAGACCTCTATTATATCCTCTCTTAATTGTCTCTTTTCTAAACACCCATAATCTTTTTAGTTTCTTCTTGTATAGAAGGAGTTCTATATCCTTAATCATGCTTGTTGCTCTGTTCTGAATCTTTCTCAGTTCTATACTATCTTTTTTGAGATGGGGCAACAAGACCTGGACCCAGTATTCCAGGTGTAGGTGCACCATGGGTTTTTATAGAGATATTATGATATTTTCTATCCCCTTCCTAAAAATTTCTAACATTCTGTTAGCCTTTTTGACCACTGCTGCACATTGAGCTTAAGTTTTCAGAGAACTTTCTATGACGACTCCGAGAGCTTTGTCTTGAGTGGGAACAGTTTATTTAGAACCCATCATTATATATGTGTAGTTGGGGTTATTTTTTCACAATGTACATTACTTTTCACTTCTTTCCACTAATTTCATCTGCCACTTCATTGCTCAGTCACCCAGTTTTGTGAGATCCCCCTGTAGCTCTTTGTGGTCAGCTCTGAACTTATCAATCTTGAATAATTTTGCATCATCTGCAAACATTGCCACTTCACTTTTCACTCTCTTGTCCAAATGATTAATGAATATCTTGCACAGCACACGTTTCAGTACAGATCCTTGGGGAACCCCACTGTTTACCTCTCTGCATTGTGAAATCAGACATTTAGTCCTACCCTTTGTTTCCTATCTTCTAACCAGTTACTGATCCATGAGAGGACTTTCCCTGTTATCCCATGACTACTTAGCTTCCTTAAGGGCCTTTGCTAAGGGACCTTGTCAAAATTTTCTGAAAATCCAAGTACACTATATCGATTGGATCACACCCTTATCCATGAGCTTGTCATCACCTTCAAAGAATTCTAATAGATTGGTGAGGCATGACTTCCCTTTACAAAAGTGGTCTTGACTTTTCTGCCACAAATAATGTTGATCTATATGTATGATAATTCTGTTCTTTATTATAGTTTCTACCAATTTGTCTGGTACTGAAGTCAGGCTCACCAGCCTGTAATTGCCAAGACCTCTTCTGGCCCTTTTAAAAAATGGGCATTACATTAGATACCAGTCATCTGGTACAGAGGCTTGCTTCAGCAATAGGTTGCATACCACAGTTGTTAGGTCTAAAATTTTTGTCAATTTATTCTAAAGCCTCTTCTATGGACACACCAGTGTGGGCCAGTTCTTCATATTTGTCACCCAAAAAGAATAGCTCTGATGTGAGTATCTCCCCACATCCTTTGCAATGAAGACTGATGCAAAGAATTCATTTAGCTTCTTTGAAATGGCCTTGTCTTCCTTGAGTGCTCCTTTAGCACCTTAGTCATCTAGTAGCCCCATTGCCTGATTCTGATATACTTAAAAATATTATCAGTTAGTGTTTGCATCTTTAGCAAGTTGCTTCTCAAATTCTTTCTTGGCCTGCCTTATCATACAACCTGCCAGAGTTTGTACTCTTCGCTATTATCCTCATTAGGTTTTGACTTCCAAAGTTTAAAGAATGCCTTTTTGCCTCTAATGGCTTCCAGAACTCTGCTGTTTAGCCCTGATAGCATTCTTTTAGTCCTTTTACTGTCTTTTCTGATTTCAGCAAGGGGGTAGAGGTGATGACCTCTTGAGGTCTCTTCCAACCCTAATCTTCCATGATTCTATGAGGTATATGTTTAGTCTGAGCCTCTTTATGGTGTTTTTAAATAGTCCCCATTTGCTTGCAGGCATTTAACCCTTATGACAGCTCCTTTTAATTTCCATCCAACTAGCATCTTCATTTTTCTGTAGTTCCCCTTTCTAAAGCTAAATGTTGCTGTGTTTTTTTATATTATCCCCCCACAAGGATGTTTAAAATTAATTACATTATTGTCACTATTATCAAGTGGTTCAGCTATGTTCTCCTCTTTGACTAGATCCTGTGCTCCACTTATGACTAAATCAATTGCCTCTCCCCTCATGGGTTTCAGGACTAGCTGCTCCAAGAAGCAGTCATTTATGATTCTAGAAATTTTATCTCTGAGGTAACACTTACCCAGTCACTGTGAGGATGGTTGAAATCAACTATTATTATTTCACTTTCTGTTTTTGTAGCCTCTCTATCCTACCTTGACATTTCACAGTCACTGTCACCATTCTGGTTATATGGTTGGCAGCATATTTCTACTGCTGTACTCTTTTTGTTCATGGAACAAAGCATGGAATTTCTATTCCTAGAGCTTATGTGGTACAGTTTGATTAAGATTCTTACCTTATTTGACTCTATGCTTTCTTTAACAGAGTGCCACTCCCCCACCAATACGACCCATATATTTTATACCCTAATATTACCATGTCCCACTGGATTATTCTCAATCCATCAAGTTTCCAGGATGCCAATATCCTCATTTAATGTCAGCCACTTGAGTTTACACATCTTAGTATTTAGACTTCTAGCATTTGTATATAAGCATTTGTACATTGTCAATATTAAATTGCTTGCCTTATTTTTAAATGAGACTATTTTGTTTGACTATTGCTCAATAGTGCCTACCTGTACTTTACCAACTTCTTAAGTGGTATATAGAGGTTCCCCTTAATAAATTCATCCCTAAGGGATGCCTCTGACTGAACCATGTGCTCCTCTGAACCTGTCAGCTTTCCCCCAGCCCTTAGCTTAAAAAAATCCTCTACAATCTTTTAAATTTTATTATGTACCACTTTGGTTTAGGTGGAGCCTCTCCCTCCTGTATAGGCCACTCCTTCACTAAAAGGTTCCCCAGTTCCTAATAAATATAAATCCATTCTCCTTATACCATTGTCTCATCCATGCACTGAGACTCTGCAGTTCTGCCTAACTGGCCCTCTGCATGGAACTGGAAGCATTTCAAAAAATGCTACTATGGAGGTCCTTGATTTTAATATCTTACCTAGCAGACTAAATTTGGCCTGCAGGACCTCTCTCTTACCTTTCCTTATGTCATTGGTACCTACTATACCATGACCATCAGCTCCTCCCCAGCACTACCTACTAAGCTATCTAGACGTCTTGTGAGACCTGCTACCTTTATACCCATCAGGCAATTTACCATGCAGTTCTCCCGGTCATCACAAAGCCAACTATCTATATTTCTAATAATTGAATCCCTCATGACTGTTGCCTGTCATTTCCTAATAATTGGGGTCCCTGGCTCAGTGCAAGAAGATATCATGACATCATCTGGAAGGTGTGTCCCAACTCTCTTTTTTTTTTTCTGCTCTAGCTTGGTGCTTTGCTGCCCCAAGACTTTCTGTCCTGGACAGGAGATGGCACTGCTCTACTATGTCCCTAAAAGTCTCCTCTAGGTACCTCTGTCTCCCTTTGCTCCTCCAGTTCAGCCACTCTGACCTCCAGAGCTCACAGTATGAATTAAGGGTTGTGAGTTGCTTGTACATATTGCACCTGTTCAGAAGGCAGATAATCATCCATGTTGCACTCATTGCAACTAAACTGGGTAGCCCCCCACATTGCTGCTGGTCTTCTGTCCCCATTTTTACTCTTGGGGCTTTTTTATTTAGCCTACTTCTAGGGTATATTTGTTAAGTGGATTGGATTTTCTTTATTTTATCAGTTGCTTTTCTTGGGGACTCGGTGCCTTTCCAGTTGTTAAATCCCTCAGACTCCTACGCCTGCTGCCAAACTCTCCTTACCTTGGAAGTTCACTGAGTGACTATGCTCTGTCTCACTCTGTCGTGGGCTCTCTGTTTCAGAAGGGGCATTTGCAGGAGGCCTCCCACTTACTATTGATTATTTGGGTCCTGACCTCTGTGGGCTATCGCTTTCATCAGGTAGTATCACTAAAGAGTGATTTACTCAGATGCCACAGTGCCTAGCACCTCCAAGGGGGCTTTGAGTCACCCATGCAGCCTCTCTGACCAAGCTTTGAAGTTTAGGTTTCAATCTGGGTAAGCTTTTAGATTTCAAACTAAGCCTTTAAAATGCTTAGCCTGTAAAACGCTAAGCCCATGACAGAGAATGCTCAGTGCCACCAACTGTAGAGATCCAGATTTTGAACATTTCATAAAGCAGAAGTGTTCAAATATATAGTTTTTATTGAGTCCAGGATCAAGATAGAAAACATTAGTCAAATTTGGATCCACATCTGGGATTGATTTTAAAACACTCCTAAAATTTAGGAGCGTTCCAATCTGAAGTTGTGACTCAGGCCCAGATCTAGTAGTGTCTTATTAAACACGTTTTTAATGTGCTGTATCAGGATAGAGTGGAAGAGAAGTGGCGTCAATGATTTTATAAGGCGAGGTGCTGATGCAACTTCAGTCAGTCAAAGGTTTTGATACTTGACTCATTATTAGAAGTGTCTATTAAGGTGTGTTATGATAGTAGGGAAAAGTGCTGGTCCTGGTCCCAGAAAAGCTATGAAGTCCCATGCACTGTCCCCCCCTCCCACATCTATGACATGGCTCCTTTGTGTTCCTGCAATTTCCTCAGACTGTGGCAAACCCGTTCCCCTTCCTGTTGGTAAGGCTCTCTGGTGATGCCTTCTATATAGTTAGGGAAGTCAGTAAGTAAAAGTGAAGCACACTCCTCCAAATAGATAATGGAGGACAGTGCAACCCACTGGCACCAGGTATATAGGCCCCACAGAGGAAATCTGGTATACCATTCTGGCTAGCAGTCTGGTTTTGTCCAAGTATATAGTGCTTTCTGGAAGAGTGATCTTGTATAGCTCCAAGCACTGAGTGCATCTAAGTCAGTGGTAAGACTATTGGTTATACAACCTCCTCATATTAGAATCCAACACAGTAACCTGCCCTGATCAGGTACCAGACTGGAAGACCAAGCGTCCCAGGATAAAGAAAAAAAAGCCCTTCACAATGATTATCCTTGTATGGAGGGGCAAAAGGGTAACCTGACAACCTGATATTATCGGGACAATCCCAATATTAGGGGTTGTGTTTTATATGCAACTATACCACCGCCCTCCCCACCCTAAAAAATAAAGTGTCTCAGGTCTACACTACGCGTTTAAACAGGTTTTAGCAGCGTTAAACCGATTTAACGCTGCACCCGTCCACACAACGAGGCCCTTTATATAGACATAAAGGGCTCCTTAAACTGGTTTCTGTACTCCTCCGCGACGAGAGGATTAGCACTGAAATCGTTATTACCATATCGGATTAGGGTTAGTGTGGCCGCAAATCGACGGTATTGGCCTCCGGGCGGTATCCCACAGTGCACCATTGTGACTGCTCTGGACAGCAATCTGAACTCGGATGCACAGGCCAGGTAGACAGGAAAAGCCCCGCAAACTTTTGAATTTCATTTCCTGTTTGCCTAGCGTGGAGCTCTGATCAGCACGGGTGGCGATGCAGTCCCAAATCCAAAAAGAGCTCCAGCATGGACCGTACGGGAGATACTGGATCTGATCGCTGTATGGGGAAGCAAATTTGTTCTCTCACAGCTCCGTTACAGAAGACGAAATGCCAAAGCACTTGAAAATATCTCCAGACAGAGGCCACAGCAGGGACTCAGCATAGTGCTGCATGAGAAGGGTAATGGAAAGCCAAAGAATCAAATGGACGCTCATGGAGGGAGGGAGGGGGGTCTGAGGACTCCAGCTATCCCACAGTCCCCGCAGTCTCCGAAAAGCATTTGCATTCTTGGCTGGGCTCCAAGTGCCTGAAGGGTCAAAAACATTTTCCCAGGTGTTTCAGGGTGTATGTCGTCAATTTACCCCCCACACACACACACACTCCCCCTTGGAAAGAAAAGGGGAAAAAATTGTTTCTCTCCTTTTTTCAATGTCACCCTATGTCTACTGCATGCTGCTGGTAGATGGGGTGCTGGAGCGTTAAACAGCAGCATCCTCTCCTCTCCTCGGTGGCAGATGGTACAGTGCAGTAGGACTGGTATCCATCTTGTCATCAGCCCGTGAGTGCTCCTGGCTTGCCTCGGTGAGGTTGGCTGGGGGCACCTGGGTAAAAATAGGAATGACTCCTGGTCATTCCCAGCAGATGGTACAGAACGGCTGGTAACCGTCTTCATCATAGCAACTGGGGGCTAAGCTCCATCAGCCCCTGCCCTTCATGTCTAAAGAAAAGATTCTGTACTGCCTGGACTATCATAGAAGCGGGATGCTGGGCTCCTCTCCCCCTCACCGTTTAATATCCTGCCTGGACTATCATAGCAGCTGGAGGCTGCCTCCCCCTCATTTTATCTCACTAACAAGTCAGTGTTTCTTATTCCTGCATTCTTTATTACTTCATCACACAAATGGGGGGACACTGCAATGGTAGCTCAGGAGGGTTTGGGGAGCAGGGAAGCAATGGGTGGGGTTGTTGCAGGGACACCCCCTGTGAATGGCATGCAGCTCATCATTTCTGCAGGATCTGACACGGAGCAGCTGTGCTCTCTGGTTCTCTGATACACTGGTCCTCTAAATACACTTGCCCCATATTCTAGGCAGGACTGACTCTATTTTTAGATACCATAAAGGAGGGATTGACTCGGGGAGTCATTCCCATTTTTGTCGTTGCGCCCCCGGCCGACCTCAACCAGGGGCACCCATGACAGCAGCAGACGGTACAGAACAACTGATAACCGTCATCTCATTGCCAATTTACAATGGCAGCAGATGGTACAGAACGGCTGATAACCGTCTCTGCTATCATGCAAAAGCAAATGAATGCTGCTGTGTAGCGCTGCAGTATCACCTCTGTCAGCAGCATCCAGTACACATACGGTGACAGTGTCAAAAGGCAAAACAGGCTCCACAGTTGCCATGCTATGGCGTCTGCCAGGGCAATCCAAGGAAAAAGGGCGCAAAATGATTGTCTGCCGTTGCTTTCCCAGAGGAAGGATGAGTGACGACATTTACCCAGAACCACCCGCGACAATGATTTTTGCCCCGTCAGGCACTGGCATCTCAACCCAGAATTCCAAGGAGCGGGGGAGACTGCGGGAACTATGGGATAGCTATGGAATAGCTACCCACAGTGCAACGCTCCAGAAATCGACGCTAGCCTCGGACCATGGACGCACACCACCGAATTAATGTGCTTAGTGTGGCTGCGTGCACTCGACTTTATACAATCTGTTTTACAAAACCGGTTTATGTAAAATTGGAATAATCCTGTAGTGTAGACATACCCTCAATTTTTCACACTTGGTATCTGGTAACCCTAAGTTGCAGAATATTTAAGAAGTTTTCACACTGGCCAATTAAATACTTAATCAAGCTATTTACATGTTGGGCCTGGGCTCGGCCATAGTTAATATTCACAAGCCAGAAAAATACATTGTTTGATTTTACACCATCATATGCTATCAAAATTCTGGTAAGTGTGATATTAAAACTTTCACATGCAATGCTACCTGTGATGCTATTGTACAATGAATATCTAACAGGATTCTGCAGGAAGTTTGGAAAAAAAAACTAGTGAGCTTGATCGGTCCATAGGAGATTTACATGAAAGTCTATGTTGTGTCTCTGTGTGTGGTATTTCATTTAACACACAAAGGGCATAATCTGAAACCCACTGCAGTCAATAGAAAGAGTCCCACTGAGTTCAGTGGGCTTCAGGTCAGTTCCAAAATGCAGGAGTCCATCAAGAATGAACCTCCTCATGTGGTTTATGGTGCCGTGTATCAGAATATAGTGACATAATTCGAAGAAGAATATCTCTGAAGCAGTCAAAAGGCTCAGAATCATTCTTGTCTTTAATGTCCAGAGTAATCTAAACACTTAGATTATTCACCCAAGGAAAGAATCCATATTTACACAACTCTCTAATTATTAATTTATCTAGTCAATAATGTATTTTTAAAACTAATTATTTTTTTACTGTAGCTATTTACATCATAGTAATGGCTGTGCAACAAACTATTGGGAAAATAGAGAGAGTGAGACTTTCAGCAACATTTATATTGTAATTCATATATTACACACACACACACACACACACACACACACACTTTGGAGGGAGTATGTTTGGAAAATATTGTCCCAACAGAAGTAAGTGAGACCTTAATCAAATGTAGTTCTTTTAACAAAGTATTACCAATACAAATGTTAAAGTCAGTGCCAGATTCTGGCCCAAAATGAGTTTAACTACCTAAACTATGTTAAAGTAATGGTAGGAATCACAATGAAGCAAATATGCAGACTTTGCCATTGACTTCAATGGGAGCAGGATTAGACCCTTGAAAAGAAAGGAAATTAAGAGGAGTAAAAATAAGGTTTTTCCTCCTAGCCTTAATTCACACTGTCCAGTACAACTCTGAACATGGAATAGGGACTGATCCAAAACCCATTGAAGTCAATGGACATCTTTCCATTCAGTTCAATGGACTTTGGAGCAGACCGATAGTGAGGGAAGATAAGCCAAGGCAGCTGTTCAGCCTTTACTTTACATTTCTGTTCTTTTTGGCAATTTTAATGTTCTTCAGTGGTTAAATATATCTTACCTGATTCAAAGTTTTGCATTAAACATTCTTAAAAGATTAAGAATTTAACTTATTTTGATTATCACAGCAAAAGTGGTAATGTGTCATCAGGAACTGAGAAGATGAAGTGCTACATTTCTAGAAACAGGTGTGTCATGACTATCAAAGTCAAGACAGATTGTCTACTAGTCACCACTCTTCCACAACACAGTTTGAAGCATGGGTGTCAAAGAAAACTGGAAATGTGAAATAAGATTCACATGAATTACAAATATGTTATAAGGTATATTGGCTTACCTTGAAATTGATTAGTATCATGTGTGTGCATGTGCACGCATGCACATGTGTGTATGTATTTAAGGGTGCTCAATATTTTGGTGCAATATATGTGGTCGGTCACTACATAGTTACAATATACATGACTTATGACCTGTTCTCACCTATCTGAATTTCTTGTCTACAATAAAGAGCATATTAAACTGTAGTATAACATGCCTTCCTTTCCATTAATGTATCCGACTGGTAATCTGCCCATCCATGACTTCCAAACATCTGACATTCATGCTTTGGATATGTATTTGTATGCAGACCTGTATGGAAAAACTTCAGCATTTGTCCTCTGCATAATTGGTACCTATCAAACTACCATAAAAGCAAAAAAGTGTTAAAGGTGATCATTTCAATCATTCTCATCTTTAGCAGAATTCATAACCATCCCCAAAACATAATTTTTTCATTCACAGAAGCACTAGTACTGAGTAAAATAAAATATTTTTCCCACCATGCCTATGAGAGTGGGGGCAGTATAATGCTAACCCTGCCTGACAAAGGCATTCTGGCTCAAGGAAGAACATCTCTCAGAGCTTGCTGATGTACACAAATAGTGTGCCTGCTGCTATTCCCTACATGAGTTCAGCTCATTGCCTTGTGCTGACCAGTGCATTGGAGGAGGAGGGCGAAGCCTACCTAACTCTTTTATATGGCCTCTATTGCCAGAGTTGTAATGGAAGGCTAAACTGTATTATACCATTCACTCACTAGGTGTAACAAACCTAATTTAAATTCATAATGGTCATTCTTGATAGTGCATTAAAGATTCTTATAGCAAACATCTGCTCTTGCTCTTTGCTCTGTAGTTTGTCCATATCTGGAATGAGAGTCTGATGTGCTAGTACAAGTCATACATGACATGGCGTCAAAAGAAAACTATTGCCGGAGGAAAACAGAAATAAAAAGGAAAACAAAGGTTGCAGACAGAAGGGGGGAAAAAAGCTAGAAAGATTGCCAGATCTCATCAATATGCTACTCTTCAATGCCCCAGAGACCATCAGCTTTAATTCACCTTCAGAATGGTGAGAGTGGAAGTAGTATTTTGCAAGAATTCACATTGCAATTAGGGCTATTGATTAATCGCAGTTTACTCACATGATTAACTTTAAAAAAAATTAACTGCGATAAAAAAAATCACAATTAATCACACTGTTAAACAATAGAATACCAATTGAAATGTATTAAATATTTTTGGATGTTTTTCTACATTTTCAAATATATTGCTTTCTATTACAACACAGAATACAAAGTGTACAGTGCTCACTTTATTTTATTTTTTATTACAAATATTCACACTGTAAAAAGGAAAAACAAAAAGGAATAGTATTTTTTAATTCACCTCATACAAATACTGTAGTGCAATCTCTTTATTGTGAAAGTGTAATTTACAAATGTAGATTTTTTTTGGTTACCTAACTGCACTTAAAAATAAAACAAAGTAAAACTTTAGAGCCTACAAGTCCACTCAGTCCTACTTTTTGTTCAGCCGATTGCTAAGACAAACAAGTTTGTTTACATTTATGGGAGTTACTGCTGCCTGCTTCTTATTTACAATGTCATCTGAAAGGGAGAACAGGTGTACACATGGCACTTTTGTAGCTAGAGTTGCAAGCTATTAATGTGCTAGATATGCTAAACATATATATGCCCCTTCATGCTTTGACCACCATTCCAGAAGACATGCTTCCATGCTGGTGATGCTTGTTAAAAAAATAATTCATTAAGTCCATGACTGAACTCCTTGGGGGAGAATTGCATGTCTCCTGTTCTGTTTTACCCACATTCTGCCATATATTTCATGTTATAGCAGTTTCAGATGACGACCCAGCACATGTGCGTTTTAAAAAACGCTTTCACAACAAATTTAACAAAACAAAGAAGGTACCAATGTGAGATTTCTAAAGATAGCTATAGCACTTGACCCAAGGTTTAAGAATCTCAAGTGCATCCACAATCCGATAAGAACGAGGTGTGGAGCATGCTTTCAGAACTCTTAAAAGAGCAACACTCAGATGCGGAAACAGCAGAACCTGAACCACCAAAAAAGAAAAATCAACCTTCTGCTGGGGGCATCTGACTCAGATGATGAAAATTAACATGCATCGGTCCACTCTGCTTTGGATCATTATTGAGCAGAACTCATCATAAGCATGGATGCATGTCCTCCGGAATGATGGTCGAAGCATCAAGGGACATATGAATCTTTAGCGCATCTGGCATGTAAATATCTTGCAACGCTGGTTGCAAAAGTGCCCTGTGAATGCCTGTTCTCACTTTCAGGTGACCTTGTAAACAAGAAGCAGGCAGCATTATCTCCTGCTAATGTAACCAAACTTGTTTGTTTGAAGTAGGACTGAGTGGACTTGTAGGCTCTAAAGTTTTACATAGTTTTATTTTTGAATGAAGTTATTTTTTGTACAGAATTCTACATTTGTAAGTTTCAATTTTCATGATAAAGAGATTGCACTACAGTACTTATATTGGTGAATAGTACATTTCAATTTCTTTTGTTTTTTACAGTGCAAATATTTGTAATTAAAAATATAGTGAGCACTATATACTCTGTATTCTGTGTTGTAATTGAAATCAATATATTTGAAAATGTAGAAAACATCCAAAAGTATTTAAATAAATGGCATTCTATTATTAACAGTGCAATTATTTTTTTTAATCGTTTGATTAATCGTGATTAATTTTTTTCATTGCTTGACAGCCCTAATTGCAATCAAACTCCACAAGGAAACTGGAGATATGCAGATATCTTCAATTTATGCAATGGGGAAGCAGGCAGAGACTATCTTTAAATCTTTGACTTTACTGAAGTAAGTCACAAAGATGGCTTTGAAAGAGTTCTGGCTATGTTTGATGCATACTTTATACCTCTGAGAAATGTGGTTTTTGAAAAAGCATCACTAGATAATGCAGGAACCAAGAGAAAAATGTTGAATCTTTTAGAAGAGATTTGCATGTGTTGTCTGAATATGATTTGGGGGCTGCAAAACATGAAAATATTAGAAACAGGCTGGTTATGGGGTTAACAGACAAAAACTTCCCACAGCAACTACAATTTAAGACAGACTTAAATCTATTGAGAGCTATACAGATAGCAAAGCAATCTGAACTAGTCAAACAGCAGAACAAAAGACAGGAACAACATGAAAAACATGCAACTAGTTTAGAAGCTGTAAACAGACATAACATCAGTGCTAAAAGTCACTACCCTAAGACCTTTGAGGTGAAGAGGAACAAATTCCAGGCAACCTACAAAGCATTTCAGACTAAATATACAAGATGTGGAAAAATTCATAGTCCAATGGGTGTATCTTAGCCAAAGGTGCAAGGTGTAATACATGCACGAAATATGGACTTTTTTGCAGATGTTTGCCATACCAAGGCAGTCAAGGAGTTGACTAATATTCCAGATAGATCCCAGAAACAATGCTTCTTGATTATCACATGTGACGACAGAGAGCCGGCCTGGGGAGTGAAACTGAATATTCATGAAAAGACTATTGACTTTAAAACTGAATTAAAAGCAGATGTGAGTCATCTCAGCAGAGATTTACAATCATCTACAATGCCTCCCAAAATGGAACCCCCCGGACACAGCTCTGCCTAGCCCTGGAGGTATTTTGAACTGCATGGGACAGTTCCCCACAGAAACATAAACTATGCATTCAGAGTGCATGTTGTCAAAGGAACAAAGACCAACAACCTTCTCAGCTGCAGCATGGTAGGTATGACGGGCTTAGTAAGAAAGGTGAAAAAACTCAATGGACTATTTCATGATATTGGACTTTTGAAAGGAGACCCAGTACAAATAAATTTGAGACAATACTGAACCTTACAGTGTACAAACACCTCTGCCAGATAGACCGTGAAAAAGACTAGCTGCAGACTTATGTGACTCCAGAGGTCATCATTACCTGGTCATAATGGACTATTTTTCCAGGTATACAGAAATAATGTACTTGAGAGACATAACATGTTGCAGTGTTATAGAGAAACTGAAGTGAACTTTTGCTCATTTTGGTATTCCAGATCAACTAGTGATGGACAACAGACCACAATTCACACAGCAGAATTTAAGTCATACCAAATAAAATATGATTTTGATCATATTACTAGCAGTACATATTAGCCACAAACAGAGAGTAGTTGATAGAGCTGTACAGACAGACAATCAAGAAAATCCTACAGAAAAAAGATTAGAGAATGGATCTTCCAAGGAGAAGAACACCACCAATAACAGCTACTAGGTATAGTCCAGCACAATTCCTGATGGGAAAGCAACTCAGAACTTGTGTGCTGATTCTGGAGAAGAACCTATCTCCAAAGTGGCCAAACATGAAGAGACTAGCCAAATCAGATGAAAAGGCAAAAAACCAACTTACTCACACTTTAATAGATGCCACTCAGAACTTTCAGGTCTAGAACCGGGTGACCAGGTTTATGCCAGATGACCGAGTTGTTACATGTATGGGTCATGTAATTAGAAAACTAGTATGACTCAGAGATACTTAACATACTGATCTGTACTGAACATTAAACACAGCATGAGTGTTAATTTTGTAAATAGTAGGAATGTAAAACAAAAGGGGAAGATCTAATGCAGGAATCGGCAACCTTTGGCATGCAGCTCAGCAGGGTACGCACCCTGGCAGGCCAGGCCGGTTTGTTTACCTGCCGCGTCTGCAGGTTCAGCCAATCACAGCTCCCACTGGCCGTGGCTCGCTGCTCCAGGCCAAAGGGGGCTGCAGGAAATGGCCCGGGCGAAGGGATGTGCTGGCTGCCGCTGGGAGGCCATTTATATAACTAGGTTTAGGTCAATAAAGAAAAGTATGGCACTGGAATAAGAGGAGAGTCCTTATACAGACAGTCTGGTCATATGACTTTTAGAGAGATTGCCTTTGATCTAAGAATGGTACCCATCAGCCAGGAGGTTTTGGCCAATGGAGAGTGACAGCTGTTTAAAAGAATGTAGATCAATTGTGTCTGATCTCCCCCTGAGTTATGCTAGTGCAAATCCAGAACTTGTCTGCTGAAATCTATGGTGTAAAACCAATGAAGAGAGAAGACAAACATGCTTATTGTTTGAAAAAAATATTAGCAAAAGAATTTTAGCAAGATCTGACAGATATTTTGGTCAGGGAGACTAATGCAAATGAGCAATTTTCCTAAATATTCTGTTTTCTTGTGTAATAAAGTCATTTACTTTACTTGCAGGAAAAAAAGTGATACCAAAACCAACAATTTTAGATGCATAATTATTTCTCTAAAGAATACAATATTTGTGCGATCTCCTTTTATATATTTTTAAAAAGAATGCCCTATTTTACTTAATAGTTCAACTTCAAGAGAATTTTACTCAATTGTTTACTTCAAGCTCACCAGTGCCTCATAAATTTACTTGTTCTTTCATCACTTTTCATATTTTGTGCCTCTTTCGTCATTATCTTCCCACATCCCTTTCCGATAATGTCTTATGACACATCTGGCCAATAGCTAATTCAGGGTAGGACACCAGGCAACTAGCTCCAGCATATCCTCTTTAAATTGCGTGCACTCAAGTCACTTCCCCTTATTTATCCCAGCAGGATGATACGAAGAGACATAATGGGATCTTGTCCATTGAAATCGTCGGCTAAAACTTAGACTTATGATGTAGCAAACCAAAAAGGAAGGGTGAAGGTAGGAAGTTGGAGGGGAGCAAGCATATCTTCAGCAGCTAGAGGGTTAAAGTAACAGTTTAAATTCACATACTGACCATGTACACCACAAACCTTTGACTAAAACTTTCCTTGTTTCCACTAACTAACATTACTCAAAACTTAAACACTACATATTGTAAGAGCTGGGCAAAAATTTTCAAATATTTTTTCCTCATGAAAATACTTATTTGGATTGATGGAAACATTCTGCGAATTCATGCTAACTTTGCCACATTGTTTTAGTGACAAAAGAAACAATATTCCGAATAAGCTGAAATATTAAATTTTGATTCAAAAGGATTTCTAATTTTACCTCCATTTTATTTTAAAAAGTAAAAAATCCCTCAAAAATTAAGAAAAATGGTTATTTTGAGCTGAAACTTTTTCTTTGTTTCAATGAAAAGTTTTAATTATTGGCTGACATGAAACAATTCCTCTTCTACCCCTTGATTATTATTTTTTTTAAAAGGGACTCCTCTAATTGGAAGGGCCTGTCCTTAGCACAAAGGATCAGGCTTTCTAAAAAGAGATCAGCTCCCATTTGGGCCTCTAAATGGGAACCATTGGGTCCTGAGCTGTTTGAAAATCCAAATGAAAATCCAAAGATGCACACATTTACCAAATCCATCCATTAGTCAGTAGTGTTAGCATGGTTTAACTACAGAAAGAAACAGAATCCTGCAACAGAAATCCTCAAGATTTATTTTTCAATACTGCTGGCACTACTTATCATTTTATAACATGCTTATCTTAATATCCATTGCCCAATGAGATACTGGCATAGTTTAGGACGCTATCAGATATACTTGAATCAGGGTACTGCTAGTTATCACTATTTCCTAAACATAACTATAATACAGATTCAGCAGGAAGTTCAGAGTTTTATCACGTTTTTCCACTAGTGTCTTGTTAGTGTCATAAATCATGAATTATTGGCTATCAAGGCCATTGTCATTATTCTTGGTGTGTGTATTTTGATGTATATACAAACATTTCTGACAATTCCTCATCTTCACCCTTATTTTTCACTTGTCTTTAGGTTTAGCACCAATAATATAAGGGCTCAATCATGAGCTTTCTTGCGTGTGTATGTACGGGACATAAGGGAAAAAGTGCTCTTACTCCTCTGCACAGGCTACCTGACTCACTAGAGGCTGTACATGGAGGAGAATTGCCACTGGCAGGCTGCAAGTTTCCCCTCCCATGCAGGTGTTCAGCGAGTAGGGACAATCTTGGTTCTTCCTCGCCCTTCAACATGTTGCTCCATGCAGTGGGGGGAAGTAATCTGTGCTAGATCCTTTCAAGGAAAGGAGAATGAAGAAATTCAACAAAAGCTGTCATGGGCCAAATAAGGAATCTAATCTTCTAGGGAACGATTTTCAAACCCTGAAATGGGAGCGAGGCAATGGTTAAAGGGAGCTAGATGTTTGTACTGTGGTGGGGACTCTGTAGTCAGTTCCCCCTTGGTGTGGAGACCCTGCCTACTGCCTTGGGGAGAAATGAATTCACCCAGAAATCACTCCAACACCTTCTTCAATAACAACAAGGGTTAGCAGCAACAGTCACCTTTAACAGCAAACACACAGTCCCAGTGCACCCTCCCCTCCACCCCCATACACACACGTCCCTCAGTAACCAATCAGGGGCTTCTTTCCCATTGGACTCGGTGATTCTCACATGCTGTGCAGGGGCACAGGGACACACATTCAGGCTGCCCTCTGGTGCTGCCTCTCCTCTCAGCCTGCTGTGCCTCATCTGCAGTTCACACAGCCCCTTCTGATCCCATCCTCGAGTCCAGGGACAGTCTATTTTTTGTGAAGGTCCAAATTTCTTGGTCAAGGTATAGTCAAGGTCCAGACTCCAGAGAAAAATAACAAAATAAAACAACATGATTTTGTGGTCTTGTCAAAATCATCTGGCAGTCTGGATTTGGCCCGCAGTCCGCCTATTGACTATCCCTGTTCCAGTCCTAGGATAGCTGACAGCAGAAAGTAAATGTGGGGTTTCCTGCCAGCTCTCTAGTCAACCAGGGCTCTGTGGGGGTGGAGACAGAGAGACCCGTTTCTCCACTTTGCCCATTGCTAAGGCTTATGGTTGGCCCTAACAGCACTACTGTTGATCTGTGAAGTGAAACTTCACGCACTTCACAGTACCTATGAACATTTGACCACTAAATGTTTGGTTTAGGTTTGATGAATCATGGTAAAAGTATTTTCAAATGGTGGGGAGTGAAGACTTATAAATTCACACTGAAAACACAGAAAAAATAAGAAAGTTTTAACTCATAAATAGGTGACAGGGTAAATCTACACCTGCATCAGCTGACTTGGGCTTTCTGGCTACAGGGCTTCAAAACTGTGATGTACACATTTAAGCTTGGGCTGGAGCCTAAGCTCTGGGACCCCATGAGTCCTCCAAGCCCAAATTTTTACACCTCAGTTTTACAACCCTGCAGCCCGAGCCCAAGTCAACTGACATGGGCTAGCTGTGGGTGTTTAATTGCAATGTAAACATACCCCCAAAGTCCTTTACCAAAATAGTGGTGAAGCTAAGCAGAGACACAATAAAGAAATGGAGGTACTTCTGCTGCCAACGTTGTAAGGATTCCTCAATTGTAAAGCCAGGTGAAAACTGATACAGAGGAGTGCAAATATGAGATGCAAAGTATGTGGGCATTTTATTGCTGATTGCATCTTGATGACCTTACTCTAAATTGTGCCTAAGATAGGATCCCACAGATGAATCTACCCATAGGTGAAATAAACTTCCTCTATAAACCACACAAGGGCATAACCTTGGCTCTAGGTAATTCAGGTGTTAAAATGCAAATAGCATTTGAACCTACTATTAAAGAACTCTAAAGGTTACTGGAATGTTTCCTACCATCACCATCAAATGAATCCTAAACAAATGTAGTCTCCTTGCAGATCAAGCACCACCTGGATCAATCTCTAGCTAGGTCCTTAAGGTGTCTGGCTGGATATTCAGTTTATGTCCATCATTGCCAATCTTATCATGCTATGTAGGATAGGCTAAAACGCCACTTCATCACAGATGCTCACACTGTGGGAGGTGGCATGGGAAGGAAGGAAGGAATATTATACCCTGATATTAATATTTTAAAGTTATTTATGGGGCCAGCAATGGCATGGATATTTTTCCTGCTATAAAGAATAAATTATGCCCCCTGCTGATCAAAGGAAGCCCACCCCCCAACCTCCTTCATAACAGCAGTAGACTCAGACACAGCCCCTTATTTCTGTTCACACCGATAGGTCACATATGTTGACCCTCACTTTCAGAAAAAGTGAATACTTAGTGAAAAAAGTGAAGCCATTCTTTAAAAGGGGGATGTGTCCACATAAATAACTGTATGCAAAGGCATCACCAGGGGGCATATATATATATATAGGCTACAAATATATATAGGCTATTGGTGTGAGCATTCATCGGGAGCTCACAGCAGACCAAGTGTATGAACAAGGGACCCACAGTTTCTATATTTGCACTTATTATAGGGATTACTGTGCTCAAAGATGCAGGGCTGTTCTTCAGTAGAGCTGCTCCATTAAATGGATAAACAAAATCTGTTCTGTGAAGCCAGAAAGAGTCCTTGAAGATCATTTTAGATGCAGCGCAAGCCTAGTGCAAAGAGTGAGCTGAGGCCTTGATCGCTATGCTGAGGGAGTGGCTGAATTATACCTCACACATACAAATTTAAGTAAGCTGTGCTGATTCTCCATCTGGGTATGGCCAGGGTGAGGAAAATGTAATAGACAAGTTTCAGCAATAACAATGGGCCCTGGGAAACGGAGAGTCTCAGGGACCTTTAATTATAGCAAAAGTGAATTAGGATTCCTAGGCTGAGGAAAAGACAGGTCTTGAGATGGGATTTGGAAATAATCAAGAGTAATAACCAAGGAGTTGGCTTCAAAAAAGAACTACAGAGGAAAAGGTAAAGTTTCTATTTTGAGTGTGCATTTAACATAACCTTTTATTCTGTTTGCAGCCCACATGATGACGCAACAGATTTATATTCCTAGATTTTGAATCATAAAAACATTAATTCACCCCTTAATTATTCATTTAGGAGTTTCTTTGTTGGGCTCTCAGGAGTACTATATTAGGCATTTCTTTTGAAGAATGGAGATTTAAATTGTAAGAAGAATGAAGATTCAGATTCTTTTGTAAAACTGAGGATTTAAAGTGAAAACCACATAGAAATAGACAAACCTGTAATTGGACACTCATATTTGGGGTACAAAAGCACAGACTGAAATTTCATATTCATTGCACCTATATCTGAAAACTTCTATATAGTCCTTTTAGATTAAAATTGAAATACTACTACTACAAATATAATTAGAAGCATTAAAAAAATGATGGTCTCCAACATGATTCTCATATGCAAATGGCATAATTGTTTTCTTTACTTAATTCAGAAATATGCAAAAACAAAGGCATTCTGTCAGGCTTTGAAGTATCTGTCTCCCACTTCTGAACATCATCACCAGGAGCCAAACACTGCAAGTGAAGAGCTTTGTTGGTGGTGTAATATAGAGGGGAAGTACAATACAGCCTGATGCTGTTGAGCCAAGGTGAAGAAGGCTTGCATTGGAGAGACAGTGTTATAATGAATAGCCTTTTGCAGAAAATGGAAAGCATGATCTCTCTCTTACGTCTGAAGTACTAATGTTAGTTTAGATTTGTCCCAAATCATATCCCTTTGCATGACAATCTGCTCACTCTCTTTCTTGTCTGTCCTGGTAAAGAAAACTACTCATCCTCTTCCCTGCTCCAGAGACCTGAATGGCATTAGATCGCAGTGAGGTGTGCAGAAGGGAATAGAGCTGGGCAAGAATGTGTTGAATAGTTTATTCACTGAAAAAATGCAGTTTCAGCCAACTCAAAACGATGTACAAAGTTGACGCCGTAGTTTTGGCTGGGAAAAGTTTGTCAGTGCCAGAACACTATTTGTGTGTCTCTCTGTATCCCCATTTATAACTCTTCACCCTGTGGTTAGGGCGCTCACCTCAGATGTGGGAAACCCAAGTTTGAATCGACACTCTGAAACAGGGGCTTGAACTCAGGTTTCTCCTCTCTCACTATCATGACCAATGGAACTGGAATCAGAGGGCCCATATTCCCTGGAGTGGTTACTGAGGGGACACCTGATAAATAGGGAATGTAGGGAGTTAGGCTGGAAGCAACTCAGCCACCTGAACAGAGCAGTGCACAGGGTTCAATACACTTCAACTTCTTCGAGTGAACTTGCATTCAGCTTAACTCTTTGCTAATGAAACATGATGGCAATGTTTAAGTTATGAGTCATATGCAGTGCACTACACGATCTGTGAAGCCCTCTGGTACCCTGGATTTTGCAAACAGAAACCTAGACCAGCAATGGACTGGAGGTGGAGATATACACAGACCTGGCCATGCAGGAGGAGGATGACAGCAGCAAAGTCAAACTATTGTTTTACCTTACTGGGGAACAACGGAGAAAGTCTGCAGCTCTCTGAAGCTCACCACTGCCTTAAGCCTCACAGCAGTCCTGGGAATCCTGGGGATAAATTGCTCTCCAAAGCAGAACCTGGAGTGACAGGTGTTTCATTCCAATCTGTAGGGGAGGCGATAGACTCCTATATGACTGCTTTGTGCACACTGTGCACTTTGTGCTACATGCCATTTTGGGGACTTGGCAGACTACCTGATTTGGGACAGAATAGTCTGTGGCACTTGGGATCACAACCTGTGGGAGAAGCTACTTCAGGAAGGTGATCTCACATCAGACAGATGCTTAAGAGAAAGGATGAAAGTCCTAGGAGGCACAACAGCCCCAGCAGTACATGTCATGAGACAACAGCAAAGTAGAGCAGGCGGCCAGGGTTCCATATCCATAGTGAGATGAATTTACTGTGGCAGACAGCATGAGCGGGTAAAGAAGTGCCCCGCACTAGAACAGTGTTGCAAGGAAGTTGAACCATTTTAGCAGGATGTGCAAGCGCAGAAGGTCTCAGAAATATTCAATCAGGTTTGTATAAGTGGATGGCACATCCCCAAGAGCAAGCATTTGTCATGCTGAAACATATGGTAATGGGTACCCCTGTCCTGAAGTACTACCACCCAGGAGAGATACTGACACTCCACTGCGATGCACTGGAGAAAGGATTGGGTATAGCAATTTTGCAGGCACACCCAGTCACTTGTGCCAGCAGAACCCTGTTAGAGACTCCCACATAGAAAAAGAGCTTCTGGCTGTGGTATTTGGAGTGGAGTGATTCCATCAGTAAATATATGGCCACCCAGTAGTAGTGCAATCAGACCACAAACCCCACGAGATAGAAGGGTTTACCATGATTAAGTGCTCCAGAGAAATTGGAGTGCATGTTGATAAGCCTCCAGCACTACCAGGTAGAGATCAGATTACTGGTGTTAGCTGACACTCCAAGCTGGGCATATACACGAGCATCAGAGAGTTGGCGGGAGGGGATTGTCACAGGGGTGCACCTCTCACTGCTGGTCTGGCACCTCCTCCTGGTCACTCTGGGGATTAGTTTTCAAGGACAATACCACTGTCCACAGTTTGCATGCCATTTACTCTGTCTCCCTCTCCGGTCTGAAGCTCCTCTCTCACTTCAGGACCCACAACGTCTCCTTTGTGACTCAACCCTCTGGCTAGATCACTCAGAGTTCCCCCTTCCAGCAGCAGTCCTAGGCAGTCTTCCCATTAGTTGCCTCAGTTCTAGATCACCCCCTCGGTGGCTGGTAGAGGAACCTGGGCCTACTCTCTTCTCCAGGTTCCAGCCCAAGGACCCTCAGCTCAACAGTTCTGAGCTTCCTGTCTTCGCCCTCACTGCTCCTTCCCCGGACTGCTCCTTCCCACACTTCTCGTTCCTCTCCTTTCTCTGGGCATACCAGCTTCAAACCTTCCTCCCTCTTCTCAGGAAGTGACTACTGGCTGCTGCTTACCTTCCTACAGCTGTTCCCAGGAGCCCCCAAATACTCCTTCCTCTTCCCAAGGCATGACTGCCCTTTCTCCACAGCTGTCTAGTCTGTAGTCTGCTACCTGGCTTTATAGGCCCCATGCCACCTGTGCAGCCTGTTCCCTGGCTCCTGCTCCAGGTGCAGCCTGTGGAATTAATTGGCTTTCCTGGCCACCTTAACTCTGCTCAGGCCTGTGTGGGGTGTACACACCATCAGAGGGATCAGGACATAGTGCAGCATGTTAATGGAATCAATCTCCCAGTTTCAACAGTGAAGCTAACAGAAATCAGAGGCTACAGAAAAGGGCATCCAATGACAGGCAGTCAAGAGAGTGATACTACTGCAGAATGGTTAGAAGACAAAAGCCAAGTACCAACAGGAACTGTGAAATTGACAAGAAAGCTGAGCAGCTACAGCCCAGCTGTTCCCTGCTCCCCTGTATAGCTGGGGAGCTGGACTGTGCTCTGGCTGGAAGCTGGGGAGAGAATGGACCCCACTCCCAGTGAGAAGTCCTGGCGGCTTTGGACCCTGCTCCCAGCTGGGAGCCAGACAGCCTTGTCAATGTCATAGTTCCCTGATCTGTGAAATTGACAAGGCAGTCCAGCTCCTGGAAGGGAGTGGGCAAGGGGGGCCTGAGAAACTGGGGCAGCTAGACCCCAGTCCCCAGGGGTGAGAAGCCCAGGGCGGCTTCCCCTGGCTCCCGGCAGGGAATGGGGAGGGGAGAAGCCCATGGCAGCTTCCCCGGTCCTAGTGGGGGATGGGGGCAGCCTGTGGGGAGCCTGTGGGACAGCTGGACTCCCAGCAGAGAGCTGCCAGTGGACCTGAGAGACCAGGCTCTCAGCTCCTCACAATGCCCTTCTTAGGTCGGTGGAAGCACTCCTGGTGAGGATGTGCACCACCGTCCCAAGGAAAGTGGGGTGGACATATAAGTTGACTTACATTTCTAGTGCACGCATACCCGGAGAATGACTCTGCAGTTTGATGATTAAAGCACTCACCTGGGATGTAGGATATGTAATTTAAAACTTCTCTCTGCCCAGTGAAGACAAGGGATTTGAATCCACATCACCTACTTCCCAGGTGAGTGCCTTAATCACCAGGCTACAGAGTTGTTCTCTTTGGCACAATTAACATTTAAGTATTTCTATAAAGTGGAACAACTTCAAGAGGAGAGTTTGAGAGAAATTCACCCTCAGAATAACTAGTACCCTGATGGTAAGGATGCTTCCCTCCCTGGGTAGGGAGAGTGCTGACTTCAAGTCCTTGTTCCTGAGTGGGGATTTAAACGTGACTCTCTCACATCCGAGGCAAATACCCTAACCACTGGGCTAAAGGTTACATAGGGAGACACACATACATGTATGTACATTTGCTGGCCCCAAATGGACTTTTCCAATTTATTGACAATTTACAGATCTAATTGAATATTTCCCCTGATTTTTCAGTTTGCTGGCCTACCCAAAACATCAATTATTTACAAAGTGTTAGAAGGGAATGAATCAAAGGATTCTGGTGAGGAAGACTACTTCACAGGAGAAAGACAAATATAATAAGGCTTGATTTTTAAGTTTTTCCCTCACAAAGTATCCTCAATAATTAACTGTGTCCCATCTTCTAAGATCAAGTTAAAAATCTTGACACTGGCTATCTGAAAAGTATTGGTATAATTGGCTCCTTCAAGCCCTCCATCTCTGTATGTGCTTAAAAGCTAATATAATCTGAGCTGCCTCTACACCTCTATAAAACATTTGGTAAATCTGGATGTGATTAAGGATATATTTCCATTTTAAAATAAACACACTGAGAAATCTGGAAATCCCTTTTAAAGATCAAGAGATCTTCAGTTACAAAATAATAATAATAAAAAAATTCACTTAGATCATCAATAGTCCCTTTGGATGCCATCTTTCAGTTTTACTTCCTGAATATGTTTTGCACGGTCTTGCGATATAATTATATAGGTTTAATGTTATGGACAGATGCAGTGTGTGGTAAAACTTTTATTAAATGTTAAAATACATGTTTCTTATATAGTATGAAAATAGATCAAGGAGTCAAGGTCAAGCATCTCTTATGTGACATCACAATACGGCTATAGTTATAATTTCTTCTTTCCCTGAGGCTAGAGTATTTTGCCAATGTGTTGGACAAAGAAAGCACCCCCCATTAGAGAGAAAATTATAGACCAGGTTGAAAGCTCTACTTTATAGCATTCTTGAAGCAGACCTAGGTGACCAACTTTTGGTTTTATCACTAATAAAACACATAGAAAATTACATGGCGCAGTATAAACTCCTGTGTCAGACACCACAGAACAGGCATCTACAGGAAAAGTATATAGGATGTACATACAGTACACATAAGCCTGTGTGTGTGTGTGTGTGTGTGTGTGTATATCTATATCTCTATCTATATAATATGCTAGACAGCTAGATCAATCTAGACAGCAGGCAAGAGAGCGAGTGAGAGAGAGGAAACAATAGTAATATAAAAGGGAGGAGGAGGCCTTCTACTGGCAGTGGTTACAGAAGGAGAAGTGAATAAAGTGGAAATGCTGTGCTTCCCAGCTCCCACTGTTAGGGCCACAGAGGGTCACTGAACTGCACTTCATTTCCTATTCCACTCTCTGACTCCAACACTTTGAAGACTGCTGTAGGGATGTAATCTTTCTTCTTGCGCTCTAGTGAAAACCACACATAAAGATCAGTCATTCGCCTACTCTGTAATTCGCCATCGTCCTCTTTTCATTTGTGTGTATGTTTTAATGTGATTGTACAGACCATTATTTCTTTGAACTAATTTGCCATTCGTATTTATTTTGTAAAAAAAAGAGTAATGCATTAGCTGATCACTCTCTGCATTCTACATGTTCCATGCTTCAAGGAAGTAAGTTCTTTCATTTTTCAGTTGCATATTCAGCATCTCCTTTTTGGGGGTTTAGTTCCCTAGAAAGGCTATTTTCTAAAAAGTTATATGTTCATTTGAACAGTAAATATTATTTAGCACTAAATCAAAGAAAGTATCATCTACCAGTGGAGCACAGCTCCAAGAGTCTAAGAATAAGTAAGACTACGGGGCTCTAATATGGTGAGTGCCATGTATTCACTTCTTTTCAATGTGGCCTCCAAACCTTACTAGCACTGAAATTCCAGTTCTCCTTAAATTAAACGAGTTGCAGATCTATTTAGAAACAGAGGAGGTAAAACCCTGGCCCCTTTTAGAGTACTCTGAAGTTGGCCTTCTGAAAAATAAAGGTAATAAAATGGTGGAGCAAAAGGAAACCAGAAAAAGAGGTACAATAATGAATCACTCACTTTCTGGCTTGGACTCTCACTTGAAATTCTTACTCTAGATATGCTAAAATATATAGTGCAATAATGTAAATATTGCACACTAGAACATTTACCAAAACCAGGGAAAAACATCTTTTTAAAGTATAAACAGTATGCAACAGAAAATGGTATTTAACCTACTAAAGAAATACACAAACAAGATGCTGAAGTAATTATTTAACCTCCTTAGATCTATTACTTTTACAAAGGTACTGCACTTTTGGCTTTTACTTTTATAATATGCATTGTCTTCTCCTCCTGGAATTCGATCCTGCAAAGTGCTGAGCACCCTGGCCCAATCCGGCAAAACACTCATGGCATCTGCTTAACTTTAAGCAAAAGTAGTTCCCCTGAAGGTACTGTGTATATTATGAACTCTTATGTTCACATTTGATGTTATGTGAATAATTGCTACTTTAAACAAGAATTGTAGTGATTTTTAGTAACTAGTGAAATAGCTACTGCGGTGAAGGGAATGTCTCTGGCTCACCAGTTACTTAACTTGTGACAGTGTAGTCCTGGATCTATCGTTAGGGTACAATTCACACCAGTACAGAGGGCTCACTGAAGTTAAGGCTTTAAGGAGAGCACGGGGCTGTGTGCAGACTCCCTGTACTAGCGACCCCACTCAAAGCCCAGTGAAGTCAATGGGAGTCTTCACATTGACTTCAATGAACTTTGGATCAGGCCTTATGAAAATTTCTCCTGCCAATGAATTTCACTATATGTATTTTCTGATTATTTTCAAAAGCATGAGGGAAACATTAAAGCAATAGAATAAAACAAAAATAAAAAAAATTTAGTGGCTTTGGTGCTGACAAATATCCTCAAATAATAGCAAAAGGGCTGCTCCTTTCTATTTACTCTGAAGTCTTCTCTTGTGCTGCTTTAATTCACTTAGTTACATTAGGAAATCATCTCTGAAACCTCTGGAACACCTGAAATATTCATTCCTGTGGCACAGCAGTAGGCTCTTAAGACAGGTTTAGTAGATGTTCTTAAAGTTTTTACCACCCCTTGTCAAAATAAATCAAATTGTGCTAATCTCCACAAGCACTTTAAAAGGATTAAAATTACGGGGAATCATTTTATATACCAAATTACTTTGTATATTTCTATTCTTTTGAATGAGAGGGGGAAAATGAATTGAAAATCAAAAGAGGGAATTTGTCTTTTGATACAAGCCTTTTCTTTTCTACAGGCATAATTAAATAGATCTTAAAACACAAGAGTGAGGCAGAATGGGGAAGGGAAGGGGAGAGGAAGGATGGGAGGGAGGAAGATGGGGAAAACAGAGAGAGTTCAAAGGCCAGAAATTAAATGTTTACATCTCACTTTTCTAGGGGTGCTGGAACAGTTTGTATAGTGGGGGAGCTGAGAGCCATTGAACCAAACTGTAAACCCTGTACATGATGGAAACTACTTCAAGCCATCACCTATGCACTCTTCTCTTTTAAAGGCACATCAAATCAGATTCTCACCCCATCTGAGGATTGCCCTAGTCTGGAGGAGTCTCCTGATGACGTAGATCTCTTCTAGTTTGCTTCTACTGGCTGGCTACTCTCTCTCCAGTCCCTTGTGCAATGGAAGGCCTTGCCATTGGGAGGTTGGGGGTGGGAGGTGGGGAATGCTCAGTCACAGCACTGCTACCATCTAGCTAAGGTGGTCTAACCGATACTGGGCTGGGCCAAGTCTACAAGATTAGGGAGCCACGACTGGCTCCACCACTCAGCTCTACTCACACATACTTGGTGCAGCTGAGAATTCGGACCATTGCCAACAACTCTTCTACTTGTGTTTGACGGCAGTATATTTATAACTGTAAGATGACCTCCTATAAATAGGTACTAAGTAAAAAGACCTTTCCTTGCATGCAGCATTCTTTGCAGATAATATTTTCCTCATTTTTCTATCAATGGATCTTTCCTGGTGGTTCCAGGTCAAGGGGTTTCAAACCCCCCCCCCCCAGTTCATCATGACATAGCTTCTTCTGGGAGGAGGAGAAACGTGGAAATGCCTGTCCTTTCTTTCTCTTTTCCTGCCCTGGTCCAGGAAAGTGCTGCTCAAACATGGTGAACCAGCTAAGCCAACAGGAGGGGCCACAGGAACCAGGCAGCTGTCCCTTTACCCCTTTTGTAGAGCAGAGTGTGGGCATAGGTGGTGCCTAGGAAGGAAGTTGTGATGGAAGAAGCTGCAGCAGGGATGGGGCATCATTAAGTGGGAGGGGCTAATGGTGACAGTGCTAGCATGTCCATTGAGGGTAGGAATCTGCATGTAGGGCCTACGTATAGTACAGCTCTTAATTCACCAAGGAATGATGGCCCAAGAATCTCAAACATATATTCTGTCCCTGTAAACAAACAAATGGAGTCTGAGAGAGACTTTTTTTGAATAGGTTTTATCTGGGGTAAATACAAAGTAATAGTCCTAGGTAGTTCGCTTGCTTTGACTGTGCAGTTTCTCTCCAAAGGAGCAACTAAGAAGGGGGAAAAAAGTAGGAAACTTCAGAGCTAGGGGGGCAAGATGATCCCCCCTCCCTCCACAAAACTCTAGGAGCCTGATTTTCACGCCACAGGATACGAAGAACTGAACACTGGAGTTAGTGGGACTTTCCTGTGTCCTGCAAGGAAGCAGCTGGGTGCTAGAAGGAGAGAGGGTTTTCCTTTTGCCTTTGAATCACTGGGGTATTGCAACCTATCAGGCCTTCCTCAAGCAGGTAGGGGAAAATAAGGACATTTGATTGGAAGTGTGGTTATATGGGGGAACTAATGGGGAAGGAGGGACATGATATGATAAGCATCATAGCATTTGGAGGTCTGTCTGAACTGTTCATGAACAACTTTTTGAGGCCTCTACATCACTGTTTCTTAGATGAAGGTGTGCAGTGTTTCTGCTGTGCTGTGTGCCTGTTCTTATAAGTTTTAGCAGTGTTGATGTTGGGTATCTTTATGTACAGGGGAGAGGGTTCAGCAAATATTTGCTTTAATAAAAACTTCTGAATTCTCTTTGGCTGTGCCCTTTCATGTTTGATTGCCACTAATGTTCTTGTGATTAAGTTTAGTAGAAGGAATGTTTGCGGAAAGAGCAACTTTTAAATGAATATTGGAGAATGTTCACAGAGAGAGAATTTTGAACTTGTAAATGTGAGTAATCACAAGAGAAACCTGATTCTAAGTTTTACATTCAACAAATCAGGAAAGAGAAACAGAGAAAAAGGCATGAGAAGAGTGGGAGGGGTATGATGTACTACTAGTCATGGCCTGAGAAAACAACAGAGAAAAGTATCATTTAAACAATGAGAGGCCTGGGAGTCCCTCTACCCATTATTTATTGCAAGATGAAGATGGAGGAGTTGCCTAAACCCCACATACTTACTTGACAAAGAATCCAGAACAGATAGTTAACTGAAGGGACTGGGGAGATGAAAATTTTGAGCAAATGTTGCAGCTCCTGAGAAGCTGAAGGCCCCTAAAACAACATATCTGAACCCGTAATGTAGTTGATTCACTGAATCACAACTTCAGCAACATCCACATTTTCTCCACACAGGGACAGGTCTGTGGAGGTCCAGACTTGAAGAGGGACCTCAGATATTCAGAAAGAAAATCCATTATAGCCCTGTGAAATAGGAAACTGCAACTTCAGTAAAGGTTCATATATTATATATATTCATTTTAGGAATTTCTTTTTAGGGGTCCCACTCTCAGCCATTTTCCTTACTTCTTCCTGCTGAGAAACACTGTAGAGGTGGAGTGATAAAAAGAAGTGGAGAGCACTGTGCAAATACTCCATGCTTACAGGAAAGGAGGAAAAATCAAATAAAATTTAAGAAGAACAAGGGGAAATGGATGGAGCTGGTCATTTATACTGCATGTGACTAAAAAGTCCTTGCCTTCTGCTTCTGGGGAGGTAAGGCTATAAAGTTCTTGCTGTACTGGAATTTTTATTCTGGCACAGAAAAGGTGATTTATAACAAGTGACAGTTTCTTATACAGAAAAACCTTGCCATTTAAGCTTTTTTGAAGAACACAGGAAGTAGCACCAGTGATACAGGAATTGTAGCATTATTAATGAAGTACCATATCAGATTAAAGTTGCATCACTTCACACAAAAGAAAAGAGGAAAAAGGACATTCTAAACAAAGTGTCTTAAGCATGCACATACACCATAAATATGATTGAAATATGAAAAATCTGCCTGGATGCACTAACAAACAAATAACTAAAAAGGCTCTTGCACCCACTCCTTTAAATTAAGACATGCATGCACACATACACAGAGGAAAAATAAGCAAGGAAATTCTTTCCGATAGCCAGTTTCAGGAATACAACTGTTCTCCTGTGCTAGCAGCTATTGCTAGCCAAATAAAATATCACTGTTCCACTAGGAAATGGTTAGCTAAACAGAAAGTGCAATGAATCTGCAGCTGATGAATATAAGGATTTCTCCATGAAGTCCCCTGTGTCAAAAATTATTATAGAGGCTTTCTGTAATTTAGGACATTCCCAAGACTGGTTACTCAGTGTTATGTAAATGACAAATGGCTAGAAAGAAATACCTTGGAACAGATGAATAAAGCATTTGGTTCATAGGGAAAGAGATCAATATAGGTTTGATTGGAAGGGTTGAAGTGTTAAAATTATAACACTTTAGTAACCTTAATTTGGACATTATTAGTTTAATTAGCAAACACTAAAAAGATACTTTAAAAAAAAAAAGAAAAGAAAAGCAATTCCCTTGATTCTCCAAGGAGTGAATTTCACCTCCAGTTACAGATAAATGGTTAAGAAATTGATGGCCAGGTGTGTCAACACAGTAACGGACTGGTATTCTCATTCTTTTTCATTCACACAGTATGCTATGCTAGGGGATAGAAAAATAGAATGTGGCATTTTAAAACTGACTCAGCAATGTTCTAGTGCACCAAACCATGGGGTGGTTTTCTGCTTTCTTCCAGAGATGGAGGGCTTAGTGTGTTATGCTTTTCAATGGGGTTACACAGGGCCACATGTGTATACAGGCTTTCCTTCTCCCTCCCCACCCTCACAACCCCTGTTCAAGGACCAAACACAACAAGGTTGGGGGGGGGAGGAAGAAGAAGGACACTAAGGAATGGTGCTTGTATGCACTCTCACTGCATGCTGGGAAGAAATTCATGGTTCTGAGGGAAATAAAACAACTATAGCAGCATTTCTCAAACTGGGGTCACCGCTCGTGGCGGTCAGTAAGTCCCTTGGCCTGCGCCACTTCCAGATGCTCCCATTGGCTTGGAGCAGTGAACTGCAGCCAGTGGGAGCCCTGATCGGCCGGACCTGCGGACAGGGCAGGTAAACAAACCGGCCCGGCCCGCCAGGGGCTTTCCCTACACAGTTTGAGAAACTCTGAACTATAGTGTCTCAGGAGTGAGAATGGAGTTATGGACGTGGCTACCTCCGTCTTCCACACAGGGCAGGAAAAATCTCTATACAGGGAGGGTCCAAGATGTGCATGGATCTCAAAGGCCTGATTTGATCTTTGTTGTTGTAGCCATGTTGGGCCCAGGATATTAGAGAGACAAGGTGGGTGGAGTTTCCCGCACCTGAAGAAGAGCTGTTTGTAAGCTTGAAAGCTTACATCTCTCACTAACAGCAGTTGGTCCAATAAGATATATTATCTCACCGATCTTGTGTCTCTGATTTGACTTCTTTTTTCATTCCTTGCTCAGACAAATGCCCATTGAAATCAGTGGGAGACTGAATAAAGAGTGAATGCCAATAGAGAAAGAATTTGGCCCTGTGAAAGGAAATTCTCTTTAAATTTCTTCAGAATCCTCATTTCCCTGAGCTTTATTTGTCACATTTGTTTACTTATGACTAGCTCACTCACCACTGGAACATCTATCCTCTTTATTTCCTTCAAAATATTATGCATAATACTTGGGTGAGATTCCCTTCTCAATAACAGACATTTATTTTATTATTCTTATTTTACACCTTTTGGGATATCTGTACCTCTGGCCTCTCTGCAGCCTTCTTACTGCCCTCCACGATACTTGCTCCAAAATCCCTTTAAGAAAAGATGGCTCGAGCAACATATGGCATTCCAAATGTGGCCTCACTAGCTTTTCACGTAGTGCTAGGATATTTTCTCTGACTTAGTTTCAATACCTCCATTTATACATGCCTCAGTTTTGTTTGCTTTATTTTTTTTTAAACTTCTGTTAAGGCACCAGATCAAATGCTTTAGAATTTTATCCAAATACCACCCCAATCCCTTCCTACTGAGTGTACAGCCATAGATGGTCCCTTTTTTGGATATTGGGTCCAGTGAAGCTCTAAATGTGTCTTGTTTCCCCAGGCTACTTCTTGTGGACTAGATTATCACTAGAGCTAAGTGAACCATACGTATAAAATAAGTCACTCATCCCTTGAATTATACCAAACTTTGTTGGAAGTTTGAAAATGTTCACTCGATTTTTGTTCATCTGCTGTTCACTTCCTGGGCTTGGTGAGGAATAGAATGCTGCAGTGTTAGGAGAAATTATGTTCCTTTGACATTTTCAGCTGAAATGGAAACAGGAAACGAGATATAGTTCTGTGGTCAGGGAATTGTTTCATTGCCTATGTAACACCTTCAGTCCCTGGCCACTATTATCCATGCTGCTGTAAATTGAAGATTAGATTATTGTATGTACCTAACACAGTGTTTCTCAAACTGGGGTCGCCGCTTGTGCAGGGAAAGCCCCGGCAGGCCGGGCTGGTTTGTTTACCTGCCCTGTCTGCAGATCCGGCCAATTGCGGCTCCCATTGGCCGCGGTTCGCTGCTCCAGGCCAATGGGAGCTGCTTGAAGCGGCATGGGCCGAGGGACTTACTGGCCGCTTTTACCCCATCTCTTCTCTTTGTCCTGCCCAAACCTTATCTTTTAATCTTTTCCCCTGTCACAAGTTCTGAGGTCTCGTACCTTTAATCTTTCCACCTGTCATTCAATATCACCCGCTCCCAGTGCTTATGTGCCTGACCCCCTTCCCCTTCCTTTTCTCTGACCCCTTCACTCTCAAACTAGAAGTATGTCCTGGTTTTCCTCATCCTCAAAAAAACTGTCCCATGTTCGTATTGCCTCTCTATCTACTGCCCAGTTTCCCTTTTAACTTTTCACTTCTAACCTCACTGTGATAAGGATGGCAGGATCTGTCCTTTCTTTCCGATTCATATTGCTTGCCTGACACTGGAAAATCTTTTACTCAAAAAGCTACTACAAGGGTAGCTGACTGATATCAGACAAAGAATATGAGGATTCAGGAATTTTTGAAGTCTGGATGAGCTAAAAGAGCTACCAGAGTATCATCCCTTCTTTCGGAATAGAGAGGCAGATGCTGAAATGTTAGTAACTGAACAGCTTTTTAAAGACGGGAAAAAAAATCGGTGGAATGAGTTAATTAGATAATGAAGGGGATAGATTTAGTAATTAATTCAGGTTATATAAAGCTGTTGAGAATACGATGTAGATAACTCATTGAGAAAGGCCCACCGGGGCCTCAATGCTTCGCCTTCCCCCCCAGCCCTTCCTCAGTATGAAATCTTTTCTGAAAAATACTACTAGAAATCTTGAAAGAAAGTCTGTTCTGATATATAGTAACTGGTGTGCACAGAAATATTTTTCTTGTTTATGAACCACTTACTTAAGCCATTTGTTTTGGCAAGGGAGGGTGAAATACCTTTGCTAGAACTGTGCAAAATATAGTACTTGATCAGACCCATGCCAGGAGGGTATGTGCCGAGGCAAGGAAGGGAATGGAGAAGGATAAACTCACAGGGCGAGGAGGTGCCCTTAATGTCACTGGGAAGTAGCATATTGGAGCAGGCTTACCCTTTTGGTCATCATACGCCTATGTAATGAGCTGTGGGTGACCTGTGTTGGCTGACACATGGGCACCAAAACGTCCCCAGCAATAACTTCCATTAGACATGGGTCTCAACCAACCCCCTGGATACTGAGTATTCTTCAAGGGTCACCACCATACTGGGCATACCTGAAATCAGGTCTGACCACTGGAGACACTATAGACATGAATAAGCCTGCTGCTTCACATTGCAAGGATGACTTCTTTAAATGGAAGAGAGCTGACAGAATGCAACCTTCCCCATGGAGAGAAAAAAGGTTACTAGAAGTCATGCAGGGATTGAATGTGCCACGCACAAAATTAGAATCCTAATAATATATATTACTTTGGTAGAATTTTAAATTAGGATAACCTGTGTAAAATAAAAATAACTGAATTGGTTTAAAATAAAGCAACAAAGAATCCTGTGGGTGAATACCCACTTCTTCAGATGCAAAGAAGAAGTTTGCAGATGTTTGCATCTGAAGAAGTGGGTATTCACCCACGAAAGCTCATGCTGCAGAACGTCTGTTAGTCTATAAGGTGCCACAGGATTCTTTGTTGCTTTTACAGATCCAGACTAACACGGCTACCCCTCTGATACTTGGTTTAAAATAAGTGATCAAATATGTTCCAAGAGAGGGAATTATGTATGCATACAATATATGATTTTAATATTGTACATATTTATATTACAAATGTACACACAGATCCAAAAATGGATTGCAGGCAGGCAGAATGCTGGGCCCATGGAGAGTCCTCCCCCTGAAGTTAGGGTTGCACCTTTATAAAGCATTAAAAGTAATCAGAAATAAACAGGACTCTTCTAATGTTATAAGTGACTTTATACTAATTTATTAGGAAAAAAAGCCATTTCAGTTTATCATTTGTTATCAAGTACTTAGGAAGGTTACCTTCATTTAAAGTGTTACCATAATTGAAGTGTAAAAGATCTTGGTTGTTCTGCAATACCTGGTTAGGAAACAAAGTACCTCACGCATGATAAATCAATGCTTCCAAAACCACATTGTGTTGTATGAATCTCAAAGAAGCACGAGCTTTAAAATTCAAATCCCACACTAATGCCAAGAAACCAAGGAAGGCCATTTTTCATGGGATTCCACCACGATAATGACCACAGCAATGGCAGAGAAACTATTACAGATGAGCCACACTGAATGTGATATGAGTTAAATATCTAAAGTACAATTCATCAGCAGTGCATAAATAAATTGCAAAGAGGGAGAGGGAGAGGGAAAGGGGAAGGGGAATAAAAGGTATTTTATTCTATTGATACATTTAGTAAGTCTCCATAACCCATTTCCTTTTCCCAGTGATTTTTCTGAGCCAAACATTCAAGACTTAGTTGAAACTGAAGATAATGTTAACACTTTGTCAAGCATTTGAATCGCTTCCAGCATATTGTAGTATAATCCGCTGTCCACAAACATCCCCTTCATTATTGCCTAATTACATGCAAATTTCATAAAATGAATGAGTTTTAAGTACTTGTCAATCTGTCATCCTAGGAACCACTGAAACATTTTGACTGCTAGATAAATAATCAGCAATAATCACACTATGCAAATTTGATATTTTCTGTACAATTATCTGAAACCATAAATAACTGGACACAAAGACATTTGGCATTCTCTCAGAAAGACTTGACCTACAGGGTTTTTTATTCCCAACAAACATGCTAGCAGAATTTTTAAAACTCTGACTAGATAAATGTGACCAGTAGGAACATTATCAGCACTTAGTGTATTCATATTTTGTTTTATTTTTATCTAAGGTGGGGTTCCTTTCTTTAAGATTAACTGCACTAACTCATAATTCCATTTGTGCTCAGGCTTCTAGTTCTCTTCCTTTTTGCATTTCTTCTTTATTTCTTAATCTTTAATTTTGTTCTTGTTTAATTTTTCTTTTCAAGTAATCAAGAAAAGAGGTGGGAGAGGCTGTTACCTGTTAATATTTTTTTTCCATTGTAGAGCTCTTATGGTGGTTTTTATCATGATTCATTTTTGACATTTCTAACACACTACAGGCACTTCAGTAGAACCAGTACCAGGAGGCTAATTATCAGCATTATAGACAAGCTTAGAAATGTATAAACAGTCCATGCAGGTGAACTTGCAGAATCTAGAGCTACTTCTATATTCTATTTACTTTGTGTGTGTGTGTGTGTGTGTATGGATGTGCTTGTGGGTGTGGATGTGTGTTTTGAATTCTTAAATACTGGCTCAGAAATTGATGTTTATAAACAGTAATAAAGCTCTCAAAAACAAAACCACATCAACTAAAAAAAAAGATGACTGAAAATCTGAAAAATGAAACATGACTAAAATGTTACCATTAGTACTGGCATAAAGTACTGGCAAAATAATAAGGCCAAGAATTTAGTGAATACTGCAAAATAATTGTTTATGATTATTTCCTTGATTTTTTAAAAATTAATTTGCTTTAACTACATTAACATTATTTTCTACAAATATTCTAGGGCCCGATTCAGCTCCCATTGAAGTCAACAGGAGACTATCTATTGACTTTAAATGTGATTTGGTTGGATCCCCAGGGAATCAACTTCACCAGCTCAAATATATGTAAAAATCAAGTTTTAAATTCAAGTGCCTGAATATTTACTGAAAATGAATCTCAAATGTGATAAGTAAATGACTATGTGATTTTCAACATTTTTGAATTGTTATTTTTATATTTAAATATGCAATGCAAAATTCCCACTGTTACTGGTTGGATGCACAAGTCATCCAACTGAGTAGCAGACCCAATGTTGCATTACTTTTGCAACAAACAATACAATGCACATTTTGAATTGTCGGTATTCTCATTTAACTGTTCACAAATTATTCATTAAAGAAATTTGTGATTAATTTTGAATGATGAATAAATTTGAGGATTTCATAGTTTGTTCATGGATAACTCATGATCTGTAAAAGATGAAATTAATCAAATAAGTAATTCTTTACAAAATATTCACTTATCTGTACAGTATGCTATAGGAACATTTTAACAGCCCAATAACTTCCTCTCATGCCTCTAATCTAAAAATGTGTCTATTATCTAATTTTTTTGCTTCTCACAAACAAGAAATTAATAATAAAGGTCCTTGAACACAACACTAGACTCATCAACCACTCTTTTTTGGTCAGATCAGCTTCTAGTGAGATGAATAGGTAATAATACTCTTTTATTTACACCATGCACAAAACTCTGGCAAATGTGACAGCTTTGTGAGCTAAAGTCTAGTGCACTTGAAATGTAGCTTATAGGTTCAAAATCATCTTACTGAAACCCCCTTTTTATCAGGGATCTTAATGGAATTATTTTCTATCATCTTAGCTATTCGGTATTCAAATATTTGAATTCAATAGAGGCATGTGGAAATGTACATCTGCAAACTGTTTCAAGACTTGCAGTGGCAGCAACAAACAGAATCAATAGATGTACACCTGCTGGATAAGAAAAATGAAATGCTCATCATAGCTGACTTTTCCAAAATTCTACCAATGCCAATGAACCAGTGAATGGTGATTATTTTATAGGATGTACGAAACCACTGTAGTCTACACAGAAGTTTATAGTACTGAATGTTTAGGGGTCACCAAAGGTGAATAAATACTGAGAATTCTGGATCTAGAAATATTCTTGTGATAAATACTCCTGAGGGAATTCTGCACCACTGTGCAATGCAGAATTTTGCAGAAATCACTGTTGTGCATGAATAATTTCCTTTTCTCCACAGAAATGGGCTTAAGAACTGCTGGCTGCCACTAAGGGCCGCTGGACCTGGCAAAGCCCAGCTTGCACATAGAAGACACTGCCAGGGGAAGGGTGAGGGACTTAGAGGGGTCCTAGCTGCTGCAGTTCTGCACATGCCCTGAGGGAAGGAGACCGTGGTGCTCAGCAAACTCCACACACTTGGTACTTAGAATCAGGCTGTTTCTCTCTCTGGATCCCTGGGCTCTGAGAGGTAGGGAGGCAGGTGTCTGGGCTACGGGGGGCCCTGTGGCTGGGCTCTAGGGGTAAGGGGGTGAGGGTATCTGGCTGGGGGGGCATGGCTGCGTTCTGGAGTGGGAGGGGCAGAGAAACAGCAACTGGCTGTTGTAGGGTTTTCTTTAACTCTCTACTCCTCTGTGAATTTTTGTGTGTCTCTGTATTATTACAGACATACTTGCTGACAGATATTTTGAAATAAATTACCAAAATAATTGAAACTGGCATGATTATATAGTGTTATTTTGACAAATACAATTTGCAGAATTTCCCAGAATGTTAAAGTATTGTGCACAGAATTTTTATATTTGTGGCACAGAATTCCCCCAGGAGTAGATAAAGAACTCTTCTGTGCCTTGTGCATATTTCTTATTTCCCTATTCCAAGCCCTCATGTTTTTTCTTGTCACAAGCCCAATTCCACAGTCCCTTGCTACGGCATATGTCTAGTTCCTTTTTTTGTAAGTCTAAAATAAATAGGATCAGTTCAGTCAGGGCATTCCAAAAGTGGGGAGTGGCATGGAAGAAATCAGAGGAGGGCAGGTTAGGGAGTGGTGAGGCTGGCATCATTGGTTGAGCAGATTGCATGGAATAGTATAAAAGCCAAAAGCACATAAGTAGGAAAGGGTGAGTTGTGATGAGTCAGTTGAGTTTGAGGTGTTGTGCAGTAAAAAAAGCACATGTTGGACCTGGTAGGTCCAACTCTCATCTGAGTCTTCTGTCATCAAGAAGAACACTTTTTTGAAGGAGGTAGCTTTTTGGGTGGGGGCAGCCTCAGTAATGGCTCTTTTGCAATTTTGACCCTAAATCTTAGAACAATGCTCTAGATCACCAAGAATATGACAAAAAATTACCCGCAAGATCCACTGTGAAAATGTAGTGCTTACTGTTATGTAGCCAGAAAAAAAACAATTGTGTGTAAAATTGATGGAGTTTTATTTACAAGTTATGGTAGAATTTAAACTGTACTTTGATCACCAGTTGCATGGATGAGCACTGTTTTTCAATACTCATTCCAAGTCACCTGGCTTCATTTCAAAATCCAGTCATAGTGTTAACATGCCACCTGCAAACTCTCTTTGCCTTTCAGCTTCATCAAAAATAATTATATGGGGAAGATCTCTTTCACCAAGAACTGATCTGTGGCCTGTGCTTACAAGACCCTGCCCATTTCTTTCTGACAAGTGAGAAATAGTGTTAAATGAGAGGTTTGGACTGATGTTCTTTTGAAGGCCTTCATCATTACAGTGTTGAGGTTTGTGACATTATACTTAGCAGTTGGCTAGAATTTCCATCATAACTCCCTAATTCAAAAGGGATTGATAACTCAGAAGATTAACCCTCTGGATTCTGATTCATATAGCATTCAGCAACCTGGCATATGTGAATCACATGCTGCAGTTTTATAAGCACTTAACATTAATGTGAGAATATAAAGTATACCACCTTGTTTTCAGTCACATAAGTGTAAGGCTGGTTCATTGTGAACTCATACATGTTGACTCTCCTCCTTCCTTCTTTCTACTGCTGTATTTTATCATCACTCACATCAGTCATGATAGAGCAAGAGAAAACAATAGCAGTAGCACAGTATATTAATAGTTCACAAGGATGACATGGATTCTTCTCCATTCCTAGTACATACAACATGCAGGAACTACAAAATGATTCCCCACCCCCAAAAAAAATTGAATTAAAAAAAAAGTGACTTTTAAAAAAAATAATTGAAACTTGCTGCTTCCTGAGACTTTGATTTATGTTATAGTATGAATATGTTATAAAAGATACACCCAGTCTCCTTTAAGAAGGTTTATTCTCTTAAAACAGGCAAGTAAAACAAACAAACAAACAGAAAAACAGTTCTGAACTTTTCTCTCAGGCTTCAGGGCTACCTGGGTCTCATCTCCCTTCCATCTCCTGTTTGAGGCTGAGAAACCCAAATTGTTCTTCTCCACAACTATCGGCCAAAGCAGGCACTTGACTACCCTGACACTCAGTCATGTTCATCAACCTTGAACTTTCAGGCCGACTTCTGCTGTCAGGTAAACATGGGTCTGACCATGGACACACGAGACAAGTACAGGGAAATGTTTGCCTAGGTTATTCACCTCTGCCTGATCTTCCTGGACAAAAGTGCATGCACAACCAGAATCTACAAGTCCCTTAGTCACTGTTCCTCCCAGCCTAACTGGTACTATTCAAGACCAAGCCTTCCCTGCCCATAACAGGCAGCAGGTTTAAAACAAACAAAAAGAAGTATTTTTTCACACAACACACAGTCAACCCGTGGAACTCCTTTCCAGAGGATGTTGTGAAGGCCAAGACTATAAGAGGGTTCAAAAAAGAACTAGATAAATTCATGGAGGATCGGTCCATCAATGGCTATTAGCCAGGATGGGCAGGGATGGTGTCCCTAGCCTCTGTTTGCCAGAAGCTGTGAATGGGTCATTTGATCATTACCTGTTCTGTTCATTCCCTCTGGGGCACCTGGCATTGGCCACTGTTGAAAGACAGGATACTTGGCTTGATGGACCTTTGGTCTGACCCAGTTTGGCTGTTCTTATGTTCTTCTGTTCCATGTGGACCCCCACTGCCTGGTCCCATTGTAGTAACACTCCGTAACTGAGCAATTCAGTTAACTGTGCCTGTACTGGCCACACCTAAAGCATACCATGTAGCCTTCTGATCCACCTCCACGAGTGGTTCTGCTAAACTGTGGGGCTATCTGGGACCCTTGTAGATCTTGTGTGTCCCTTAAGTTTTGGCCATTCAAGGTCTCCCCTGAGAGCTTCCCAGGGTCATCCCTTGTTGAGCCCGCTCAATTTACTTACCATCCTTGCCCTGCATCTCCTCAAAGAAGGCTTCAGTTTGCTCCACTGCTTCCCCCAACTGAGGTCGCCTGAAAGCACCGTACTGAGCTCTTTGCACTCTTTGCAGTTCTGGGCAGAACCTTCAGTAGCTGCTCCAAGGCAATCTGATCCATGACTTCTCTATTAAGATGGTTTCTGGGCAGACTGTCCATGTTGAATCTTCCCAGGCTCCTGCCTTTGCCACCCCTCAAATATTTGCCATCCCCATACTAGGAGGGAGGTTACAGATCTCCAGATCGATCTCGATCTATTCACTTCACTCGTATTAAAAAAATGAAGTTTAGAGGAATTTCTAACTACAGCCCTTGAGCCGGGATCGCAGATATGTGGACAATATTTTTATTGTCTATTCTGTTTAAAAAGTGAGCAGTGCCTAGGGAATAGGTGACTTTTACACCTTTTATGAAGACTTTGGTCAGGGTCATCTTTTGGTCCAAGCTTCACCAGGCCCAGGCCAGCCAATGCAAGGCCCCATACCTATTGTGTTGCCTTGTGTCCATTGGCCCAGTTGTTTCTGCAGCTACTCCTGCTGTTTGAACTGGATTTCTTGACACCTCTGTTATGCTGCAAACTGCTATCCTCCTACTGCTTTTCCATATTTCACAGAGCATGTCTTCTCCCCAGCTTTCCAAACACTTTTTTAAGAGAATAAGGTTTATTCTCTTAAAACAGGCAAGTAAGCAAACAGAAAAATAGTCTTTGAACTCTCTCCTTTTCTCATATGCTTCAGGGCCATCCCTCCCAAGGGTCTCTTATCCTTCTGCTCCTGGCAGCTTCCCAGTTCTGGTCAGCTCTGCTTCCCTGAACACTTAGTCCTGCTCCAAGGACCCACTACAGGAGTTAACTCCACTCCACTGTAGCTTCCCTTCCTCAGGCACAGCCTGTCTCAATCACTTCCTTCCACCTTCCATTTCAAGGCCCCTGGCAGCCCTTTGTAGGGCAGGTATAGCCCAGACTCCTTTAATTGTCTGGCTTGAGCTTGCCTACTCTGACACAGGAGAGATGGGCCCAATTCTACTCACAGGAACCAGCTACCCTGTGAGACTGTTAGTCTCTAGTATCCCTATTTCGTCATCATCACCATCATCTACTATCCATTAGAACACGAGAATGGCTATATTGGGTCAGACTAAAGGTTCATCTAGCCCAGTATCCTGTCCAGAGGGAATGAACTGAGCATGTAATCATCAAAGTAATGCAAATTGGAAAACATAATCCCAACAGAAGCTGGGAATGGGTGGCAGGGGATGGATCATTTGATGATTACCTGTTCTGTTCATTCCCTATGGGGCACCCGGCATTGGCCACTGTCAGAAGACAGGATACTGGGCTAGATGGACCTTTGGTCTGACCCAGTATGGCCATTCTTACGTTCTTATGTTAAGCAATCCATCCTCTGTCACCGATTCCCAGCTTCTGGCAAACAGAGGCTAGGGATACCGTCCCTGCCTATCCTGGCTAATAGCCATTGATGGACCTATCCTCCATGAACTTATCTAGTTCTGCTATAGTCTTGGCCTTCACAATATCCTCTGGCAAAGAATTCCACAGGTTGACTATGCATTGTGTGAATATTTCCTTTTGTTTGTTTTAAATCTTCTGCCTATTAATTTCATTTGGTGACCCCTAGTTCTTGTGTTATGAAAAGGAGTAAATAACACTTCCTTATTTACTTTCTCCATACCAGTCATGATTTTATAGACCTCTATCATATCCCTCCATTGTTAAGCTTTTCTCCAGTTACAAGTTCATGATGCACGGCTTCGTCTGATTAGCCAGTGGCAAGATGGGGAGAAAGCATGCACAGAAGAAGTGCTATCAGAAACATAGCCTGGGAAAGTAGCATATCACATCCATGACTCCCATAACCAGAAGTCCTGAAACTTGATCTGAAGCCTGAGCATGATTCAATTTACATGATTTTTTATTTTAGGTTCCTGACTTCTTCTTAATGGCCTTATTTTCTCAACTCTGTCACCGTTAATTCTTTCTTTCTTTTGGTGTTTGATGTTTTGATGTGCATTCCATAACTGGAGAATCCTTCTGCGTGTTTACATATAATTGTTTTCTTTTTGTTAGTCTATTAGATTTCCCATACTTTAGATTGTTTGGTATCCTAAAAGATACCAGGTCAATCTAACGCCATTATGTTGGTTCTGAGTTTTGAATACATGCAGGAGACAAAGCATTCCACTTCATGTTGAATTTTTCTTTTCTAGTAGTGATGAGTGTGTATTTACGTCAGTGTTATACCCCTCTTCCCACTGTCAACTATATAATATTAAGATCTGGTCAAAACTCAGAATGTCTGTTCCTGCTGTCAGTTCAACAGTGCCACAGCAGCCCCTGGCTCTAGGGAGGTAAAATTGCAGGGAAAATCCTACTTGACCCCTGCAACTCTAGTCTAAAGCATGCTCTACCGCTCTGCAGGAATAGAGCAAGGCCAGTTTAGTTGCACGTAGAAGCTATCAGGAGATGGTGCATGCTGAGTGCAGAAAGAATCTTCAGAAAATTAAGCTGCTACCCTCTAACGTATCTCTATTTAGAATGTGTGAACTGAGGTTCTAGGGAAGATAGAAGTTGGCCAAATTTGGGTGGATTTTCTCAGTGATAGCAAAAGACACATTCCTGACACCAGAGTGACACTCTTGCCAAATTTCAAATCCCTACTGCAAAGCATGGAGGTGCTAGAGCTTCACAAAATGGTTGTCAGATTTTTTTTTAACATTGGCAGAACAATGTATTTGTGCCTAACCTCATTATGAGAAACAGTGGAACCGTTTTAGTTGAAACTTTCCAAAAATTTCAGCCTGAGGCAGACACACAGCATGGAAAATTTCAGCCCAAATGTTTTAAGCCTGGCAAAGTAATAAGTAACTAAAAACAGGGTCTTATACTGGAACGTTGCAGGCAACCTAAATTGTAAGCTTCTCTACCTGATCCACTTATAATAGACATCTTTTGCAATATATACCATGCATTCAGGCCTCTTGCCATAATTTTTCTTAATACTCCCAATATATATCTTCATAATCCTGACCTCCAAACACTCATAATATAATATTTTATCAACACACTACTTTATAAATGTGGAATTACATTTTGGTAGGAGATGCTAAGTATGTGCCAACTTGACATGAGTTGTCTTTTGTCTGAGAAGGTTTTGATGCCATTTTCTTTTAGTATCCTTTCCTACATTCAGTGATCCATGGAGATAAAGGTGGTGATTATTAAAAATGTTTTCTTCTGTTCCTTTTGTATTGCATGCATTTTTTATGAAGCTGTCGTTGTTAAATCTCTCAGTGTCCCTCAATTTCTTATGCCCAGTCCTGTTTTGTCACTAGTTAGCTTGTGGAGGCAAATAATATGCACAGAATTATTCTGTCCATCAAGTTTTCTAATAGTCAATATCCTGACAAGGATCACTGAGTGTTTATCAGCTGAGATCTGGATAGTCCCATTAAGTTATCCCATGGTTACATTATTCAGTAAGTTCTCTCTCTCTAGCCACAGTTGACTGGACATATTTATAAATGCTCTTTAGCTGCATGAAACATTTTTTGGATATGATACTTGTTGCACACCATACACATATCATGTAAACTGTGCCTCAGTCTTTGTTACTTATTAGTTGTTACATATTTGAGTCTGCAAGAATGAGGTTTATCCTACGGGCACTGTAATTGTGCACTGTATGTACTATGGAGTAAGATGGTGTAAGACATTATGCACTGTTGCTATAAAGTTTAAGTTTCATTCAGGTGGAACTATATGGATTACCTGTGGAGGAGGATCTGGGCCAGTAATGACCTAAACTGAAGTATTGATTTCACAGCAAATAACTGGGATTTCTTCTCTTTAATTTCAGTTACTTTTCAGGTGATTTGGCGTGACTTTTAAAGGTACACACAGTAGTAGACAAACTGCATTTAGGGACAGGATATCATTATTTATTTGCTTCAGCGTTTATTCCCCAAGAAAAGCAAGCCGTTCTTTGCCTTCAGTGGGAAAATTCACAGTGATTCAGCACTTATTGAATGCATTAGGTGACTGTGCTAGAGTAAGAGAATTGTGGTTGTGATGGATAGCCCTCTTTGCTTTGAGTTTTGATGAATTTTTTTCATCAAAATTCAATTTTTGACTAACTATCTCCTCCCCACCATTTTTTTCTGCCCACCTCTAGTCTTGAAAGATGAGATAGACTTTTTTTTTGCTGCCAATGTTGAGGAATACGTAAAGACCTACAATATAAGTCTTTACTAAATCATTGCTGTAGTAATTGGGAGATGATGAATGTGACCTCCCTTTTGTCTGGTGCTCATAGATACTGAAATAAAAGATTGGGTTGAAGTGTCTGATACTGCATTGAAGTCAATGGGAATTTTACTATTGACTTTAATAGACACAGATTGAAGCCCTAAATTAACCACATGATACTGGAATTTTCTATGGACACGACATTTTAGTCACAGTCCTATGATTTTTAAATTAGGCTACGTATATTTTTTAAATTAACCACTTAGAGTGTTCAGGTGGATAAAAAATTCCATTTCACAAAAATATATCTCTAGGATATTATCCACTGAGGAAGGAGACAAATTGTTAATTTAGCACATATTTTCCCACATTTTTTTCTAAGGAAAAAAGAATGGCTGGTGGCATAAAATAATGCATTATTGTTTAATTCTGAAATAAAAAAAATATATACAGAGAAAGAAAATCTTACTATTCCTTCAGAGGTACACAAAAAACCTTTGATGTGCTGTGAGCATGAAAACAGGTTAAAACTGAAATATTTGTATATGCAACATCTCATTTTACATTACGAACATTTGTTTCTTCTAAAATCAAAATCTATTTCCTAAGTGGTTTCATTTTTAGTACATTTTTATCAAATTATATAAACTGCTTTCCATGAGGTCTGTGACATGGAAGCTGTAAGCAGAGTATATCCCTTTACCATGACATTTCATTTTTCATTCATCCTATAGTAAAACCAATATGATTATTAAAATCAAAATGGCCACAATATTACAGCTTTCTTTTTAGACAAGAAAAATGAATGCAATTTACTAATTGATAGAGAACAAATTGACCCCTAGTTTAAGGTATATAGTATTTACAGTATGCCTGATTTTCTTTCATTGCTGAATCCTGGTACGAGAAATGTCCCACCTCCTTATACCAAATACAACTCTCCCCCCCTCCCAACCCTGCTTGCATGCACATACCATAATTTTTCTAGAAGTCTGCCTTTGTTACCATTGGACAGGACATGTAAGGTGGTCTGCTGCCAGATAAATCAGCTACATTCACCTTCCACAGTTACTAATAAAACCATGTATCTTTTATTTTTTAATTGTTTTTTTTTCTGGGGGAGGGTTGTCACAGATTCAGAAACTAGTTAAAGTCCATCTTTCAAACAGCTTCCTTTCAAAACTGATCTAAACGTAGTGTCTAGCTGCTAAACCTATGGGACTTTTGTACTGGAACGGCAGATGAGCTGGGTTATCAATCACATAAATTTCTATTAATTTTATCACAACTCTGATGGCTGTTGACATTAAATGGCACAAATTTGGCCACTGTAGTCTCTGAGGTAGTGCATCTTTACATCCTATCAAATGCTAATTATATTTTTGACCTTAAAGACTAGACAAAAAATTCATCCCCTTATGCAGCCCCCATTCCCTTTCTCCCCATAGCAGAAACACTTTTGTACAGGCCATTTCTCTGACCACACTGCTTTGCTGGTGGGTTTATTTTTTTTTAAATGTATTTTAGCATTCTTATAAGATTTCAATAGCTGTTCTAGTGAAGGGCTTGATACACAGTAGTGCTGACATTAGCGTTCACTGCGATGAAGAGAAGAGACTGCTTGATGATGAAGACATTTCAAGGACACCACTAGTATGGAAGAGCTTTCTCTCTGAGTCAGTCAGTGTTTCAGATTGCTTAATTACAGCAAATTCACACAGGTAACTGTGATGAACACATGGAAAGCCATTAGGAGGTCTCGTCTATTGTTTAATTTCAGAGAGGAAAAAGATAATTGTTGAAATGGTGAAAGAGCGTTTTGTACAAGCTTTTCATAGGATATTGCTGCTTGTCAGTCACCGAGGAAATCCTAAAACAATCTGTATCATATTAATATTTGACATATTGTTATTCAATAAAAAGGCTTGGACATCTCTGTTCCAAGGTCAGTTAAAGAGTAATTTTAGATGTTCTTGGAATTCAATAGGATATTGTGTGTTTTATTTATTTTGAATTGTTGCTGTTCCTCCTCCTCCTCCTCCCCACCATTGCTGGAATTTTAGTTTCTTTACTATAGTTTCTATTTGACTGACAATTAAGCGTGCAGAGATGCAGTGTGTCCCTTACTAGTTAATATGACAGGTGTTTATTACATCCAGCTATTGCTTCTTGTTGATAAAAAGTGTGAATATACTGGGTCTTTGTGCCAATTTTTCCCCTCAGACAGTCAGGCTAAGCTTCCGCTGAAGTAAATGGGAGTTGCAGGCATGGATCTAAGGGAAGAATTTGGCTCTGATTTATTGGGCGGGCGACATTGGCATAAACCACAAAATTAGAAGCCAGATCTAAATTAAGATATGAACTCTTCATAGATCAGGTCTGCTGCGTCTAAGGATTTGTTTGATAATAAAGATAGGATCTATTTGCAAAATGTGGCTCCAGATTTTTAACAACCCCAAAGGTTGGAGTTGTTCACATTTGGATTGAACATAAGAACGGCCATACTGGGTCAGACCAATGGTCCATCTAGCCCAGTATCCGGTCTTCCAACAGTGGCTAGCATTAGACACTTCAAAAGAAGTGAACAGAACAGAGTAGTTTATTGAGGGAAACATGCCTGTCATCCAGTCCCAGCTTCTAGCTGTCAGAGGTTTAAAGATACCCAGAGCACTGGGTTGCGGTGCTGACCATCTTAGCTAATAGCCATTGATGGAGTTATCTTCCATGAATTTATCTAATTCTTTTTTTAACCCAATTATACTTTTGGCCTTCCCAATAGCCTCTGGCAATGAGTTCCACAGGGTGACTGTGTGTTCGTTGTGTGCAGAATTATTGCCTTCTATTTGTTTTAAACTTGCTGCCTATTGACTTCACATGGTGACCCCTAGTTCTCATGTTATGTGAAGTGGTAAATAACACTTCTTCTTTCACTTTCTCCACACCATCCATGATTTTATAGACCTCTCTCATATCTCTCCTCAGTCATCTTTTTTCCAAACTTAACTGTCCCAGTCTTTTAAATCTCTTCTCATGTGAAAGCTGTTCTATGCCCCTAATCTTTTTTGAGACAGGGTGACCACAGTTGCACACAGAATTCAAGATGTGCATGTGTCATGGATATATATAGTGACATTATGATATTTTCTTATCTCTCTCTTTCTTAATGGTTCCTAACATTCTATTAGCTTTTTGACTACTACTGCACACTGAGTGGATATTTTCATAGACTGATCCACAATGACTCCAAGATCTCTTTCTTGAGTTGTAACAGCAAATTTAGACCCCATTATTTTGTATGCATACTTGGGATTATGTTTTCCAATGTGCATTACTTTGCATTTATCAACATTGATTTTCATCTGCCATTTTGATGCCCAGTCACTCAGTTTTGTGAAACCCCCCTGTAACTCCCCGCAGTCTGTTTTGGACTATCTTGAGTAATTTTGTATCATCTGAAAACTTTGCCACCCCATTGCTTACCACTTTTTCCCAGATCATTTATGAATACATTGAACTGCACAGGTCCCAGTACAGATCCTTGGGAGAACCCACTATTTACCTTTTTCCACCGGGAAAACTGACCATTTATTCCTACCCTTTGTTTCCTGCTTTAATTACTTACAAATCCATGAGAGGACCTTCCTTCTTATCCTATGACTACTTACTTTGCTAAGAGCCTTTGGTGAGGGACCTTGTCAAAGGCTTTCTTAAAGTCTAAACACACTATACCCACTGGATTCCACTTGTACACGTATTCGTTGACCCCTCTCAAAGAATTCTAGTAGATTGGTGAGGCAATATTTCTCTTTACAAAAGCCATGTTGACTCTTCCCCAACATATTTTGTTTATCTAGGTGTCTGATAATTCTGTACTCTATAATTTCAACCAATTTACCTGGAGCTGTATTTAGGCTTGCAATTGCCAGGATCGCCTCTGGAGCCTTTTAAAAAAAATCTTCATCACATCAGCTATCCCGCAATCATTTGGTACAGAGACTAATTTAAGTGATAGGCTACATATGACGGTTAGTAGTTCTGCAATTTCATATTTGAGTTCTTTCAGAACTCTTGGGTGAACACTATCTGGTCCTAGTGACTTATTACTGTTTCATTTATCATTTTTTTCCCAAAACCTCTTCTATGGACACCTGAACCTGGGACAGTTCCTCAGATTTGTCACCTAAAAAGTATGGCTCAGGTGTGGGAATCTCCCTCACATCCTCTGTAGTGAAGACCAATGCAAAGAATTCATTTAACTTCTCCATAATAGCCTTGTCTTCCTTGAGTGCTCCGTTAGCACCTCAGTTGTCTAGTGCCCCCATTGATGTTTGGAAGGCTTCCTACTTTGAAGTACTTATGATTTTTTGCTGTTAGTTTTTGTATCTTTTGCTAGTTGCTCTTCAAATTCTTTTTTGGCCTGGCTAATTACACTTTTACATTTGACTTGCCAGATGTTATGTTCCTTTCTACTTTCCTCAGTAGGATTCGACTTCCCATTTTTAAAAGATGCCTTTCTCTCTAACCACCTCTTTTAGTCTATTTAGTCCTCTTACTTTTTTCTTTTTTTTATTTGGGGTGTACATATAGTTTGACCTCCTATTATGTTGTTTTTAAAAAGTTTCCATGCAGGTTGCTGGCATTTCTCTCTTGTGAATGTTTCTACTACTTTCAATTTAACTAGCTTCCTCATTTTGTGTAGTTCCACTTTTTGATGTTAAATTCTACTGTGTTGGGATTTTTGGTATTTTCTCCCTTACAAGGATGTTAAATTAAATTACGTTATGGTCACTGTTACAGAGTGGTTCAGTTATATTCACCTCTTGGACCAGATCCTGGATGCCACTTAGGACTGCCTCCCTCCTTGTGGGTTCCAGAACTAGCTACTCCAAGAAGCAGTCATTAATGGTGTCTAAATATTTTGTTTCTGCATCCCATCCTGAGGTGACATGTTCCAGTCAATATGGGGACAGCTGAAATTCCCTATTATTATTGGGTTTTCTGTATTTGTAGCCTCTCTAATCTCCAGGAGTATTTTACAGTCACCATCACCATCCTGGTCAGGTGGTCAGAAGTATATTTCTACTGCTGTACTCTTATAATTCAAGCATGGAATTTCTATCCATAGAGATTCTATGGTACTGTTTGATTCATTTAGGAATTTTACTATATTTGACTCTATGCTTTCTTTCACATCTTGTGCTGTTCTTCCAGTCATTGCAAATCCAGTTATCTACATTTCTAATAATCAAATCCCCCATTACTATTACTTGTCTCTTCCTAATAGCTGGGGTTTTCTCCTCCACGGTGCTATCCGCAGAGTAAGAGGATGCCATGACATCATCTGGAAGGAGGATCCCAACTATGAGATTGTTTCTCTCTGCTCCAGCTTATGTTTTCCTTCCCTGAGACTTTCATCCTCCTCAACAGCACAGAAGCTATCACACTGGGGGTCTCATCTGTGTACACTTCTGTCTCCTTAGCTCCTTCAGTTCAGCTACTCTGGTCTCAAGAGTCCATACTCGGTCTCTGAGGGCCATCAGTTACGTGCACAACATATGCCACCTGCCCACAAGGCAGATAGTCATACATTCTGCATTCAGTGCAATAAACTGGCTAGCCCCCATTCTTTATTCTTGTACGGTGTTGTTTTTGTTTATTTGTTCTTTATGTGTGGCTTTTTTACTTTGGTGGGGGGACACTTACTGGCCTAAATTTAGAGAATGTTTATTAGGTGTTTCTGGCTATCATGCTCCCCCTTTAAATTCCCTTGCAAAACTCCCCTGTCTGCTGCTCCTGTTCGCTAGCTCCTCTGGTCATGTAGAAGCTGTTTTTTAAACCCTTAATGTCCGTGAGTTCCGGTTGAGTCAGGCATATATCTACCCAGCAGGTAGCACATTATGTGAAGAGGAGAATTTCACAACCTCTTTAGAATTGTAGATTCTTCATCATTTGGTGCCTTTATATATCCTTCTGAAAGATGATCTTGCTTAACCAGCAGATAGGGGCTTGAAGAAGGAATCATTGGGCAAGATTCTGTGGCTTGTGTTATGCAGGAAGTCAGACTACATTATCATATGGTCCATTCTGGCTTTACAATCTATGACTCTGTGGTCTTGGGGAAGGAAATCAGAGCCACTTGTCTTATAATCAGCTCCTGGTGGCTCTCCAACTGTATAAATCTTAGCCAAGACTGAATATCAGCATTAGGTCTGGCAGAAGGCTGAAACAGTTTTGTATATGGTCATCGCTGTTACAAAGTGACCACTTACCGTCAGTTGCTACACCAAATAGCTGAGATACCACAGTTATTTTCTGTTGTAAACATAAGGAATAATTCAGAAACTGTAAAGTGCAAACTGCTGGTAATTTAAGAAATTGCAATAGTGACCCCTGTACATATTGTGATGGAGCAAGGCCGGATGGCTACAGGAAAGTACTGAGGAGCAGGTATGTTAGCTCCAGGCTAAGCAAATCCCTAGTACCATGGGAACCAAAATGGCAGTTGCTCCAGGCTAATCAAGGCACCTGGGGCCAATTAAGAACTTTCTAGAAGGCACCGGAGAGAGCTACATTGATTGGAGCACCTGCAGCCAATCAGGACAGGCTAATCAAGGCACCTGGTATAAAAAGGGGAGCTCACTCCAGTCTAGGGGGGAGGAGCCAGAGGAAAGAAGTGTACATGAGGAGCTGGGAGCAAGAGACACAAGGAACTAAGAACGAGTACTACTGGAGGATTGAGGAAAACACCATACAATCAAGCAGCATCAGACACCAGGAGGATCCTGTGGTGAGGATAAAGAAGGTGTTTGAAGGAGGCTATGGGGAAGTAGCCCAGGGAGCTGTAGCGGTCAAGCAGCGGTTACAAGTAGCACTATAGAGACTGCTGCAATTCACAGGGCCCTGGGCTGGAACCTGGAGTAAAGGGCGGGCCCAGGTTCCCCCCTAGCCTGCTACTCCTAATCAGACATAGGAGTAGTTGATCCAATCTATGGGTTTCATCCAAGGGGAAAACCACTGAGGGGAAGAAATCGGCCAATAAGCGCAGGACCTACTAGAGGAGAGGAGAAACTTTGCCACAATATATAGAGGTGAAAGAGGGATCATGGATGGGTAAGTCACACTCAGATAAAATGAGTGTTCCCATAATAAAATGGTAGGAGATTTTTAGCCACTGACCTTTACAGTGGGATAATATACTCATATGTTCAGAAATGTGAGAAGAGAATGGGTACTGTGGGTGCACTTAAAATGATTTCACCATTTTGAAATATAATAGTAAGTTGATATACATATCAGCATGGGATTAAACATTAGAGCCAGTAAAATTTCCCAAACAGTAACAACTTTTAATTGTGTGATGCACTATGAATGCACATATATGAATATAGAGTGCATATTAGTCTATTTAGTCCAAATTTTCACCAATGTAACTCCACTGATTTCAGTAAAGTTGCTAAAGACTGTGTGACCTGGCTGGTAAAGCACAAGTCTAAGGCTCAAGAGACTTAGGTTCAATTCCCAGATATACCAGTAGCCAAGTAAGGCAGTCACTTCACCTATACCTCAGTTTCCCCATTGATTAAAAGGGGTAATGATATTTATCTCTTTCCTGCAGTGCTTTGAGATCTATGAGCTCAATATTAATGTTATATTTACTGGTGTGACTCAGCATTGTTTGGCCTATAAACTTATATTTCAAAGAATCTGTCTCTCAAATGTGTGAGCTATATCTTACATTCAAATTCTTATAATGTAATGAGGAAAAGTGTCATTTACAGTAAACAAAGCCTGCAGAGAAACAATATTCAGCTATAATTAAATAAGAATCAAGAGGCAGTTCATTTCTGGGGAATTATTACTGCATGTCTGCTAAGTGAATTATGAGAGACACAAGCCAGAAGAACTTCAACAACTCAAGAAAGGGTTTGGGAAATCTCCATTTCATTTTTTTTTAAGGAAGAGACCGTACTGCATCATATTGACAGTGAATTATTGACACAAGGTATGATGACACCATTAGCAACCACTCAGAAAGGTGGATATAAAACAATAAATCTACAGTGCCATTATAGTCCATCAAATGCATTTACATTTTGGCACTTCTTAAAGTTTATTTTTCAGGTAATACACTGTAACACTTTCTTTGGAATGTAAATATTAGTTTGGCATATGATATACATGCAGTGAAGTAGACAGTAGAAATTTTTATGATTTTTAAAGATATTATTTTTGCCTGCAAAACATTAAGTATCTCAGTTACTTTTTTTCTTTTATTTTTTTTCAAAATTCCAACACTGATTAGTCCATGTTAAGGACTAATTGCTTGCCAAATTTCATTAATTTGATTTTAAACCAACAGCTGAATTATATGAAGGCAAACAAGCTTCAAAACAGGTAAACTTCTGTTATTCATATAATTTAGAAAAACAAAAACAATTTTTTTCTTTAAATTGTCAAATTTTAGCCCCAAGCACAATTTTTATTACTAGCTCATAATTCCATAAAAATAGGGCTTTATAAATGAAAACATTGACAGACCCTTAGCTATAGTGGCACTACAGGGAATAGCTATAAACAACATTTTTATTCCTCAAGCATACCTTACCCTTGAAAGTTTACACTAATTACCTGTAGTTTTGTTAATGTTTTAAGCTGCCCTTCATCTCTCCCATCCAGACATACCACTCAGATTCTTCAACAGATATATTCAACAGCTTCTGTTCACACCTGACATCAATTTCCTTTGATGTTCACAGTCTAAATGAGAATGCTACAGCAAGCTGTATTTGTGAAGTATACAGGATGCCTTTAAAATGATGGCAGGTATTTTCCTCATTAAAGCAGCCATAACAGATAGTCAGATATGATGCTGTCCCTCACCTTCTTGCTAATTAATGACTATGATTGCAACCCAAATAAGATCAGGCAATTAAATGTGATAACATTTCAGAAGCAAAGAAAATGTACAACAATCTTGGAATATCTTCCTGTAGATAAATAAAGTTAATCTTAGCAAAATTAACATACAAATGCACTATTCTATCAAAAAATTGCATAAACTAAATAATCTAATACTTTTACTTTTAATTGAAACATGAGTTAGTATACAGGCTCAAACCATAAGCAAGTTGCAGATATATTTTATAGACTATATAGCTAAAGTTTGGATTCTTCAAAGCACAGCTCTAAAGTACATTTGCAAATATGTGACCTCTAGTACTAAACTAATAATAATAATAAAAAAAACCCAGACAATTTCTCCCCAAGAAGACTTCTGTGTTAAGATTTACTGCCTTGCATTGTGCTCTCCCTCAGCATCCTGTGACAGTAACAAAATGGCCCACTGCATCCTGCCTCAATATTGGCCGCTATATCCAACAGCAACAATTAAGCACTTTAGTTGTGTGATTCTGCTAAAATGTTTAGAAGAGAAATCATTCATATTGTATTTTAATTTGCGATCATTCAGCTTCAGAGTTAACACGTATTACGCTCAATAGAACCATTCACACTTCTTGGAGTTATTGATTCATGCTGTCTGTACACTCAAACAGACACCACTGGATCAATTTGCATTCAGGTCCTATTTTGAATGTTTTCTTTACAAACATAAGGACTAGTGATTTATTCTTTTTTTAAATGAAAACTTAGGTTCTAAAGCTGCAATTCTGCCTCCACATACCTGCCTATATAGCCATACTATATAGTGGGCCCTGACAGTAAGAACCAGATAGAAAGGGCCAGATGGTCTGATGGGTATTTTCCATACTTAGTGTATCCTTTGTATGAACTGTCTTGACCTGTGCAATGTGCGGGGAAGTCTGGTGCCTCTGCAGCACTCTCTCTCCTCATCCTGGCCCCATAGAGATCTGTCAATAGAAGATCAGAGGCTGCAGAAAGGGCGGCCTCTCTGGATAAGGGATAGGGACAGGAATGAAGAATGCCAATTCTCTCCCTCCCTAGCCAGACCTAAAAGCCAGCAGAAGATGAATTCCATTTGAGTCTGCCTTAACTATTTCCCAGGGCTTTGAAAGAGTCCTTCCGCTCCTCTGCCTCCTGTTCTTTCCCATTGGAACCCTTGCGCTCTTGAGCAGAAAGCTCTGTAAGGTGTACCACAATGAACAACATGCAGTCCATCATCATCGAGTCTTCTTTCAGAAAAGAAAACCCTGACATGTCCTGTAGCAACAAGGACACTTCTTCAGATACACTGATCTCATCTGTAGCATTTTCTAATTACACTACATCAGGCCTGTATTTTCAGTTCTCTAAAAGGGCTCTATGTTTTTTGTGTGCCTGCTCTTAATCAAAGTGCACAAAGCAGACTGATTTCTGGGCAGCAGATTGCCATAGTCTAGCATTAACACAAGTGGCAGATTGTGACAACAAAGCGATGCTGGTAATCCTATCACCTACATGGTATCTTCTTTTTTTTTTGCAGATTTTTCTCTGTCCACCTACCTTGCTTTTTCATTATGGGCTGTTGCAGCTGCTCTGCACACTTACGCGCTGCTCCAGCGCTGCAATGTGGCCACACTGACAGCTACCAGCCACACAGTGCAGCCACATGTGCATACACAGCACATTGTGGGCAGTGTGTGCCCATTTGCAGCACTTTCCAGCCCTGAGTATCCCACATTTGTGTGGGTCCCTATTGTGGAGCACACCCCTGTTTGGTCACAGCGCTTCTCATCCAGCAGGGAAGGAAGTGTAGTGCGGGTCCCATCATTGCATTTTGGTGCCAGCGCTCGTTCATTTTCGCGCTGATGTCTGTCACTCTTTCTTCTGTGGTTCTTTGTTGTGTCTCGCTGATTACTCTCTGTGTCTTTCGCGGCTGGCTGTGGAGCCCTGATTGCTGAGGCTTTCTGTGAAGCTGTGGACACCAGCACAAAACTCCCAGCAGGCGAGAAGTTCCCAGCTCAATCCGTGTGAGTCCAGATCCGGGTGTGCAGTGCTGACGGATTTGTCTGCAGCGCTTGAGCGCGCAGTTGCTGCGGCATTCACGGAAATGAATGGCACCTGAGTGCGCGCTTGTGGCTCTGGGAACACAAGCACTGAGTGGGATCACATCATCAGATGAGAAGTGGGATGATGACTGGTGGCTGCAGAACTTTCGTGGAGCTGAAGCCACTTTCATGGGCTGTGATGCTGAGTCACTTCTGGGCGCAAGCTGGCGACACAAGATTGGGCATGCAGCGGTGGAAAAAGCTTGGGCGGGTGCCTGGGTGATGGCAAATCCATGGAGCCAGACAGCTACCGGGTGGCGGGGAGTTTGTGGAAGGAAAGTCGGTGGCAAGACAGATTTGGAAGTTTTTGCAAGGCAAAATTTGATGTGGCTAAGAAAGACCTGGGTCTGGACTTGGATGCAGGAGGTGATGGTGTTGCAGATGGCTTGGCCCCCTGTTCTTATGGAGGAGCTGGGGGATGGATGGATATTTCTCTATGGCCCTCCTTATGGATCACGTGGAATCGGGTGGTATCGCTTATTGGTATTTCTCATGGGCCTCCAAGCATTGGATCGTGTGCCATTTTCATACACAGGCTGGCCTGAGGCCTGCAGGCACGCAGTTGATCACAACAGCCTTTGAAGAGAAGGATTCAGGATGCAGCACTTTCCACATTTTTTACAGGAGACTCAGATGCCAGGAGGGATGGAGCCTTGCAGCAGGCAGATTTACCCAGCACAGGAAGCAGCTACTAGGCAAGCAAATGGACCCTGCTGAGCAAGGGAGCAAGGACCGGACTGTGGAGGCTTTTAGGCGCAATGACTGCCGGTGGAGAAGCTGGGGTGCTTTTGGGCGACTTGGCTTGTGCTGTATGTGTGTTAATAGGGAAAGCAGCATCAGGGGGAGTTATAAGCGCTTTGGGGACCGGAACCAAATCGCTGAAGGGAAGGGGGAAGGCATCAGTGCTGAATAGGCAGAGTGAGAGAGCCAGAGAGAGAGGCAGAACAGCAGGAGAGACAGAGCAGGGCTAATAGAGGGAGAGGCTTGGAGGCCAGGAAGAAGAGGAATTGAAGATGGGAAGGCAAATGGCTGCCAGGATTAGCTTGCACTGTGTGAATTGCACTGTGAATTGAGTGAATTGCACTGCTTACACTTATATTCTATTATCCATAATATTCTTTACTGTTCTTCTTCTATACTCTCTAATCTTATTGCTTTTGTTTCTTTAAAAAAAAAAAGAAAAAAGAAAAAACAAAAAAATGAAAAAGACAGACAGAAAACAGACAGACAACACAGACACACACACACAAAACAAGGTGACAGACAGACAGACAGTGTGGGTGTGGGTAAACACACTGTTACTGCACAATGGGCTTGCTGATGTCTGTTGGTTCTGCACTCATGGTGCATATACTGCATGGTGATGGGGGGGGAGGGGGGGGGGGGCAGGTGTGGGAGTGGTGGGGGGGTGGCAGGGGGTAGGTGTGGGTGGTGGAGGTGGCTGTGGTGGTGGGGGCCTGGGGCTGTGGAGGGGTGGTGGAGGCTGCTGGCTGGGGGAAGTGGCACAGGGAGGGAGGGGGGGGTGGCTGGGTGCTCTGCTGCTATGTGGTGGGAGCAGCGATGCAGTAGTCACTGCTCTGGTGCTCTGCCACTGTGCGCAGCTGCTGCTTCTCCTGTTCTTTCTCTCCTGCTTCTGCCTTTTCTTTCTCTCACTCTCTTTTTCTCTTTCTCTCTTCTTTTCTTTTTCTCAGAACAGTTTTTTCTTGTCCTCTTTTCTCTTTTTTTCTTTTTTTTTTCTTTTTTTTTTCCTTCTGTTTCTTTGAACATTTGGTCAGTCCAGTACTCAAGTCACAACATTTAACACGGGCAACACACAACAACACAGCCACACACACAGTATTGCAACACTCCACACTCACATTGTTGTGAACACACACTTTTCACCTGCAACTTCTCACTCACATTCTCCCAACCAAAAACAAAAGTGAAAAACACGAACTTGTGAGTGAGGTAGAGGCTGAGGAGGAGGGGAGAGGAGGAGGAGAGGGGAGGGTGCTAGAGAGAGGGGGGAGGAGGAGAGGAGAGGGCTGTTGAGAGGGGGGGAGATCATCTCTGATCCTATCTCTGAAGATCTCTTCCAAGAATTGATCTTATCAGGAATCTCCTACTTTACACTGGACACTGTTTCTCACTAGGGGGCTCTTTTAGAGCAATTTGGGGACCGCCGGGGCGATGGGGCCCTATGCGACGTGCAGCCCAACCTGTCCCCAGAGTGGCGTGGAAGAGTGGGCGCGCGCCACACTGGTGGCGAGTGGACAGTGGCGCCACAGTGGCTCGCTAGGACCACACCTATTGCGCTCTGCAGCTTTCTGATGAAGCTGCTGCTGAGACTGCAGAAGGAGAGAGCTGAGATAGTGATACGATAGAAACGGGGGCTACATCATCTCTACGCTGCATCATGCACATCCAACCCCCTTCCATCTCCAAAACCATTCCCCCCAGAAAATAAAGCCAAAAAAAACCCCGCTCCTCTCTGCTTGTCTGCCTGCTGCTGCTGCTGCTGCTGTGGGCTCTGCTCTGCTCCTCCTGCCTTCCTTGGCTCCTCCTGGCATGCCTCCAGCGGCTTCTGCCCATCCCCAGGATCTTCCCTGTTCCTCTCCCCTCCTCCCTCCTCCTCCTCCCCTCCTCCTCCCTCCTCCCCCCTCCTCCTGTCCCCCTGTGTTACCCCTGGATTGGCCCTGGGCATCTCCTGGTCCATCCGGTCATCTTGTCCATCAGGCAGGTCGGGGGGCAGCCCCCGGCGGGGCGACCTCGCTGGCTTTGTTCGTGCAGCCTTTAGCTCTTTAACTTTCACCCTTTAACTTTCACCACCATCATTGTCATGCTGGCCATCCCATGGCCCCTATAATATCTGCTGATATATCTGCTCCTCCTCCGGCGCCGCGAGCAGCTGAACAGCCTGCCTGCCAAACACTGATGAGGTCCAAACACTGACCTGCACCTGCCATGCTGGGGCCTGTTTTCCGCGGGAGGCATGTGGTGGCCTGAGGTAACCTGTAACTAAACTAACTGACTAACACTGCACCTGCAGCAACACAGGAAGCATTTTTTAGATTTCCCGGGGCAAAGGGCGGGTCACCTAAGGCAAGAGAGGCAGCAAGAGCAAGCAGTGTGTGCAGCAGTGCAGAGTGGCTGAATGGGATAGCTCCTATTCTCCTGGAGGAGAACAAAGCGCTGGTGAGTGTCCACATGCTGGCAGCGCTGGCAGGTCACACCAGCGCTGCACTGCCCTACCCCCCCCTGATGGGATTTCAGCCAGCCAGCGCTGCAGGGCAGAGGAGTTGGGCTGGTGCCTCCAAGTGTGTGGGGGTGTGGTTTGCAGCGCTGGAAAGCCTCCACCAGCGCTGCAACTTGTAAGTGTAGCCAAGCCCTATGATTGAAAAGGACTAATAAAACCAAATACCAGCAGAATAGTGTTTAAGTGCCACATCTAAGGAAGAGACTTATTGCAATATTCCCCTGTAAGAGCAGGGAGTCTGAGGTTATTAGGGCAATCATACCACAAACTTCACAGTTAGGCCAATGCATGTGCATGTGTGACACTTACCACACCAAGTATTGAATTGGGAAACCTCCAGAGCCAAAAGCCAGGACTCTTTAGCTGTGTGTGTATAACTCATATCCTCTGTGATCACTCTAGAGAGAAACCTATAACACACACTCACCACCAGTTCTGTGTTGATTAAAGTAGCAAACCATGCTGTATGTCAGAGAACACAATTGTGTTTATGTGGTTTCCTCATAGTCATAATGCTATGTAGTGAGGGAAGAAGGATAGCTCAGTGGTTTGAGCATTGGCTTGCTAAACTTAGGGTTGTGAGCTCAATCTCTGAGGGGACCATTTAGTGATATTGGGCAAAAATGTGCCTGGGGATAGGTCCTGCTTCAAGAAGGGGGTTGGACTAGATGACCTCCTGAGGTCCCTTCCAGCTCCCCTATTCTATGAAACATGTACTTGGTATACAGATGAAATATTGCTGTACACTGCCTGATTATCACAGAGCACCCTGGGGACAGGCCTGTATTCTAAATAATCCTGGCCAGAGCCCTTGCATTACCATAGTAACACAAGGTTGACAAGGAGATGTAACCAAACCTTTCACAGTGAGGAGTGTGTAAAGCTCCTGGACAGAGTCCTAGCACAGAGACACCAATGAAGAATTTAGTCTGTTTTCCTTTCTGTAATGTACACCCACTTCAAGACCCGCAGCAGGGTGTAAAGGACTCAGTGTAAATGAGAATTGAGCCCACAATTTTTCACACCTCTTACATATATTTAATATTGAGAATTAGGTGGGTAAATGGCAATGGGGTGAGATCAAGCAAGAAAATCCAGAGCAGCACAGGTATTGGAGAAAAATTCACAGGGAGCTGGAGAGGCAGACATAGGAAAGAGCTGGAGTCACAGCCAAAGATCGTGCATGACCAAGGGGTTGCAGTATCACTGCAGCACTGCAACCCTTGGTCTACATGCTTGTTCCCGATTCACCATTAAGTTGCATCTGAGGGTCAAAGGGGTAAAGCAGGGTTTTCATGAACTATTCATATCCTGCACATTAGGCCAAGTTACTAGCAGTGGTTTAACATTCCTTGCAAGTTTTGCTTTAAAACAGTGGCTAAGGACACGTTTATAAGGCAATTACATGAAAAGACAGCTTTGCCGCCCTCTCTGACCTCCAAAGTGAACAGGCTACTGCAAAATAGAAGGTTCAGTTTAATAATGTAGTATGCTGTTGCACTTCTATATTCATGATCACTGAGAGGAATGTTTCTGTGAAAATAAGCAAATATTCATGTAATATATGACTTAATTTTATTTAAGTATTTTTTTAGCTCCTACTGTGTGGTGTTATGGAAAATAATTATTAAGAAGACTGAGCCAGATGACAAGGGCCTGGATTTTCAGTGTCCCCCTCCCCTTTTTTTAGGACAGAAGATATATATGATGTCATAAATCAAATTCATATCGTCACAAGCCATGGTGGATATGACAAAATGATGAAAGAATTTGCAAAGCAATAATGGAGATGTCCCAAGAGAGTCTGTGAAACTTTGCACAAAGAATGTCATCCTAAAGCTAAGAGGCCAAACTCAAAAAGTATTTTTGTCAAATTAAAATGAGGATTATTTGCTTTGAGGACAAAGACAAGCTGATCTCATAGATATGCAGTCAAGTGCCATAGTCTCATACCAATGGATAAGTATAAACAAGGACCATTTAAGTAAAGTTTGTATTCTGTAATTACTGTCATTCTAAATGTACAGTCAAGGTTGGGTATCAATTGATAGATATTTTTGCTGCTTCTTCCTGGACAACATCTCTAAGATCCTGCCTTTTCTCCTCCACACAGCTCAAGTTTTTGTCCCGGTCCCATGATCTCACATCTAGACTACTGCAAACCCGCCTTTCTCATCTCAACAAATGCCATCTTGCCATTCTTATTTAAAAAAATGCCACAAAAGATCATCTTTCTGGCTTCTTGCTCTGAACATGTCACTCCCTTCTTTGGATCCCTACACTGGCTACCCACTTCCCACTGCATCAGGCAAACTACTTGTCTTTTATTTTAGGATCCTTCCTGGCATAGCACCCCCACGTCAAAAATCTTTCTGTTGTTTACACTATCTAGCCGTGGACCCCCCACCTCTCGTCTCTCAATGATTCCAGCCTCTATCACTCAACACTTTTTACTTCAAACACCTTTGTGCTTCCTCCCAGGCCACTCCTTATCCATGGGAAGAAATCCTGTAAAAATAAAAGCCACCATTCAGTTATTCTCCTTAATACTCCCTCTCCTGTGATGCTTGCAAAAAAACCAGCAAAGGCTGGGTAGCTAGGGTGCTATCACTGCTGCTTATTATGCTAATCATAATAATCTGTTTCCTTGTGCCCCTTTTGCCTGTTAGTTGTATCCACCAGCTGTCTCTCAACATGTACTTAGATTGTAAGCTTGTTGGGATAGTTCAGTGCCTAGCCCAATGGGGTAGCCTAATCCTGATGAGGCCTGTAGGTGCTACTGGTATATTTATTCTAGTTCTGTTATGGTATATGCTCTGTATATCCTCCAGAGTGACAATGGACTTGAGTTAACTGTAGATGTTATGGAACTTGAGATAACGTTAAAATATGTATGATTATCCTTGATAAATCTCATCATCCATAGAGCCAAGGAGCTGAAGAACCTGCAAACAGTGCTATAAAAATATGCTTGCAATATGTATAAGTGAAAACAACATTAAAGACTGGACTTCTGGGGGGACCATGTTTACTCAGTAAAACAGCAGCTAAAATGATTAGGGGGTATGGAACAGCTTCTATATGATGACAGATTAAAAAGACTGGGACTAGTCATTTTAGAAAAGATATGACAATGGAGGGAGGGGGAATATGATAAAGGCCTATAAAATCATGAATGGTGTGGAGAAAGTGAAAGTCTTAGGGTATGTCTACACTACAAGACTATTTCGAATCAACTTAATTCGAATTTGTGGAATCGACCTTATGAAGTGGAAGTTGTGTATCCACACTAAATACACTAGTTCGACTGACTGAGTCCACAGTAATGGGGTCAGTGTCGACTTTGGAAGCGGTGCACTGTGGGAAGCTATCCCACAGTTCCCGCACTCCCCGCTGCCCATTTGAATTCTGGGATTTCCCCCCAATGCATGCTGGGGGGAAAAATGTGTCGAGGGTGGTTTTGGGTAACTGTCATCATTGAACCGTCAATCACGCCCTCCCTCCCTCCCTGAAAGCGCCTGCGGGCAATCTGTTCGTGCACTTTTCTGCTCAGTGACAGCGCGGGCGCCACAGCACTTTGAGCACGGATCCCGCTGCAGTTATGGCCGTTGTCAACTCCTCGCACCTTATCGTCCACCTCTTCCACAGTCAGCTGCTGAGAAATCGGGCTACTTTTCAATGGTGCTGCGAGCACTGGTGGACCATGGGGGACGTTTTACCAACATCAACGTCGGGTGGCCAGGCAAAGTTCATGACGTGCGTGTTTTCAGGAACTCTGGTCTGTTTAGACGCCTGCAGGAAGGTAGTTTCTTCCCGGACCACAAAATAAGTCTTGGGGATGTGCAGATGCCTATAGTGATCGTCGGGGACCCAGCCTACCCGCTAATGCCCTGGCTCGTGAAGCTCTGTGCAGGCGCCTTGCACAGCGACAAGGAACTCTTCAAGTACCAGTGAGCAGTGAGCAGCGTGACCTGTGACTGTTCAGTTTCTTTACAGAGAAGCTGAACCTGCCCCTGTTTCTTTACCAAGTTACTGTTGACTAGCATCTGCAGTTACATACCCCGTCCACCCCGCTTCCCCCACTTCCAACACACGTTTAAAAATAAAATACATGTTACACTAACTTTACAAAGGTTTCTTTATTGATGACTTTGCGTTACAGGGTTGAAACTGGGACACGGACTGTGCTGGGTAGGGTGTGCAGTGATGTAAAGACCGCCTGTAAACTCGAGGAATGACAGGCTCCTGCTCCCAGAGCGGTCTGCAGTGCCGGACTGGATGTTTCAACGGAGCCTGCCATCCCTCCTTTTTGGGACTCTGTGTGCGGGGGCTATGTGGCCTTTTGGCGGGGGAGGATGGATACAGATTCCTCTGCTGCGTGGCTCTGTGGTCCAGGACAGGGACCGTTGCATGAGATCTGTAACCCTCCTCTCCCGCTACAAAGTCACGTACCCCCCCACCCACACAGAACCTGCAAACCACCTCCCATACCGACCAGGGTGCCTACTGACTGTAGTGTGTGTGTGACCTGCTGCTGATCCTGCCTCCATGTCTGTACCCTGGTAAAGGTGATTGTCCTGTCAAATTACCAACCCCCTTCCCCCCCCTTCAAACACAGTCTCCTCTAAAAGAACATGACGGAAACAGTAATTAACAGAAAAGTATTTTTTATTATCAACTAGACAGTTAGGGGATGAAACTGGGATGGGGGCTTGGGTGAGGCGGGAAGGAAAGGACTTCTCAAAATTTAGGCTATGAGAGCTTTTCGGTACTTGAGCACTCTGCTGGGGTGCAGTGACAGTTTACACGGCCTCTGGCGCCCCTCCTTCTGGTTATTTTGGGTGAGGGGGGTATGGGACTTTGTGGTGGGGGAGGGCGGTTGCAGATACACTGCCGGGGGGCTCTGTCCTCCTGCCTGAGGTCCTGCAGAACATGCACAAGGCGCAGGAGCATGTCCGTTTGCTCCCTCATTAGTCCAAGCAGCGTTTGAGTCGACTGCTTGTCTTCCTCATGCCACCTCTCCTCCCGTTCGCTGTGTGAGCGCTGGTACAGAGAGAGGGTCTCCCTCCACTGGCTCTGCTGGTCCGCCTCATCTCGGGAGCACCCCATAAGTTCAGCGAACATCTCGTCCCCTGTCTTTTTTCCTTTCGCCGCCTAATCTTTGCCAGCCTCTGTGAGGGGGATGCTGTGGCAGGTCTGGAGACAGTCGAAGCTGTGTGATGGGAAAAAGGGAGTGAATTCCTTGCAAAGATAAATTTTTGTGTACAATGAACACAGTCTAGTCTGTCTCTGTGAATTCTGGGTTGAGATCCCAGTGCCTGATGGGGCAAAAACCATTTTCGCGGGTGGTTCTGGGTAAATGTCGTCAGTCATCCCTTCCTCCGGGAAAGCTACAGCAGACAATCATTTCAAGCCCGTTTTCGCTGGATTGCCCTGGCAGACGCCACAGTGTGGAAACCATGGAGCCTATTTTGCCTTTTGTGCCTGTCACCGTATGTGTACTAGATGCCGCTGACAGAGGCGGTCCAGCAGCGCTACACAGCAGCATGCTTTTGCTTTTGCATGATAGCAGAGATGGTTACCAGCCATACTGTACCATCTACCATACCATAAATTGGTAATAAGATGGGCATGGTTACCAGTCCTTTTGCACTGCACCATTTGCTGCTGTCATAAGTGCCCCGGCTGCTCTTAGCCAGGGGCGCAAAAGTCAAAATTGGGAATGACTCCCTGAGTCAATCCCTCCTTTTTGGTATGTAAAAATAGAATCAGTCCTGCCTAGAATATGGGCAAGTGTACTAGAGAACCACTGTATCAGAGAACCAGAGAGCACAGCTGCTCTGTGTCAGATCCTGCATAGATTATGAGCTGTATGCTATTCACAGGGGGTGCTCCTGCAACAACCCCACCTGTTCATTCCATTCTTCCCCAGCCTTCCTGGGCTACCATAGCATTGTCCCCCCACTTGTGTGATGAAGTAATAAAGAATGCAGGAATAAGACACAGTGCCTTGTTAGTGAGAAATGAGTGGAAGGCAGCCTCCAGTTGCTATGATAGTCCAGATAGGACATTAAGGAGTGTGGAGGAGAGGAGCCCAGCATCCTGCTGCTAGTCCAGGGGCAATTGAATCTTTTCTTTACACATGAAGGGTGGGGGCTGATGAAGCTCAGCCCCCTGTTGCTATGATGAGGACGGTTACCAGCCATACTGCACCATCTACCAGGAAAAATTAGGGCCAGGCGCCCTTGATTGACCTCACTGATGCTAGTATGCATGGTTACCAGTCCTTTTGCACTGCCCCATGTGCCAATAGGCTGATGATGACGATGGATATCAGTCATATTGTACCATCAGCCACCCATGGCGGGGGGGGAGTGAGGATGTCAGTGTTCAGTGCTGCAGCATCGCGTCTATCTTCAGCATTCAGTAAAGATAGGGTGACATGTAAAAGCGTCAACAGAGGATTGTTTTCCCTTTCACTTCTGGGGGGGGTGGGGTGCGTAAATTGCCGAGCTATGCCCTGACCCACCGCGGACACTGTGTTTTACCCTAGAAGCATTTGGATCTCAGCCAAGAATGCAAATGCTTTTCGGAGACAGCAGGAACTGTGGGATACCTTGTGTCCTCAGTCCCCGCTCCCTCCATGAGCGTCCATTTGATTCTTTGGCTTTCCGTTACGCTCGTCACGCAGCAGCGTGCTGAGTCTGTGCTATGCCGTCTGTCCGGAGTTTTTTGAAAAATACTTTGGACCAGGCGTAACATTACAGTAATTCCCCTAATTAGATGCAGGACTCTCCGAGCGAGATCACCCTGAGGACGGTCACTGAAGGAGATAGAGAGCGCATGCTGCGTGAAAGCCAGCACAAACCAGGGCCCTATGCAGCCGTGCTCGGGGAGGCAATGCTCCCTGAGTACCTCATGAAAGCCTCGCGCGGAAAAGTGTGCTGCCACGGAGCACCCAATAAGGCAGCTCTCCCCAGGAACCTCCTGCGGAGGCTTTTCGATTACCTCCAGGAGAGCTTCGTGGAGATCTCCCAGGAGGATTTCTGTTCTATCCCCATATATAGAGAGAGACCTCCTTTTCACATACTTCAGATTTCTGTTATATTAAGAATAAAAGTTTACATGGTTAAAGCACTTACCGAGTGATCCTTCCCCTGATTCAGGGTCCGGGTTAATGGCCGGGGACGGTTGGTAGGGGATCTCCGTGACGGTGATGAAGAAATCCTGGCTGTCGGGGAAACCAGCGTTGTAAGCGCTGTCGCCAGCCTCGTCCTCCACAAACCCTTCCTCATCTTCCCCGTCCGCGAACATCGCTGAGGAACTGGCCGTTGACACTGTCCCATCGTCAGAGTCCATGGTCACTGGTGGGGCAGTGGTGGCAGGCTCCGTAGCGTCCGTTTGCCGCTTTGATTTTTTGGTAGCCTTGTCTGGGGTCCTTGATTTTCACACGGCGCTGCGTGGCATCCCGGCTGTATCCTCTGTCTCTCATGGCTTTGGAGACCTTCTCGTAGGTCTTTGCATTCTGTTTTTTGGAGCGCAGCTCCGAAAGCACAGACTCCTCGCCCCACACACCGATCAGATCCAAGAGTTCCCGGTCAGTCTATGCTGGGTCCCTCTTTCTATTCAGAGATTACATGAACTCCTCTGCTGGAGAGCTCTGCATCGCTGCCGGTGCTGCTGAGCTCGCCCCGATGTCCAACCACGAAATGAGATTCTAACTGTCCAGACAGAAAAAGGAATTCAAATTTTCCCGGGGCCTTTCCTGTGTGGCTGGTCAGAGCAGCCAAGCTCGGACTGCTGTCCAGAGCGTCAACAGAGTGGTGCAGTGTGGGATAGCTCCCGGAGCTAGTAAGTTCGATTTGCATCCACACCTAGCCTAATTCGACATAGCCATGTCGAATTTAGCGCTACTCCCCTCGTCGGGGTGGAGTACCGAATTCGAACTAAAGAGCCCTCTAGGTCGAATTAAATGGCTTCCTGGTGTGGACGGGTGCACGGTTAATTCGAATTAACGCTGCTAAATTCGAATTAAAGTCCTAGTGTGGACCAGGCCTTATTTAACTCTTTGCATAGCACAAGAACCAAGGATTGGTCAATGAAATTAATAGGCAGCAGGTTTAAAACAAACATAAGATAGTACTTTTTCACACAACACACAGTCAACCTGTGGAACTCATTCCCAGGGGATGCTGTAAAGGTCAAAAGTATAACTGGGTTCAGAAAATAATTAGATAAGTTCATGGATGACAGGTCTATTAGCCAAGATGGTCAGAGATGCAATCCCATGCTCTGGGTGTCCCTTAACCTCTGACTGCCAGAAGGTGGGACTGGACGACAGGAGATGGATCACTCGATAATTTCCCTGCTCTGTTCATTCCCTCTGAAGCATCTGGCATAGTCCAATGTCAGAAGACAGGATACTGGGCTAGATGGACCACTGGTCTGACTCAGTATGGCTATTCTTATGTTCTTATTTACTATTCAGAAATCAAACAAACATCATTCTTCGGTCTGGATGCAAGACGGGTCAAGAAATTCTGCCGCTAGGAGCCGTGGTATAGAGGACATTTAAAAATGGCATATTGGGTTTTTAGCACCTAGGAACAATTGGCAGTCTTGTGAACAAACCAAGAGACCAATGACTGTAGTAATCACCAAAACAAGAAACATATGAATGCCAGCACCTCTCCCTTTAGCCGCAGTCTTAATTCTAGCCCCCAAGAAAGAAAAAACCTCAAAGACGCAAATAAATCTAGTCCAGACTTCCCAGCAAGAACAAAGTTAATGGTAAAGTATGGAAAGATGGAAATGGTGGCAGACAAAGTAGGAGGTGGATAGCTGTTCCCATTCTGTTTGAGGGATAGTGGCCAGAGAGATCCCGAAAACATTTTCAGTGTTATTTTCAATATTAACAACAATCAGTAATGTATCATTGGTTGCTCACACCAGTTTATTGTCCAGGACTGGTTGCTCATATATTACCAAGGAGCAGAGGCATAGCTAGGAGTAGAAATTTGGGAGGACCCTGACTTTTGGGTGGACGGGCAATGACAGACTGGGCTAGCTCAGCTTCTCCCCTGATACCACGTCCTCTTCCTAGCCCTAGTGCCCCCCCCCAGACACAGGACTTCACCTGCCGAGCTGGGCACGTGCATGGGGTGACTCAGAAAATGGCAAGGCAGAGATGCCAGAGCATAGCTTTCTGAAGGGCGGACACCCCAGAATAGCTCCATCCTGGATTTCAGGTGCCCAAGTGATGCTCCGGGCCGCTGTGACAGCACTACTCCCCTGCTCAGATCAGGGTGCAGGGGCTAGACAATGACTGGCAGTAGCCATATACTGAGGCAAGGTGGGGATAGAGAATGAGGGTTCCCTGGGGAGGGGAGACCCTGAGAGAAAGGGGTTACTGCCAGGGGGCAGCACCCCATGTAAAGGGAGGGACATGGGGGCCAGAGGACAGGTGGATCACCGGCCTGCAGAGGGAGCTCCAGAGCTGAATCGAGCTAATTCCCTGAAGGCACCAGCAGAAGGCGCCGCAGGGGTGAGTCCGCTCGTCTACAGTCCCACAATTGGGAGCACAGAAAGGTGGTCTAGAACCACAATCCTTCCTCTTGGTCCTACAATGAGACATCAAGGCATAAAGTTTGTTCCTTTCTATGAGCATAATTTGTGCTAACTCACTCCTGAACATTGCCATGTAACCAGGGTGGTTTTAATCTTTCTTTTTTATTTCTTGTATTTTGGCAGACAGCCCCTCTGTGACTATAGTACTTTGTTTTCAGTTGAAAAATAGATCTGAGGACAAGCATGGCTGAAATATGTGCTTGGAATTCAAAATAAAGCATTTAAAGATTTGTCACAGACACAGGAAATTACTTCTTCCCAGCAGCAAAGCTAAAATGGCAAGTGAGATTTGGTGATCCCATGGAAAAATACCCCCCTCACCCCCCCGCAGTTCGCATGTAAAAAATAATTCTACATTATGCTACAGGAATAGCCCTAAACAATTACAAGCTGCCATGTTTTGGGGGCCATAACAGTAGATTAGTATTTCTTTGTAACGGTTGTATGATTAAAGTACTGATGGATATTCTTGGGTATTTGGAACCAAGGGTTTGATTCTGATCTCACTTACTTCAGTGTAAATTAGGAGTAACTTGAACAAAGTTAATGGTGTGTGAGGTCAGAATCAAACCCAATGAGAATATCCCTGAGCACCAGAATTCAAACAAAGAAGCAGAAGCATATCAACTATATACTAATCTGTTTGACATTTGGATCAATTGTCTCTGAGGTTTCTTAAGGTCCCCCAAATCAATTTTAGGAACAAAGAAGATCAAGTTGTTTTAGTGCTAGGTTTTCTGCTCTTTAATCAAGTGTTATCTGTTTATCAGATTATTCTCTCCAGGCTGGTTAGGACTCTAAAGGGTAGGATCCAAATTCATCCTTAGTTGACCCTACTGAAATCAATATATTTACACCAAGGATTTAGCCCTAGGTCTTCTGTAAGAGAACTCAATTGAGCCAGTTTTCTGCCTTTCTTTCTGTCAGTGTATTTATGTTTAGTTGTGTGCTATCTGCATTTTTTGTACAGACTGTTTTTTTTGTTGATATAAACACAATAGAATAAATACAAAAAGTGTCTCTGATGGTTTTATAAATGCATATCTAATTGTTCACATCCTACAAAAGAAGAGGTAAATTGTTACGAAATAGTAAATGTTCTCATTTTTACATTTTAAACCACATTCTCCTCTGCAAGATAAGATTCCAAAGAAATGGGTAAGATAGAGCTGGTTTTATACTTTATATTGTAATTACTGGACTACTTTCTATAGTACCACATTTTATTATTGGACCATAGTTGGATAGGTTCAAATTAGTGCTGGGGAACCTTCAAAACTTTGGGGATTTGGTTCTGGTAAGCATCTTGTGTGTTTTGCCAAAGTTACCTTTTAAACCACTGTGTTTTATAATGATCAGGCTATGAATCTTGTAAGAGGTGGCTTTCACACAGAATTTCCAGGGCTCCTTCATTCCGGCCAGCTCACACATCTGCCAAGAATAGTTTCTTGTAATATTCCATTGTTCCAGTTTAGGCATCTGCCTATCTCCAGAAAAAATAAACTCAAAAAAGTTAACCAAACATTTTTAAAACTCAAAAAAGCCTTCAGTTAACATTCAGTGTGAAGGATTGGTTTTTATTTTATTCAGATTGTTTTGTCCATTCCCGCTTCAACTAAAAGGCCAATTTCTGGCCCATATTCTGATCCCTTCTTGCCACTCCAAGGGCTATAAATCTATCTATGAAGAGGCATTAAATATCCCCTAAAGAGACATCTGAGGATTCCTCGGCTAACACAGGGCCAGTGTGGCCATCTCTGTGCTACTGTCTTCTGGATCCTCCACCAGGCATCAGAGGTGTGTTGGGATTGTACCATGTAGATGTGGCCTGGTGGTCCTGAGTCAAGTACAAGACGGTGTAGTTTACAATAACCTTGTTATCTTTTCTAAGTTACACCAGGGACTGAATCAGTTTGTGGACAGTGATGACATTAATTCATTTTCCTCTTCACCTGGCCTGAGTGGTGGTCTGGCATAGGTGAGGAGCTAGTCCACAACCACCCTCCTTAGCACTGCAGCAGATTGACAATTATTCAGGGCTCTTCATTACTATATCATTAGTCAACAAAGTAGCAAATACCTACTCAGGCACACTCAGTGCCTGTTAATATTCAGGAATCAGGATTTTCATAACTCTTTCTTTAATGAGTTTGGCGATCAAATTCCTAAAATACATTGTCCAGCAGAAGAATGTATGTTTTCCTTCATAAGATATTTGTGCTTTCAAAAAGTTCTGAATCTGGAACCAACTTAGATATAAAAAAACTTTCATAAAGGCCAATAGTCTGGCTACTCCATACACTAGGATCCCATAAGATACTTTTGGTAAGATTTTCATCTTACTCAGGCTTGGCAGAATTCAGTTTTATTTTATAACTTTGACAGATAACACTGATGTTTATTTTTAGCATTTTTCATTTTTATTGATTTAAATTTTCATAATCATGAGAAATTATGGAGGGGGGCTCATACTAATTATTTAATGATAGCAGACATTGAGATTGAAAGGGTTAAAGCTTTCTAACAGTTAAAACACAAATTGTTACCATCATATGCCAAATTATACAAAGTAAATATCCTTAAATCAAACTCTAAAAAGTTCTCAGACAGAATTTTCTTTCTTTGTCTATCTGTAAATTTCAGTCATCAATGGATACACATTTGTGTCAGTTTGTCTGTGTACAGTGAAATTGACATTTACCAAGATTTATCAATAAAAATCTAATCTATCTAAGACTAATCTTATTTAATAGTGTAATGGTAATTTGCTGACGTTGGACTGCTAATTTTCTTCTTGGATGTGCCAAGTCCCTACATAACTCTTTTAAACAATACAATTTTGGGGGGAAGGGCTCTTAAAATCTATGCCAGGGTCCTCAAAATTGCCATGATCAGGGATGGAGTCTGCATCTGCTAGTATGCTAGTCTGAACTCCTATTATTTCCTAATTATTTAATAAGAACACTCCGCTTAACCTAAGCTTTCTAATGCACATTCACAAAATCCCCTTTTACAGCTATTCATTGAACTGGGTGTCATAGCCTGCTTACAGTTAACCATTTCTTTTTATCACCCAAACCCACTGGCAATAAAGGTAAAGCCAACACACAATGTTTTAAACTGGAGATGAGAATGGAAACTGATTATCTGATTTTGCCAAGCACATATCTAGCCTGGAAAAGTATTCTGCGCCTCAAGCAGTGCTGTGAAAATGTCTTGATTTTGATTTGGTTCATTATTTATTCAAAATGTTGGCTACTGGCTTATTGTCTTGTGGTCTGACCCCTCCCTCCACTTCCCTTAATGATTGTGGCTAATGTCAGGAATACTATTTCCTCTTTTTAAAGTTGCATTTCTTTTTATTCTCAGCTATCTCCACTGACATGGCGGATGCACTGGGTAAGAGGAAATCAGGAAATGAAATCGATAACCTTACCCCCAGGTAGGACTGACACATCAAGTGATGGGTTGCAATGCTGAGACATCATGTTTGAATATGGAAGGAAAATCATTTCAAATACACTTTCAGACCATTTACATGAAATGGTGCAGGAAGGACTGAAAGCAGAAGAGGTTTCCATCAACTATTTAAAGAATGTCTTCCCTGGTGGGAGAACTTTATAAGCAAAATCTAAAACCTTACTGTAAATTGTTTGTCTGTTTCACAGCATTACTTTATCCTTTTGCCATTTGGCTTGGGTAACCTGATCCACTGATATGGAGTCAGGATTTCTTTCTGCAGTATAAATATCAGTACTGATTTGGTCCCTCCTCTCTCATCTTTTCTATTAGAACTTCAGTTTGTCACTGTACTCTCTTGAAACTCCATTATAAGTCTTAAATATTCTTCAACTGGACCTGCTAAAAAGAGCAGCTAATGTAACCTCTGTGTTGTTGGCTTCATCCTGCATGTTTATTTCAGAAATGTCCAGTACTAAAAACCATCCATGTGAAATACAAGGGGGTAGAACAATTTCAAGGTAAAGTTTTCCACTGAAAGTAAGGACACTGTGGGAGGATTAAATAAGTTCTTAACCCTCCCTCTCCTCATTCGAAACACATGTTGTTGGCCAGGAGAGTTGTAGGAATTTTAAAGAATAATATCATAGCAGGGTGAAAACTGCAAAATAAAGTCCATGACTTTTATTGGAAATATACAGCAATCTGATTGAGTTCATGACCCTTTTGTGTTCACTTTCTGCAAATGAGTTGACTGGCAGGAATGTACATGGAAACAAAATTTTAAGTGACTATTGAAGAATATTCCCATATGGCAAACTTTATGAATTTGCAACTGTACATGTTCACAGACTGACTTTAAGAGTTACACTCGCCAAACAAGGATGAGGAACAACGTTCTGTGACCTATATATTCAATTGCAGCTAAGCAACCCAACTCAAATTTTGAATACAAATTACTTACAGCTAACTGCTCATGCCCAGTCCACAGGTCAATGATTATCAAAATTATTTGGTGGATAATTTCATCTAATGAAAAAAATGTAAGACAATAGTGATCTGTCTGGGTACAATTTGTGAATATAGAAAAAGAGGCAAAAATCATCAAATTATTTGCTGGAAATTATATTCTCAGATCTAGATATAGGTCACTGCAGAAGTATGGAACCACTCATAGAAGGGAAGAAATCTGTCCCCTGACTTCAGTGGGAGTTGTGGGCACTCAGCACTTTGCAAGTTCTATTTCATGAAAAAGTCTAAAACACTCAAAATTTAAGGGAGGTCCCTAATAGTGAACTTGCAACAGACATAATGCATATCTGATCCTTAAAGTAAATTGATTAAAAAACTGAAATGGTGCTCTGTCATGAAATAAAACCACAAACTTCAAAGTCTTTGGCATTGCCAAAATTAGCTGTACATTTTGTTTACAAAATTAAGAACTTGTGGAAGAACATTAAAAAACAACCAGTTTTCAGTTACAGTACAATCATTTCAGTTACAGTGGACGAGAAGCTGGATATGAGTCAACAGTGTGCTCTTGTTGCCAAGAAGGCTAACGGCATTTTGGTCTGTATAAGTAGAGGCATTGCCAGCAGATCGAGGGACGTGATCATTTCCCTCTATTTGACATTGGTGAGGCCTCATCTGGAGTACTGTGTCCAGTTTTGGGCCCCACACTAAAAGAAGGATGTGGAAAATTGGAAAAAGTCCAGTGGATTACAACAAAAATGATTACGGGTCTAGAGCACATGACTTATGAGGAGGGGCTGGGGAACTGGGATTGTTTAGTCTGCAGAAGAGAAGAATGAGGGGGGGATTTGATAGCTGCTTTCGACTACCTGAAACGGGGTTCCAAAGAGGATGGATCTGGACTGTTCTCAGTGGTACCTGATGACAGAACAAGGAATAATGGTCTCAAGTTGCAGTGGGGGAGCTTTAGGTTGGATATTAGGAAAAACCTTTTCACTAGGTGGGTGCTGAAACACTGGAATGGGCTACCTAGGGAGGTGGTGGAATCTCCTTCCTTAAAGGTTTTTAAGGTCAGACTTGACAAAGCCTTGGCTGGGATGATTTAGTTGGGAATTGGTCCTGCTTTGAGCAGGGGATTGGACTAGATGACCTCCTGAGGTCCCTTCCAACCCTGATATTCTATGATTTCACTTTAAGGAAATATCTTAATATATCCTGCAGCTTTTCTTTTTGAATCAGCATTAAGCAATGTACAAATACTTTTTAGAAGTAATCTATGATAAATATTCCCTTTATAGAAAAGGTTATCAAGTAGTTAATAATCACATTTCAAAAAAATTAATGAGCTGGTGTTTCATACAGTACATATCCTCTGGTATCTGGTACATCCAGCCCTTGTCCATATCATATATTCAAAGACATTCTAAGCAACTGGTCTCCAGGAAATCAGAACTGTCAAAAAGAGTTCTTCCTCCTCAATATGAAATTTCTTCTCAAGTTCACTTTTTCTTTAACCTAACCTGAACCCTTAAAAAAATGGAAGGAGCTTTTCCACTATAGGGTCCATTCTTGTTCCTCATTAAATCAATAGTAGCAAGAATGGGGGTGGAAATATATACAAAGCAGGTTCCCTTTTGACATGTCACTTTCTAGGAAAAATAATCTCATGTTCTATTACTTGAGAAGAACTGCTGTTGGTCAAGTCTGACACCACTGGTTTTTAACATGAAATTGCTTACTAAATATCTTGAAAGTCCTGATCTTGAAAGAAAAAATAATAATGGAGATATACCTATCTCCTAGAACTGGAAGGGACCCCGAAGAGTCATCGAGTCCAGCCCCCTGCCTTCACTAGCAGGACCAAGTACCCAAAGGAGAAGTACCCAAAATTTTAACTAACTTCCGTGTGAATTCTGATGCATTCCACCTTCCATGATCAAGCTTTAGATGAGGTATTTGGGAAGAAAACTATCACTAGCTTCTTTAATGACTTTCAACCATCACATGACATTTCTTCTTTTCATAATCTCAGAGATGAAGACTATTGTGATGAACAGAAGAAAGAAGAGCAAAGACAACAGTTTCTCAGTCAAATTCTTCCTGTCACCATGGCAGCTTCTTACACCTACCTTCCTCCTTTAGTCTCCCCCACCACACCCCAACCATCATTGCTTTGGAATTCACCAGCAAATACATGGGAGATTTGTATTATGTGGCAGATGCTCCAGCTAGTTCTATAGTACCTCTGGAACATAATATTCTATTAATAGAGGTAAAGGTGCTAATAGAGAATGGAAGAATTAATTAAACAGGCAACACCTGTGAGTAATTCCGTGTGTGTTAATGGGACATTCAATATCTAAATTCTTTTAACTGGATTATCTTCCTTTTTTGCATTAAAAATATAATGGCCAAATCCTGAAAAATGCTGAGTACTACAGCCAAAGTGGAAGGGAATAGCCATTGAGGTCAGGACTAGGATCTAAACTATTGATAATATATTTTAATTAACAAAACTTCTGTGCCACACTTCGGTTTTACCTAGGTTTTAAAATGCAGGAGTTCTTCAGTCAAGATGTACAATTATGGGTCTGAGCCTATTGACTAGTTATGTGAACTATTGCAATATTACAATTTTTCAGGCATTAGTACTAGTTGTAAATGATCACATAAAGCAAAGCATTGAACATTTAGCTTATTACATGTTATATGGGGTAAGCTGAATGCAGAAGATGATGGTGAATTTTGGGACAGTTTATTGATCCTTTTTCATTAAAATTTTCATTAAAAGTACACACCCATAACTGACAGTGGGCAGAATAGTTTTCTGTTTTACAGTAAAATGTCCCATATATCTAATTATTAAAAATAAAATAGTAGTTACTGCAAACAAAGTATTTCATATTTGGTTGTAAAGGATCAATGCAACAATCGTACAGTTCTAATTATAATTTTGGACAAAAATATTCATCTTAAGTTAAATACAACACACTAGACAAATCATATTTAAGACTTTTATAAATGTATGTTTTAGATAAGAATTGAATAGCCATCACAATTTTCACCACAACATCTGATACAGCTGCACAATTATCCACTTATGATATTAATAACATGACAGTTACCATGATATCTGAACCCAACCAAAGTTATGGAAAGTAAGCAGTAAGTCTAAAAGTTTGTATGCTCCCTCCAGCCAGATGCTAGAGTCAGGCCCACTGAGGAAAATTTAAGGTCCTGGTAAATCATGCTCACGGAGACCCAACCCCCCTTCCCATTTCATCCAAGTTAGACATTTTGGGGGAACCCTCATCTCAAGGCCCCAATACAATTCTCCCCCACTTCTATCCACTCTGGCTATGTTGATTGGAGCTGGTTGGCCTTTTTTCCTTGCAAAATTTGTTTTGAATTTTCAGTGAAACAACAAAACAAAAACCAAAATATTTCAATTTGGAAATGTTGCCACAGTGCCAAGTGGGAGCTGTAGTTAGGATGCCTCCTGCTGCCATTCCCTTCTATAGACTGGATTCCCTGGTCAGATCTCCATCCCCCATGGTGACCTACAGTCTCCTCTCTCGGTGAGGAGATGTGATACATCATGGGTGTCCTGGCTGTGGTAAATCATGGGAGATGTAGTCCAACTGGGAACCCTGCCCCGTAGAGGAGAATAGACATTCTTTTGTTTTCTTTGTTTTTGAGGAAAAATAAAATAACCTCATGGGAAGAAAATTTTCATGACATATTTCCATTTGATTGAAAATGCAGTCTTCCATCAAAAAACAGTTTTGACATAAAATTTTCACCAGCACTAGTGGGGAGGATGGGTACATGTTTTCCTTCAGTTGATGTATCTGATTCTCATTCTGTGCATTTATTATAAGAAAGCTGATGTGTAGAGATGCGACTTTTACATTTAGTTCTGTAGGCGGTTGCATGTCTAGTGATTCTTGTGTCAGGAGTTCCAAATTTGTGGTAATTCTGATGAAAATGTTGCAGGTATTCAGAAAACTCAGTACATCAGAGTTTCATCCTATGAAGAGTGAAGCACAATGCCTCCAAAGAGTGCATTGTCATAGTGTGTTATTTCCACATTGTTGGACAGCCTGGTCCTGCATTTCTGGTGCACCCAACATTCCCACTGAAGTTAACAGGAATTCAAATATGCAAGAAGTGCAGGCTTGGCCCCAATGGTTGAGAATAGGATAAATACAATACATGAATATGTGAGATTATGGAGCATGTAAAAACATGAAACAGATATATTGTGTCACATTCTGTATGTATCACATTACAAATAGAAATGGTTTAGTCACAGTTGCTATAAAATTTAATTTTGTGAAATCCTGAGCTAGCACATAATAGCCTACAATGAAAAAGAATTAAAGGTGAAATCCTGGCTCCAGTCAAGTCAATGGGAGTTTTGTCATGGACTTCAATGAGGCCAGGATTTCATGTTATATACATTGTGCTCCAAAACAGAAAAATTACAATATGTAAATAGGTCACACTGCAACAATACAAAAATAAAAATAACCCCTCCCCCAAGAAACTAATGAAACTAAAATATATTCAAACGTGGTGCATTACTTCACACCCTCTATCAAACTATTTGAATTTTAGATCACTAATATGCATTAGAGATGGCTGGAAATTGGAACTACTTTCTTTTCAAAAGTGCAAAATTCTTCCCAGAAAAATTCTTCCAAACCAGGACAAATAAGTAAAAAATATGATTTATTTTTTTGTGGGAAGGGATTTTCAGAAATATTTTCTTTTGGGCAAACAAATATGGAATATTTTTGCTTGCAGGCTGCTCCCCTGGAAAGCTCTCATTAACTTCATTTTCTCCCTGCAGGCAGAAAGTGAAATTGAGAAAGGCAGTTCAATGGGCAGCCTTCATTTCAATTTTCCCTACAGAGAAATCAAAAAACACTTTCCTGGAAAAATGTGGAAAATTTCAATTTTGCAAAGAGGCCAGTTTCTGTCGCAAAATCCTTCAGATGGAAAATTCCCGACCAGCTCTAAAATGCGTATCTGTATGGTCACCAAATGTGTCTTTTTGCAGGAAAACACAAATGCAAACAAGGAAAAGAAAACCATTACTTGAATGTTTTGGTTGTTCTGTGCAATACGATGACTTCAATGCAGTAACTGTGATGGAATTGCGATGGCACCCTAGAATTCACAATCCCTCTACGTTTTACTTTAATTAACAGTCCAAAAGTTAGTACGTTTAACGTAACTGACTAACATGTATTAAATTCCTACTTAGATTAGCACATCTTCAGATGTCAACAGCATTCATGATTCTCCAGTCCAAGGTGCTGCTGCTTCACTCTCTATTGCAGAGGCTCCCCCCACATAAGCCTGTTTCACTTTTTAAGTCCCACTTAAGCCTATTTTCAGGCTTAAGCGATGAACAGGTCTTGTGTGGGTACATGACACAGGAGGGAAATTCACCCTCCCTGAACATAACACAGGGGAGCTACTAGCTGGATCAAGACCACAGTGCAAAAGTACTATATCAAATATTACTTTTTGTCCCATACACAAAATATTGTTAATAGATAATTTTCTGCCTAGAAGGACATTTTATTGAAATGAGGATTTTTTTTCCTTTAAATCGTGTGCTGACCCTCTCTCTCATTGATTGAATAAGAAGAAAACAAATGAAAAAAGGAAACATACATAAGACTATGATATGAGAAAAAGAAAATTAGCAAATGGAGATGGTCACACTGCCTGTATGCTAAATCCCTTTCACCTTCCCTTTGTCTGTCTTGTATAGTTAGATTGTAACCTCTTCAGGCCAGGAACCTTCTGTTACTCTGTATTGTTTCTAAAATCTCCTTTTTAGAAACTTAAACATAAAGGCTAGGATTTTCAGAGGAATTACTGCATGATTCCCATTGAATTTCATTGAGAACTAGGCACCTAACTGCTTTGGGCTCCTGTCAGAATCCTACTCACATTAGTTATTTTTTGCTGGTCTGTATTGTTTAAAATACATCTCTCTTATTTCTAGGCTGATCTATTTGTTTACACGCATTTCCTTATTTCAAAATTATCCTAGCCACCCACTCCTCTCTAGTGTAGGCAAATGTAGTACCCGGAATATTATTTTGTGTATTTTCAACTGATTTTCGTGATATTTGAAAATACATAAAATATTTATGTCAGTCAACATTATCATGATATTCCTTATAGAAATAGTCATCTTATGGGCATTAACATTTGCTTAAGCAGTAGTTTGAGGATGCTGGGAGCTATAGTGAAATGCAAAGGTGACTCCACCATCTTGCTCAACATACCAGGGATAGAACTGGGACTGCCAGAACTAAAATTATAAGGGGCTAAAGCTAATGCTTTGAAGCTAGGGTAACAATTCCTAGCCTTGCACAGGAGAGGACCTCTAACACACTGCCAGTGGATTATACCAGTGGCTCTTTATCTTTCCAGACTACTGTATCCCTTTCAGGAGTATGATTTGCATACTCCCTAGTTTCACTTCACTTAAAAACAACTTGCTTCCAAACTCAGACATAAAAATACAAAAGTGTCATAGCACTCTATTACTGAAAAAATGCTTACTTTCTCACTTTTACCATATAATTATAAAATAAATCAAATGGGATATAAATATTGTACTCACATTTCAGTGTATAGTATATAGAGCAGTATAAACAAGTCATTGTTTGTATGAAATTTTAGTTTGCACTGACTTTGCTAGTTCATATTATGTAGCCTGTTGTAAAACTAGGCAAATATTTACATGAGTTGACGTACCCTCTGGAAGACTTCTGTGTACCCCCAGAGGTACGTGTACCCCTGGTTGAGAACCACTGAGTTTTACAACATTTTTTGCTTTTGTAAATTTTTGGGAAAGAAAGGCACAGAAGTGTTGACTTTTGCACACCTCCGCTTGTGGCAACACAAACTACCTTCACGTTTATTCTGTGAGAATACTCCCTGCTCTTATGCATCTCCTCATTACATTCCAGAGCTACAAGGAAACTATCCCAAACAGCCACTCCCATTGAGGAAAGCAGTGATGACTCAAAAGCCATTTTTTTCTTTCAGTTGCTGTTCTGGAGTGTTTGATAAATATCAGACTGGATTTTAGCATAATACTCCAGAGCTGAATAAAGCATACAGATAGAGAAGACTAATTAATATGAATGACATCTCACCAACACAATAGATTTTTGGTAGGAGGAGAATAGGATGACTTCACTAGAGTCATTTGCCAGCTGCTCAGTGAATAGGTCACAGGCATCATAAGAAAGATAGCTTCCCTGTTGAAAATGTTGGTTGCATTGCTCATTCATCATTCACAGTCCTGTATTCTGTAATAGGAGAGATATGTGAAGCAGTCAAAGGAAGTCAGAACTGACTCCTGCTTTCCAGTGAAGTCATAATCCTGTTTGAATTACATCAGTCACTTGCAATTTTACTGATTGTGATGTTCGACGTCAGCACTGTTCCTTCAGTTCAGCACCAACTAAGCTCCATTGTGTTGATATACTATACAATGGGATACACATTCATTTTACAGTTACATTGTTATGCATCATAAGACATCATGAACATATGTTGTAGAATGTCACACACTGTGCTTGCTGTGAGTATATTGTATAGAAAAAGAAATATATAAGCCAATGTCCTGGCTGCTTGAAGGGAGGGGAAGGGATCTGCTTTGCACTCTGCCTGTTCTCTTATGAGCTCCTTTTACTCTTCTTATATCAGATCTGTGGCTTCCAAAAAAGCCACATGCAGCTCTACAATCACAAGCTGGATAGCTCTGATTTAGACAGTGCTTTCATCTGCAAGGATCCCCAAATGCTTCACAAATCATTACGTCCACCACTGAAGTGCAGCCGCCTATGGAGTGAAATTTGGCAGCTGTTTAACAGCACACATAAATCCTACACAATAATTTAGGGAAATAATTTTGAAAGAATACTGCAGGTAGGAGTTAGGGCAGTAGAATGTAATTATGTGAACCAGACTCATACATCAGACAGATGCAGATCATCCTAAACAAGTGCCAATGAAAACTTTTCACCACACCACACATCATATATTTTGATATACCATTGCGATGGAGTTCACTCCAGAGTGGGTCCTTCTGGCCGTCTCGGGGATTAGCTCTCTTAGCCAGCATGCCCCCTCCTGGTGGGTGCCTCTCCTGCTGCCTTCTCTGCCTGCAAATCCATCTCAGCCCCAGAACCACAGTGTTCTTTTCATGACTTGGCCCTCCCTCCATGTCACCATCCATGTTTCCCCTTCCGGGGAGAGGGGTGAACTGGGCCCACTCATTACTCCGGGTCCCAGCCCAGGGACCATGGAGATAGTAGCCTCCTGCTGCCTTTCCTTAACATCTCTGCCAATACTGCTTCAATTCCCTAGGCCACCTCCCCATGACTCCAGCACCTTCTTCACCCTCTTCTCAGGGCCTCCAGCTTGCAGTCCTAGCAGCCAGCCAGGAGCTCCCTTTTGCTCCCCCAGTCCCTGACAGCAACTGTTCTGTCCAAAGTCCTACCTTCCTGCAGCCCACTAGGAACACAGTCCTCTCTCCTTGGGCTCCATGCAGCCTGTCTCTGGCCCTGCAGCTCCTTTTACATAAGCCCACAGGGCCCTGATTGGCTGCTCCCTGTGCAACCTCCCTAGGCTGCTTTTAACCCCTTCCTTTCTGGTGTGGGATGAACACGCCAGCACAACCATGTATGTTTCAGAGAAAATTATTTTATAAATCTTTTGGAGGTTTTTTTTGTTTTCATTATTATTTGAATGGGACTATTTTTGTGTCCCTCCACCTGCAGAGACAGGTGTCTTAGTTATCATGTATTAAATTGAACAGGGCTTAGAGAGAGCCAGTTAACGCTCCCTCTGCCTCCCCCCCCGCACACAATCCATCCCTTAAACACTCACATGACCTAATTTAATATCTCTGTACACAAAACTCAATATTCTAAATACCAGATATCTCCAGACCTTCCACAGCTAGAAGCAGGTGCTTCTGTGACACTCACTGAGAAATCGGGAATCTCCTCTTTTTCACAGAAACAAAATCCCATTTCTATCCCTTAAGGACAATGACATAATAGACTTCAAAGCTGTGATACTTTTATGTACAGAAAAGGTCTACCACTCCATGACTTAATATGCTGCCCATTCTGGGCCTCAAACAGATGTAATTTTTGAGGGAAATTCTGCACATAAGAAAAAGGAGGAGGAAACATTACTATGGTAGGTTTCTTTTATTTAAAAAATAGCTGCTGTTAGAAGTTCCTCAAGGAATTGGAATGTTGGAATACACCTGGGTGGTGGGTTTCTCTCATCCCTGAGACACATAATGCAAGCAATTAATACAAATAAAACATATTTGCTATATTTTAAGTTAAATTAGTTCAGCAGAGGAAAGTTTCATAGTTTTCTGGTATATGGCTTCTGACAGCATAAAGTTTATTATTATAATATGGAGGTATACCTATCTCATAGAACTGGAAAGGACCTTCAAAGGTCATTGAGTCCAGTCCCCTGCCTTCACACCAGGACCAAGTACTGATCCCTAAATGGCCCCCTGAAGGATTAAACTCACAGTCCTAAGGTTAACAAGCCAATGCTCAAACCACTGAGCTATCCCTCCCCCAATGAGTTAGGTGTTGGGTAAGTGATATAGCCACTCTATCACGGCAGCAGCTTCCAAAGACATCAAGCGCATCCATTCACCGAGACAATAAAGAGAACCGTCCATAACCAGATGGCATGCTGATTGTTCTTGAGCTTCACAGAGGCTAGATGAGGAGCTCAAGAAGCCCCAGTTAAACCACCCCTGGCCACAATCTATTCTGTCGTAATGAAGAAGAATCTTTCTGGTCATATGGTTGTTCTGGGGGGCATGCATGAGCTGATCCGAAGAGACTAGAGGATGTGGATCTAACTTATCGATTTGGCAAGAAGTGTAACATTCATCCAAAATATAGTCCTGCACAATCTGTTGCCGCTGTTCCTTAGAAAGGTTGTATCTGACGTACTGTCTGAGAGGCTCAACTATTTCAGAAAAGGTGCATCTTGATTTAAGCCAGCATTTTTTTTATGTGGCACTGAGATTTAATTGTGAACTCAGCTGTCTTGATAGTTGTCTGCGTGCAGTAATGTGACCAGCATCCTGCCTTCATGCCTAATCACTGGGGGACCAAGTCCAGCCAGGACTAGAAGTTTGGACACTGGAGTTTCAGTCCTTTGAACAGGGCTAAGGCAAAATCAGCTAATGTCTAAAACATGAAACTTGGTATGTATACAGCTCTCATTGAAAACCAGTGCCCCTTTGCACAGTTTGGGGATTTTAATTTTTTTAAATCACATCTCAGTCTGCTCAGTGGTTTTAGCTAACATTTTAGCAGAGCCTAATAAGGCTCATCCCATTTTGTAAAAACACCGCCCATTTTCTCTGCACAATCTGCCAGGGGTTGCTGCTTAGGCAATTTGCATGGGATGAATGTAAATATCTCATTGAAACTCAAGATTGGTACAAGCCTCATAATTCATATGTTCATTTTGAACCCATACTCCCTTATTGTGAAAGAGCTGTTTGGGATGTTTGGTTCAGGCTATTACCAAGATAGGAGTCATTTGCAGAATTGTAGATATAGATGAGTTTGAAATTTTGAACATCCCCAAAGTTTTCTTTAGGTAAGTGGTTTTGGCTCAGGCCCATCTCTAATTGAAACACTTACAACAAAAATGTCCAAATACTCCATTAAGGCAAGTAAAATGTCATTAGTGTGGAATTTTTTTTCTTTCATAAACTTCATCATAAAAGTAAAGGGTGGCCGAATAGATTTTGTTCCTGGGCTGGTAAAATTTTGTGATAGTTTTGCAAGGCTGTTTTCTCCAGATAAAGCAAGAAGAGCAGCAAAAGAGGAAACTTATTGTTCCACATTTCATTTGCCTGAGTATGCTGTGAACTGCAGAACCTAACTGGGACCATTAAACACCAATGTCAATAAGCAAAGGTAATTAAAAAAATCTTTAAAAACAAAGCCTGGAAATGAAATTAAAAATGTACACTGGTTAAATATATTGTGTAATTGCTGTTTACAATATATTGTCAAAATGCCACATAATGGGTGTGTGTTATGTGGTGATGCTGTTGGACTGTAACATTTTTCCTTTTACCTGATTTTATTTAGGATTATTTCAGTGCAATATAACATTGCACTAATTTGCCTTTTTGCATTTAGTATTTTAGTATAAATATATTATATAATATATAGTATTATATATTATAACATATATATATCCTTCCTCCAAATTGACCATAAATACACAATAGCTAACTTTCTGTAGTGCAGTAATGATGATGTATGACACTTGTGTTTATTATTATGCATTTACATTGTTAAGAAAAGTGACATGTGTGATGAATCTTTGACTTTTAACTAATAACTTAAAAAGGTAAATTAAATTGACTAACTTATTCCTACTCCACAAAAACAATGATTTGGCATTTGCTGGTGCGTTTTTATAAACGGTTGAATGTAATGCTAATAAAAGAATAGTGTCTGGATGGTGCATCAGGCAATGCAACTACATAATTTGCCAAAGGGACAGGCGCTAACAAGTGTTTTGCTTTTCTTTGACAGAGTGGTTACTGTGCAGTGAATATTTGACCTTTGCTTTAAAGTTTTGGTTTATAATATAATGTTGATAATGTCATCTGAGCAGATTTGCCTGGGCTGCTTTTTTCTTTTTTAATTCTGAAAGAAACAACAGTACAAAAATAAGAGAGATGTCCATTCCTTTATATTTTAAAGGTTAAAAATATTAGGCTGCTGTGCTTTACACACACATACACACACACACTTACACACACACACACACACGTTTACTCACAGGTAGCAAGGCATTATGCACTGACATCCATCCAAAAACTAGGCTTTGTCATGACCTGCATGCAGTTGAGCACCAGGGAAGCCATGAGCAGCCTGTCCCTCTGATTATATGGTCTGTGGAGAACAAGGGATTTAAAAGAAATGGAGCCAACATTAGCAGTTGGTTTAAGTAGAATTGGTTGGCTATTGCCAGAATTTACAATACAAAAGGACGTCCATTGCCAGCATTTGAAATATAATGGGGTCTTGCCAAAAAGCATGATTGGCCTGAGTCAGAGCTCCTTAGTACTCTTTCTGGGAAAGGCACTCTTCAAAGGAGGGACTGGGGTTATTGTACACAGTGTAATTACAATGTGTGGCTAAGTACTAAATCCTTCTTCCCACAAAAAGCCACTAACAAAGCTGGCTGAATAGCCGCTATCTACTCTTCTGTCTGACTTGTAAAATGTGAATAAACCTTTTCCAAGCTTGACACTAATCACAGTATTCCATCCTTCTCAGTGCCTTGAAGATTCATGGGAAATGGAAAGGAGACAATACTACATGATGCTTCTTTATTACAAAACCATGGTAGGGACTCCATCATAGAAGTATAAAACACTTCTTATGATCAGCCTGATTTCTGACTCCTCCTCTGACTTCCACAAGCGTCTTTCCCACTTCAGCTATGTGGTCTGCTGCCAGAGAAAATGTTTTGGGAGTGGGGATGAAGGGACAGAGTTTGAGGAAGATTTGACCCATCCTTTATGGAAGTATAATATTAAATATTAAATAATAAATAATAACAATTAGAATAATTATAAATCTACATTTTGCACTGTCTGTATCAAGACCAGAGTGTTCTAGGAAGCTGAACTGCCAAGTGTGATGACTAACAACAACAAAAGTAGACAAAGTGCAAAAAAAAAAAGTGATCATTTTGTCAAAATTCTTTTTACATTTTTTCAATGAAATTAGAAATAGTCAACTATCAAAATTTTGAAACTTAAAAATATTCTACCAGCTCTGTAGTATTAGAAAACCACATCAAAAAAGTGTGAAAATGTCATCAAAACTTTCTAGGTGATGGTCAGAAACTAAAAATACTGATAAAATTTGTTGAAAATTTGAATTTTGGAAAATGTTGATCAGTTGTGGTCAAGACACTCACATATTTTTACCCGTTCATGTGTTTAAGCAGCTCTGCTGGAATTTCAGGCATCCAGCTGCAGTGGGAGGAGCAAGCAGCAAATTCCTCTGCTATATCTCCTCCTGGGCACTTAGGACCAGTGTGACATTTGTAAGCAGGCAGCCAGTCTCTCTCTCTTCCTCCTCTCTCAGTGGCACTGCTCCCTCCAGTAGGAAGCAGAACGGTGTAGAAGGGATGGAGAGACAGAGGAAGAAGACAGCCAGCAAGACTCACAATTAGGGCCTAATATCACCCTTCCAAGCTTGTTGCCACGGTAAGTACACAGTCACACTGTAATCACCCTCCTGAGGGGACAGTGGAGGAGAAATCTAGTTAAGAACTTTACAAATACTAATTAGTCGGCAAAGACACTCCTTAAATAGACACTATCATTGTTGACCTGGGGCCCAAATGCATGAGCTCCACATTTTGCCACATCCCAACCTGCCTAGTAAGTGAGAGTCACAAAGGCAACTTCCAAGTCTGGGTCTCCCAGTCACTGGAACAACTTAAGTATATTGTTTCTTTAAAAAAAATAAAATCATATCTATAGTGTGCAAATTCCATTTTAAGTAGACAAAGTCCTAATAGGGCCAGAACATGTTGAACATTCATCAAAAACAAAATTAGAACAGGCTTCTGTACCACAAATACAAATTAAAGCCATCTGCCAATTTTGTAAAATACTTCACCTAAAGATCTTGTAATTTTTCTTGTAATCTGAGTATAAAAGGCAACCTACCTCTTAAACAACCTTTCTTTGATGAGTTTAGTAGGAATCATATTTTCTAGTAACTGCTAACCATCCGAGAACTATCTCCTTGCTGATATTTTGCTTCAAAGAGAACATTGGTAACATGTTTGCAGAGAACGGCCACACTTTTTGTACTATTTATTAGTTTGTTTTAGGTCAACAGAGAGCTTCTGAAACATACCTTTTCCTTTTTATCTTATAAACCATCAGAGAGTTCTCAAATAAGCACAATTTACAGTTTGTTATCCTAAAATAAAATCATGATATATTCCTAAATTGATAGAAATTGCATAGCACCAAATGAGAAATAGGGATTTTTTATTCTCTCTTTTATACATGCCTGTCTCTATGTCTATAAACATATGTTTGCACATACTGTGTATTGATAGATTAACATATAAAATTACAATATTGCATTTGCAACACTGTACTTAACGTTGTGTCTGCATTTTTACTTCAGGGGTTTATATCTCAGCCATAAAAATTATCTGTAGGCTGAAACTTGGCACAGATTGTCAAGCTAGGATTTTTTTATTTCTTAATTTTTTTGCAAAATTAGAAGAAAATTTCCAGCGAACACTCTCTCACCCCATCATTTCCTCACTCCCTTGCAGAGCCAAAAGAGGCTTGGGGAAAGATCCTGAACGGTGTCAATTTGGCATAGCTGAACTGAATTCCATGGAGCTAGGGTAATTTTCTGTCTTTCGAAATGAAATGTTGCAATCCATTAGCCATAAAGGTGGAATACATCATTTGTCTATTTTTGATCATTTAAAGAACACATTATTTCCTTTAAATCATCATCTTTGTGCATGTAGGACAGCCTTGCTTACCAAAAAATCCATACTGAATTTTAGCATAAAATAGTAGGATAAATTGAGTAAGGAGCAAAACTCATCCCTAACGCCCAGTAGCTGCTTTTGGTGTTTGGGAGCCATGCAAGGGTTTCTGCAATAGGTTTCTGGTGTCTCCCATGAACCAGCCCATGCCTCCTCTCCTGCCCCTTGTGCATCATCTTTCTGCCCCCTGCTTCCATGGAAAAGGGGCTAGATTTGTTCCTTTACTGCATATATGTGATAATAATACCAGCCTCAAACTACCATAGTTGCTCAGATCAATGATTTGCATAGTTCAACTGCTACCTTCAATTTGCTAACTTTACATGTTAGCGTTTATAGCAATAGAGCTTAATCGTTTAAAAGGAAACAGCGTGGCCTATTGGGCAAAACATTGACTTTGAAAACATCACGAAGTGCAATGCAGATTTACTCAGATGTGCATAGAGAAAACCTGTTGAGGACAGTTAGGCACAGAACACATATTTCTAACACGACTGTTTTTGTACACATATGTCGTCAGCCAATCTCTCTGGTAAACAATAAATGTATGTAAACACTGTACATAGAACACATAAATAATCAGTATACCCGGCATGATAAATTCTGCCTTCTGCTAATGGATGTGGATGCAGGGAGTGGAGACTGAGTCTCCCCCTGCATTAGGCGGAAGGCAGAATCCTACCATAGCTCAGAAGAGTGGGACAGAGATGAGCCAGGCCTGCTGATAGTGGGGGGCAGAGTGAGGGCAGCCAGCTTCAGCTGTGTTACTGAGCATGCTTAGCCCGTGTGCTTAGACGAAATGCAGAGATAAAATTTCTCGATACTTTAAATGACTGCTTCATGGAGCAGCTGGTACGGGAACCCACAAGGGGAGAGGCAACTCTAGATTTAATCCTGAATGGAGCGAAGGAGCTGGTCCAAGAGGTAACTATAGCAGGACCGCTTGCAAATAGTGACCATAATACAATAGAATTCAACATCCCTATGGTAGGAAGAACATCTCAACAGCCCAACACTGTGGCATTTAATTTCAAAAGGGGGAACTATGCAAAAATGAGAGGGTTAGTTAAACAGAAGTTAAAAGGTACAGTGTCTAAAGTGAAATCCCTGCAAGCTGCATGGGCGCTTTTTAAAGACACCATAATAGAGGCCCAACTTCAATGTATACCCCAAATTAAGAAACACAGTAAAAGAACTAAAAAAGAGCCACCGTGGCTTAACAACCATGTAAAAGAAGCAGTGAGAGATAAAAAGGCTTCCTTTAAAAAGTGGAAATCAAGTCCTAGTGTGGCAAATAGAAAGGATCATAAACACTGCCAAATTAAGTGCAAGAATATAATAAGAAAAGCCAAAGAGGAGTTTGAAGAACGGCTAGCCAAAAACTCCAAAGGTAATAACAAAATGCTTTTTAAGTACATCAGAAGCAGGAAGCCTACTAAACAACCAGTGGGGCCTCTTGATGATCGAGATACAAAAGGAGCGCTTAAAGACGATAAAGTCATTGCAGAGAAACTAAATGGATTCTTTGCTTCAGTCTTCACGGCTGAGAATGTTAGGGAGATTCCCAAACCTGAGCTGGCTTTTGTAGGTGACAAATCTGAGGAACTGTCACAGATTGAAGCGTCACTAGAGGAGGTTTTGGAATTAATTGATAAACTCAATATTATCAAGTCACTGCGACCAGATGGCATTCACCCAAGTGTTCTGAAAGAACTCAAATGTGAAGTTGCAGAACTATTAACTAAGATTTGTAACCTGTTCTTTAAATCGGCTTCATTACCCAATGACCGGAAGTTAGCTAATGTAACACCAATATTTTAAAAGGGCTCTAGAGGTGATCCCGGCAATTACAGACCGGTAAGTTTAATGTCAGTACCAGGGAAATTAGTCGAAACAATAGTTAAGAATAAAATTGTCAGACACATAGAAAAACATAAACTGTTAAGCAATAGTCAACGTGGTTTCTGTAAAGGGAAATTGTGTCTTACTAATCTATTAGAGTTCTTTGAAGGGGTCAACAAACATGTGGACAAGGGGGATCTGGTGGACATAATATACTTAGATTTCCAGAAAGCCTTTGACAAGGTCCCTCACCAAAGGCTGTTACATAAATTAAGCTGTCATGGGATAAAAGGGAAGGTCCTTTCATGGATTGAGAACTGGTTAAAAGACAGGGAACAAAGGGTAGGAATTAATGGTAAAGTCTCAGAATGGAGAGGGGTAACTAGTGGTGTTCCCCAAGGGTCAGTCCTAGGACCAATCCTATTCAATTTATTCATAAATGATCTGGAGAAAGGGGTAAACAGTGAGGTGGCAAAGTTTGCAGATGATACTAAACTGCTCAAGACAGTTAAGACCAAAGCAGACTGTGAAGAACTTCAAAAAGATCTCACAAAACTAAGTGACTGGGCAACAAAATGGCAAATGAAATTTAATGTGGATAAATGTAAAGTAATGCACATTGGAAAAAATAACCCCAACTATACATACAATATGATGGGGGCTAATTTAGCTACAACGAGTCAGGAAAAAGATCTTGGAGTCATCGTGGACAGTTCTCTGAAGATGTCCATGCAGTGTGCAAAGGCGGTCAAAAAAGCAAGCAGGATGTTAGGAATCATTAAAAAGGGGATAGAGAATACGACTGAGAATATATTATTGCCCTTATATAAATCCATGGTACACCCACATCTCGAATACTGTGTACAGATGTGGTCTCCTCACCTCAAAAAAGATATACAGGCACTAGAAAAGATTCAGAAAAGGACAACTAAAATGATTAGGGGTTTGGAGAGGGTCCCATATGAGGAAAGATTAAAGAGGCTAGGACTCTTCAGCTTGGAAAAGAGAAGACTAAGGGGGGATATGATAGAGGTATATAAAATCATGAGTGATGTTGAGAAAGTGGATAAGGAAAAGTTATTTACATATTCCCATAATACAAGAACTAGGGGTCACCAAATGAAATTAATAGGCAGCAGGTTTAAAACAAATAAAAGGAAGTTCTTCTTCACGCAGCACACAGTCAACTTGTGGAACTCCTTACCTGAGGAGGTTGTGAAGGCTAGGACTATAACAGCGTTTAAAAGAGAACTGGATAAATTCATGGTGGTTAAGTCCATAAATGGCTATTAGCCAGGATGGGTAAGGAATGGTGTCCCTAGCCTCTGTTTGTCAGAGGATGGAGATGGATGGCAGGAGAGAGATCACTTGATCATTGCCTGTTAGTTTCACTCCCTCTGGGGCACCTGGCATTGGCCACTGTCGGTAGACAGATACTGGGCTAGATCGACCTTTGGTCTGACCCATTATGGCCGTTCTTATGTTCTTATGTGTGAGCATGTGATCATGCTCAGTTGAAGCCAAGCAGCATGCATCTCCTCTGGAGTGGGAGGTAGCTAGGACATGTTACTTTTCCCCATAAGGTGTGATCTGATGCAAAAGGTGATGAGTCCTGCCTCCTAGCAGGCTAGTGCATATGCTGCAGTATGTTCTGGCTGAGAACAGAACAGGATGCACTTCGCTCCTGCTCAGAAGCAAAGCACAGTATGTGCCACATTACAAACCTCCAGCCTGTCGTGAGGTATCTTGCCCTGCAGCAGCTGGATGTTCTTTGCCAGTGTGCATGATCAGATTCCTTGTGCCAACTACCTCCAACAACAGGCATTATTAGCCTTAACATGTAACATATGTGCACTCAATAGAATAATGCACATAGCTAAATAGGTGTAAGGCATGTGCTTTAATACAAGCCTAAGTATTGATAGAACAGAATTGCTCATTCAGACTAAATAATGTGTTGCATCACTTTCCATAAAGCATTTTATTTGTCTTCATTCAACATCGAAGCCTCAAATAAATCCATGTATCTAATGTATTTTAATTAAGCAGAGGGCGGATAAAGAGTTTTCCTCTCAGAATCCCCAGCTGCACTCTACTGCTCTCGTCAATGGGAGCAAAACTAAGAAACCTCCTTCACTGTTAACAGTAATTTTAGCTACGGTAATTTATTTTCATTTCCATTTCCATAATGGTGGGATATTGGTTCATTATTGACCAAAACAGCTTTATATTATAATAAACTAGATCACCAAGACCAAGTGTTTGCATGTACCACTGGAGGTCTCATCAAAGAACTGACACAGCCTGATCCACTTAGCTTTGAGATCACAGCTCACATTTTATAGATTGGCCAGCTGTAGAATCACAGAAGCTCTGAGTGTTTCCTTGGAGAGCCAAGGACAAAATGTATGCATTTTCGCCTATCCCATGACTTAGAACAATAGTTTCATGTCACATTGTCTGTTAGGTGGGTAAGTGGTGATTATGAAATACTGTAAATCACTAAGGGTATGGGTACACGCAATAAAACACCCATGCCAGCTGACTTGGGCTCGTGGGGCTCAACGTGTGGGGCTGTTTAATTTTGATGTAGATGTATTGGCTCAGGCTGCAGCCCGAGCTCTGGGATCCTCCCATCTTGCAGGGTTCTAGAATCAGGGCTCCAGACGAAGCCCAGATGTCTAGACTGCAGTTAAACATCCCCCCAGCCTGAGCCTCGTGAGCCTGAGATAGCTGGCATGGGTCAGCCGTGGCTTTTTAATTGAGTGTAGACTTACCCTAACTATTCAAGAGAGGAAGGCAAAGATGTGCTTATAATCAGAAAATAATATATCTAACAAAACATTCACTTTTCCAACTATGAAGTTGATTAAACATTTTTTCTAGAGAAAACAAACAAACAAAGAAACAGCTTCCGCCCCCCCGCCCTCCAAATCAGCAAACTCCTTTGCCCACATCAGATTAGTCCGCTGTACAGGCAAAGCTACTCATTCGTTAGAAATTGGCCTTACACAATGAGTAAACTGGTAATAGTTGTTGGACTCCTGACTCTTCTGTATGCTTTCTCAGAGTCTTCAAATGGAGCCAGTATGCTTTCCAGGAAAACATAAATTCAAAATCCAAGCAAACAACTGTCCCAAAAGTCATTGCAAAGTCACTCTCAGTCATATTCGACCTACCTGTTTGGTCATGTACTGGATGGAAATCAGTTGTCCTAGAATGATGTTGGTCAGCTCCTTGAAGCATCCTCCAAAATGTCTCCATTATCTCCTTTAACGAGGGCAGGCTCATCTGCAAGTGATGGACATTACAGAATTAATTCGCTTGTAAGCTTAGGACAATTAACGTTAAGAGTTTAATCTGTATAAATGTGTTTTTCCCCAATAACTACTCTTAGATAGCAAGCAAAGAGACATGCTAAGAACAAGGAAAGAGTATAGAATACTGTTTCGGGGGAGACTTTCAAAGACACAAGTGGTAATTATGCAACTAACTATCATTGAAAGTCATCAGGAGTTGGGCACCTCACTGTAATTTGTCCTTTTGAAACCCTGCCTCTAAAATGCTACATTTTTTGCTTGATTTAAATAAGGTCATTATTCAGATATCACAGTGTTATGTGTTTAAAGGAAAGAAAAAGATGGATACATAGATAATCTAAGCATTTCCTTAGAGCTGTAAATTGTTGTATGCTAGTTATATTGAATTAGATAGTCCTGTAACAGATTCATGAATAGCTCCTCCTGAATAGCTACTGAAAGATACTTTGAAATCACCAGGTAAAGAGGTCTATGGCTGGGGTTTGTAGAAGAAAAGGGATTTAAATAACTTATAATTTTTTAAAGCAGGATATGAAGGAAAGTATGTGACCAGCAAAGGGAAGGATATTTGAAGTCTAGGGAAAGCAAGGTTGGAAAGTGAGAGTGGGAAAAGGAGACAAAGGGAGAATTAAAAAGAGAGAGACTATGCAGAACACAGGAAGGAGGAGGAGATGAGAGCAAATATATAGTCAGAGGCAGGACTGTGTGGAGCCTTGAATGTGAGGCCGAGTAGCTTGAATTGTATATGGTAAAATACAGGGAGCCAGTGAAGGTTCTTAAGTTGGGAGGAGATGGGTTAATAAAGCCCAGAAACAGAACTCTCTAACTCAGCTCTCATTTATTGTATTAATTTAGCCTAATAAGTTCATACATCTCACATAATGCACCTATAGTAAGTATTTAATGCATGGAGGAAAATGTTTCTCTGACCCACTTGTGCAGAGCCGGATTAACCTTTTGTGGACCCCAGTGCCTGGACATGGCCCTGCCTCCTCCCCAACCCCCCCCCCACCGCTAGCATGGGGTGGGGAGCTGAGAGGAGCGAATAGCAGGTAGGATCTCGGGGGGAAGAGACCAAGCGGGGGTGGTGCCTCAGGGCAGAGTGCAGGTGGAGCCGGGGGCGGCAGGTCCATGGTCTGGGCACCATGGCCCCTTCTGAGTATGGGCCTGGTGCCATTGTAAATCGATACTGCACTTGTGATCAATATGGCTTGAAACATGAGGACTCATAGCACATCCCTCTAGCCCCTGTGAAAGATGTACATGTAAGGTGCATGTGCGCTGCGTGTGTATGTACAGTACACTTCTAAATACTGCACTGATCTTTCTGAAAATCTACAGTGATAGAAATTAAAAAACCTTCCAGCAGGACCCTAGGGCCCTTGTGGAGTCCCACTAGGGTGACCAGACATCCCAATAATATTGAGATTGTTTCAATATTAGAGGCTTTGTCTTATATATGCAACTATACTCCAACTATCACAGGGAAAAAAAGTGTCCTGATTTTTCACATTTGCTATCTGGTCACCCTAAGTCCCACTGACCTCAGTGGGATTCTGCAGGGATTCAAGGGTACACACTAGTGTTTCCTATTGCAGGACCACGGCAAGAACAAAATCAGCCTTTTGCTTTAGGGAGTGGAAAGTTATTTTGCTGACTAGTGTAAACCAAAGCAATGATGGGTTTTGCAAAGAACTTTAGATGCTTTACAATAAATCTGGATGTGCTTAAAAATCCCATAAGAGTTTAAAAAAAAATCTGGATGTGTTTTCTCAAGTAACTATTTAAAGCATATTAGAGTTTATTTAATTGCACTGGGATTTTTCAAAGCATATCAGGGCAAAACAGCAGACTATAGGCCCCAATATGCTAATTAATAGCTAGCTAGACCCCTGAAATAAACCTGCAACACTTCATTAATCAGACAGTAATTGAATTGGCACAGTACTTCTGGGCAAACTATATACAGATTGAAATACCAGTCTTGACAAGGGTGAGGGCAACTTTCTTCACAAGAGTATGTTTTTGGACATTGAATTTACATTGTTCAGTGGGCAGTTGGCCTTCGTATTTCATTTTCTGCACAGAAAATCCCACATGACTGAGCCCAGTGAAATATTCCACATGCTGCCATGGTCTTTGAGGTAAGTACTTTTCAATGGCGACAAGATCAGCTCAGTGCAAAAGAACAAATCAGAATTGATACATTTACTTCGTCATCTAAAGACATCTGCCAATTAATGTGATTATAAAATAACAGTGTTGAACAGATGTTTCATTTGCTAAGTTTATATTTGACTGTTTGAAAGCTAACTACCTGGGGATTTAACTGACAAATACTTACAGCTTTGCTTATGAAAAATGAAACAATAAATTTTCCTGCAGAATTGATGAAGTATAATTCTGGATATTGATTGCCCATAGTAAGAACTCAGTGAGGAGCTGATTGCCCCTAAAGGAAGAGAACAACAACAAAAAGGTACTTTAAGCTGTTTGCTATGAAGTGATCATTAAGTATATACCCATGCTGTTGTGTGACCTTCGGTGAGTCACTTGGCCTCCGGGTCTTTGTTCCCCTTCCCATGGAGGTCAGTGGGATTGTTCGCAATCTTAAAGTTAAGTACTTCTTTAAGTGTTTTACTGAACTGGGTCCTGAGTGCCTGCCAGTTTTCAAGTCTCCATCATCTTCTGCTGAGGTGCTAGAGCTGGTCTAAAAAGATTGTAATTTCTGTTTTGTCTTAGCTGAATTTTATTCACTCTTTCTATGCTCGCAGCCATTTTGATGAAGCTTTCAGAAAAAAAAAATCCACTGCAAGCAAGCATATCAAATTTCAGCTGTAAAGTAAGAGAGAGAATTTATAAGCAACAGAAAATGACCCATGATAATGAAAGCAGTTGGCAATCCTTAATTAACTATAAGCATTGACACTTACACCAGCTATAATGTTTGTGCACTCAGTGTACTTCACAACCCCAAGAAGCTGAATTCGCATGCCAAGATGAAACCAATAAGCTATAGTAGAAGGAAACGAGTAAATCTTAATGTATTGTGTATGCCTATGAAGGAACCAGTAATGAATTGATTTTGGGTTAGAGGAAACTAGGAAAGCAAACAGCTGTGATACTCACATCATTTATCAGAGGAAGCTACAGATCTTTGATCTAAAAAACAAAGAAAACTACCTAGTGTTTTTTCAACAAACAGTTTAAACTGATTAGGTAGTTTGAACTTCCATGGCTGTTCAGAGAAACAGTATCCTTGGAGCTGGCTTGTTAACAAAAACTACTGTAACACTTTGGGGAATATATTCTCTAGCTATCTGATTTCTTCTAATCATTGTCCTCTTTCACTTGAGAATTTCCCATTATTCAGGAACATATGGACTAAACATTTCTTCAGTAATCATGTCTGAACAAAGTAATCATTCCCTCATTAACCAATTATTCCTCAGAATCAAATGAAACAGACATATTTGCTAAGACAATTTTCATTAATAAATCCTATGGAACCATACCTAACATAGCTCCCATTCAAATGGCTTAATTCAAAGACCTCTGTGTAGATAACAAAGAGGGATTCTTGTTTTACACTAACAGTAAATGATCTCAGGAACAAGGTTAGAGATGGAATGAATACCAGATTAAAGAAAAAAGAAATGTTAAAAGAGCAGTAATTACTGGTTAAGTTATTTAGCCTTTTGTGTGCTGTGAGTCTCTCCAGTATGCTCAAAACTTTTCGTACAAATCTGTTGATTTCAAAGACACTGTAAGAGCAGTGGGAACACAGGCTGACCAAAGGGCTTTGTGTGATAGCTGGAGGGTGGGGGGGGGGGAGGGAGGGGCAATTGGTGATGCATGTACACAGCCAAACAAAATAAAAAACCAAGAGAATTTTTCTAACCACCAAGGAGGAATACAGACTGCTGCTGTGGTAGCACCGCGTATGATATTTCAGAAACCACTCACTTAAAGTGTATCCAAATGAATCTTGGAAAACTGCATGTTATTTGGATTTTTAAATAGGTGATGAAAAATCTGACATTGAGGAGTTAAAAGAAGAGCATATCTAGCACATTTGTTTTTAATTACTTGTTGCACACAGTAGTTTGAGACACCTGTTCAGATACCATTCAGTTCTGTGACAGGGCAGGAACTTCTTTACAACACCAGAAAACAATGTCATTTTATCCCAGCCTCTTTCATTTGACTACTGAAACAGATAGTACTGAAATACAATGCACTCCCTCTTAAAGACATTGCCATGGACTCTGCATTCTTCAGTTCTTTTCTCATCCAGAAGTATGCATGTACCTATCTGAGAGTTATGCTGTAAGGTTAATTAGTTAAAGAGCCAAATCCTTCAGGCCTTACTTGGGTAGAATTCCCAAGGACTCAAGGTGATGGCCCATAACTTGATAAACACTTTGAAAATGTAAAGCTCTACTTAAGTGCTACATATTATCATCAGCATCTATTTCTGATTTACAATTTGTAGTCTTCCTGATCCCCATACTAACCTGAATATCTATTTGCAGTGGGAAACAACAGGTATGTGATATTTTTACCCATCAGATTCTTCACCATTCTGTCTCCAGTATTTTACAATTCTTTAATTTTTATTGTTGTCTTCACTGGGAACAAAGAAGGTGATATTTAGTGTTGTAACTTCTGGCCCAACTGGCAACAGACTTCAGATTGCCAATCTCGAGAACAGCTAGGATACATACACCAAAAATATCTTCAAAGTTGTTCATATAGCCTAACAACCTGAATTTGTAATCAGGTTATCCTGTTAGTGGAAGAGTGCTGATTTCAAAATCTTTACATTAATTTCATTTCCCTGTCTGTAAGTCAGAATGTTTCAGCCTATTTCTTTGTTATACATTCATGAGCACCAATGGCAAAATGGCTAATGGCAAAATGGTGATGACAGCTGTCATTCAGTTGAGAAAGATGTAAAAACAGTTTTATCCATTGCCCCTTGAGCTCAGGATCTGGACACTTGATGCAGGACTACAGTTTTGTGCCTGGAATTTTCTATATATGGGTACCCCCTCACTGGCCAACTGTTTCACAGCTGTCTTTACTAAGGGATTCCTAGATAAAGTCAGTATATACTTTTTTTTTAAAGCACAAACCATTCATTTCCATATCTGGTTTTATTTTTGAGATAATGACAGTAATCATTTATCCTTATATTTTAGAGGCATTCTCCTCATGTTATTATAGTGTTGTCTAACAGAGTCACCATAGTTCAGGATCAGCCATCATTTCTATGAAAAACCAATAAGTAGCCTTTAAAAATCTACTCAGGTATGACGTTTGGCATACATGGCCTTAGCATGACAACAATTAAAACAAAAACTTTGTTTAACGCAGTTGGCTATTAAATCAGGGCAGGGCAAAAATGTGTTTGTGGATTCAAAGAGATATATTTTTAACACTTCAAAGTCTTCTCTTATAACACAAAATTAGACAGATGCTTAGTCCATAATCCTTTTAATATCTGAATTTGCAGAAGAGATCAAATAGTGCAAGGTGGGATAGTAATGAAACTCCTAGTGATGCTTATAGGAATTGAGTTGCTAAATCTTTGTACATCAATTTTAAAATTTAAGATTTTTTGTAAGTAAATCTTGATATATTGGGGATTTATAATCACCTGCTTGATACATTGGGTAGACAGCAAATACAATACTTTTTCAATACACCTCTATGACATGTACTAGTTATGGGTGCTATAGTATTACATATTTTATAGATAAGTTATGCAGCTACTATTTTTAAATTAATTTTCTACTCACATATTGTACCATAATTGTTCCAGGGTTATTATGACAAACTGAGATCCATAATCTACACATTAAGTATCCTTAATAGCGTTCATTGATATGATAGACTTTAATGATTTGGAAGGCAAACATGTCAATGGTCTGGGGTTTAAAGACTCTCTATGATTCATATGATAGATTGTTACAGTTCTGGAAGCCTCCTTAGGGTCTGTCTTGACAAAACTCCATCCATACAGACATTAGAAGAGAACCCATTGCAACACATCTTGGCAAACACTTACTAATGCCTTCATACTATAGATTCAGGCTCAGATGCCCTATGATGCTTTGCGTGACACAATCTTGCAAAGGATTACTAATATACACTGGTATGCAGATATCTGCATATGTGCTTTAATACATGCGTGCCTGAATATATGTATCAGGCAATTTTTAAAAAAAAATATGAAAAGACTAGGAAACTATGTAGCCCAGTCTCTTCTCTGATTTAGCATATGTACCCACAATGTCTTCTTATACAAAATGTGAAGCTTACACTAGTTACTCCTGTTACTGCTTTTTCTCTATACACTGAATATTCTTTTATATAATGATTTATTGTACACTTTATTTTATATACTGTACTCATTATAGATATTTTTCTAACTTCTTTTGTGTCTGGCCGTTTTCTAGTTTATGTTGGTGGTGTTCATTCCTTTTATTTGGAACTAAATGTCACTTGATTCCTCTAATAAGGCCCCAATCCAGCAAAGTACTTAAGGATGAGTTTAAATTTAAGTACATCAATTGCCTCTTGACTTAACAGCATTGTTATGCTCATCATTAAAAGTCAGCTACCCGGTAGGCCAGTATTGACTTTGTTACGGTGACCATTAAGCCTCAGTGGGGTCCCCTTTAAGATAATCTTTTCCAAAGAGCACAGACAGTTTCCCTAAAACTCCTAATAAATTAAGAACCTTGAGCCCAAGCATGATTACCCTTTACTGCAACTTTTTCTATTTTAAATTGATATGGCACAGAAGGTGTTAAAATTCTATAAAATACAGCTGGCACAAGAATAAAACAAATGAAAAACTCACAACTAATGGTAGGTTACCAACCTAAGAGAGTGAAATACATATCAATAACTTAGAGGGCAACATAAAAACAACCCACCAAGCCCTTTGCTTAGCCTCTAAGTCCTCTCATTGCTTCTGTAGAAAATTCTAAGAACAGCTGCCAAACTAGTGCAAAGACTAATGAGAGCTGAGTCAGGTGTTTGAAAGCAACAGTTACTCTCATTTCAGAGAATAGGTTTCAGGTGACAGCGTAATAACCCGAGGAGAGGCTGCCGCCTGAAGTTTTCTTGTGGATATATACAGTATATTGTTGACATTTTTCCAAATAGATTTTGAATGCTTCAGTATCAGAGCAGAGTTCAGCCATATAATCCAGTTTTTGATGATCATATTTAGTAAGGTGTCTTGCCATGAACTATATTTACTAACAGGCTGGTGGCCAAGGTCAAAACAGGATATACCCTTTCCATTCTTGCTGAAAACAAGTACTTCAGCTCCAGGTCTGTATTGAGGAGTCCTCCCTACTCTCTTTGTACTGTTTTGAAGGGAAAAAAAAGTCTTATTTGGAGATCATAGAAAATTACGCATGATATGTAGTTCTTTGAAGTAAAAGCACTGATAAAATAAACACGGAATCCCACAACATTCTATACCATTCTTTAGGGCCAAAATGTTGCTGGCCCTTAGGAGAATAGGCAGGGTCAGGGAAGGGGAAGAATGCAAGCAGCCCAAATCCCACCCCCTCTTTGCACAGTCCACATAACAGCTAATCACAATTGTAGTTCCAGTGCTCAGGTGACTTCTCTTCCCATGCATCCCCTTAAAGTCAGGGTTTCACCTTTATTTTTTGGGGTCTGAAGGAGAATATTATATTTATTGATATTTTGGATCCTTTATATTGACATTACAATTACAATGTCTTGACACATATAGGGACACATCTTTTTTCAAAATTAACAATATTAAGCAATATATTGTATATTGAGCAGATATTGTTATATCATTACATTTCCCCTCCTTTTTTTCAAAATTATTGAAATATAACCTTAACATGATAAACCATTCAAACCATTCAATGATTTGGGGAGGAAGCTGGATGTTTTCCAAGATGGAAAGAAGAACAGGAGTAGCTTCCTTATTTCTGGTCTGAATCTTTTTAACAGGCCAACCCTCAGTAGACATCTTTAAATCCTGTGCAAGTTCTATCGCCAATATTTGTATAGATTTATTTCAGGATTTTTTTTTTTATTTTTTTTTTTACCTTTTAGTAGTTCCATACCACACATATAAAAGAGACTCAGATTGTTTTTCATTCCATGCAAATACCTGGGACAATATTATGTATTTTAGTATATAGCAATGGAGAAATATACATCTGGTAAACTAAATAGTACTGAACTTTGTGATTCTAAATTTGTTTTGTTCCAAATTGGAATGAAAACAGAATTTTAACAAAATGAAATTTCAAAAACTATTTGGTTGTGGATCAAATGTTTCATTCCAATTTAGACTTTTTTATTTTTATACTATTAAATAAAAAATGAAAAATTATTTAAAAATTTAAAATCAAAATCCTCCATTCTGCAATTGTCAAAACAGAATGTTCTGACCTTATCAAAATGTCTGTTTTCAACTCCCCCCTGCCAACATGAAATTTGGTAAAAATGGACACCCTCCTATGCAAAGTTTCAGTTTTGACAAAACAGCATTTTCCAATGGAAATCAGAAATTTTTGACCAGCTCTAGTGATTGTATGTTTGTGAGCAGCCTTAGTCTCATTACAAAGAGTGAGAACAGGTTGTTATTTGACTTATTTAATCTATTTTAAATTCACTATCCTTGAATACTCTCATGCGTTAGAGTTTGATACAAATGCTCATGGAAACGGAATCTCAATCACTTGAAAGTTCATAGAAAGTGAACACAGAAGAGGCATGAAAACAAGAAACCCATTTCTAAACTGGAGTGAATACTCATTACTTTTTCTTTT